>NC_090730.1:104012916-104055416 GCF_036898095.1 Palaemon carinicauda
GATCGGAGTTTTGGGGAATGGAAGTGATGGAGAGACAGAAATTGAATATGTTTGAGATGACGTGTCTAAGGAGTATGGCTGGTGTATCTCGAGTATATAGGGTTAGGAACAAAGCGGTGAGGGTGAGAACGGGTGTAAAAAAAGCTCTGGGTGATAGGAGGATAGATGTGAGAGAGGCAAGAGAGCTCGCTAGAAATAGGAATGAATGGCGATCTATTGTGACGCAGTTCCGGTAGGCCCTGCTGCTTCCTCCGGTGCCTCAGATGACCGCGGAGGTAGCAGCAGTAGGGGATTCAGCATTATGAAACTTCATCTGTGGTGGATAACGGGGGAGGGTGGGCTGTGGAACCCAAGCAGTACCAGCTGATCTCGGTTGTGTCCTTTGTCAGGCTGGGAGGAACGTAGAGAGTAGAGGTCCCCTTTTTGTTTTGTTTCATTTGTTGATGTCGGCTACCCCCCCAAATTGGGGAAGTGCCTTGGTATATATATATATATATATATATATATATATATATATATATATATGTATATATATATATATATATATATATATATATATATATATGTACATATATATATATATATATATATATATATATATATAAATATATATATACACACATATATATATATATATATATATATATATATATATATATATATATATATATATATATATGTATATATAAAAATATATATGCACATATATGTATACATATATATATATATATATATATATATATATATATATATAAATATACATATATATAATATATATATATATATATATATATATATATATATATATATATATATATGTATATATATATATATATATATATATATATATATATATATATATATATATATATATATATATATATATATATATATATATAAATATATATATTTTATATATATATATATATATATATATATATATATATATATCTAATATATATATATATATATATATATATATATATCTATATATATATATATATATATATATATATATATATATATATATATATATAAATATATATATATGTGTGTGTGTGTGGGTGGGTGTGTGTCTGTGTGTGTATGTGTTTGTGTGCATTTATCCATTTTTATAAGGTAAGATAAAATTTCATATTAAAACAGTTAAAATATGAGAGATAGCAAGAGTATGTACTCTTTGCTGTGTAAGTCTAAAACGATAATCTCATCGACTGACTGGTATGTTTAGCTTCATCAGACACCCGTTGTTATTAATAATTACATTGTTCAATTCAAATTGCTATTTCTAGTTTCACTTTTTGACACAACTATCAAAGGACTACTGTTTTTAATTCCGTAGGGCCAAAGTTTAATCAGGAAATAAAATATAGCTTAGTCAGATATATACAACCAATTTTCATCTATTGGTCATCTAAAATATGATTCATTCAGTCATTTTAGATATAAGACTTATTATTATTATTATTATTATTATTATTATTATTATTATTATTATTATTATTATTATTATTATTATTATTGCTCATGTTCAACCCTAGTTGGAAAAGCTGGATTATATAAGCCAAGAGGCTCCAACACAGAAATTGTCCTATTAGGAAAGGAAACAAGGAAAAATCAAATATTTTAAGAAAAGTAACAATAAGATAAATATTCCCTACATAAACTATAAAAACTTTAAAAAAAATAGAGAAAGAGAAATAATATAGAATAGTTTGCCGGAGTGTACCCCTAAGCAAGAAAAATCTAACCCAAGACAATGGAAGACCAGGGTACAGAGGCTATGGTACTACCCAAAACTAGAAAACAAGGGTTTGATTTTTGATGATCCAATTCTTTTAAACAAAAGAGCTTTTCAATTTCATTGAATATCTATGTGAGTGACCAATGTTAAATTTGAAAATGGTGAATTATAAAACCACACCGTAAAAACCAATATTCAAGTTTAAATATTTATATATATATATATATATATATATATATGTATATATATATATATATATATATATATATACATATATATATATATATATATATATATATATATATATATATATATATATATATATATATAAATATATATACATATATTTATGTATATATATACATACATATATATATATATATATATATATATATATATATATATATATATATATATATATATATATATATATATATATATGTATATACACACATATATATATATATATATATATATATATATATATATATGTATGTATATATATGTATATATATATATATATATATATATATATATATATATATATATATATATATATATATAATCGTGAAAATTAACGTATAAAACTATATTTTCTAAATAAATGTTAAAAAAAATACAATTACAAAACTCTGTCAAGAAAAATCCAACATATTTCAATGATGTTTTTTTTATTTTTACTTGGGTCCCGTAAAAGAGTAGCTGCAAATATTTAATAATTCTTGCAATTTTTCATGCAAGAAGGGCAAGTTTATCAGCATAACTTCTATTATTCAAGCCTCCCCACCAAAAAAAAAAAAAAATCTAAACAGTTCATGAACGCACAAAATCAGATAGAAAAGGGTCTTTGGAGGAAGATATTTTATGGATAACTGAAATATTTTGCTATGAGTTTTCAATGTTTTTTTCATGTCCTCATTATATAACCTAAAAATTTTCGACCTTAGCTGAATATTAATAATCATTTCCTTAGGTGAAATTCAGATATAACTTTCCATCGTCTCTTCGTACGCCTATTGACACAAAGGCCCTCTGTTAGATATCACCAGTCGTCTCTATCTTGAGCTTTTAAATCGATACTTCTCCACTCATAATCTACTACGGTCTTCAGATACCCCAGCCATATAGGACTGGTTCTCCCAACTCTTCTAGTTTCTTGTGGAGCCAAGCTGATCATTTGGCGAACTAATCTCTCTTGGGAAATGCGAAGAGAATGCCAAAACCATCTTCATCTACCCCTCATCATGATCACATCCACATATGGCACTCGAATAATTTCTCTTATAGATTCATTTCTAATCCTGTCCTGTCTTTCAACTCCCAATATCCTTCTGAGGGCTCCCTTTTCAAATATACTAAATCTATTGGATATTCTTTCATTTATAACATTCTCATGTCAATAGAGTTACACTGATCTCACTAAACTGATATATAGTCTGATTTTAATGTGTAATTACAGGCGATTTGATTTCCAAATTTTACTTAGTCTAGCCATTGTCTGATTTGCCTTTTTCAATCTTTCAGTACACACTAATTCTAAAGACCCTATATTGGAGATTATAGTTCCTAAATACTTAATTGATTCTACCTTATTAATCTTTTCTCCTTTCAATGATATTTCATCGTCCATTGCATACAGCGTTCTCGTCATCTCTTTGTTTTTTCTATTTATCTTCAGCTAAACCTCGTGCGATATTTCATGCATTCTGGTAAACAGGCTTTGTGAATCCTGTGGTGTTCTACTAACTAGGAGAGCATCATCAGCATACTCTAGGTCTGCTAAATTCCTATCACCAATCCAGTCCAATCCTTTCTCCACCATCTCTGACTGTTCTATGCATTGCAAAATCCATGAGGAGGACAAACAATATAAGTGACGACACATTCCCTTGGAGTACTCCACTGTTCACTAGATGAAACTTGGGATAATGCATTTTGATAAAATATTGAGTTGTAGGTTCTTGCAGTTTTCCTTTATCATTTTTAAGGTGTTCAATAATCCTCAAAATTGGTAATGTCCCTAGCTTCTGTTTAGTGAGTCTAGTTTGATCTTGTGAAGCTCTAACAGTATTGTACATTGAGTTTTTCCGCTGGAACTTTACTTATTAGTAATTCTATTGAATCTTGATATTTTTTAAGGAGTATTGCATCTTGATCATAACAGGTGATGTCCTTGCCGTTTTACATGGTACCTCGAACTGATGGTGATTATCTGCCAGCGAATCCTGCTCAGATGTTAAGGGAGGGAATATACAACCAAGTAGACATAATGACTGGTCTCTGCCAAAATGAAGGAGCCAGCTTTATCTCAAGTAAGTTGAAAGCAAAGTCTATACATCTAAATAATTTTTGTTGTTAGTAAATCTCTACCATCCGTAAAAGGATACGTTTAAAATTTCTCAAATAAGTGAATAAAGGAAGTTACATATCACATTTGTTCCTCCACAAAATGCAGACCCTTGTAATATAAATGAGTTTACTCTGCTGCTGTCTGACTACGACCAGAATTAATGAAATCTTGGGATTCTGGTAAAATCTTATGGTTGCCAACATCTCACACATATAGGGTTGAAGGGACTGAGTCTGAAAAACTCAAATTACTAAAGTATGGCTGTCATTCCAGGTCAGTGTCTGCTTCAACGGCTGCTTACACTACACTTTATTTTGTGCTTTGTGATTTTTCTCTTACTAAGTATTTGTGATTATGAGTGTATCTCAAATAATATGAGAACCATTCTCAGTCATGAAGATAGTCCTTGTGATACCTTCATGAGCTGAGTGGAGGATATCCCCATCTTTTGTGTCCTCAGTGTGGTGGAAAACAATGCTCTCTTTCATCTAACCTACTTGTGATTTTTGCAAGAATTAGCCGCCGTCACAATGAGAGAAAAATAAAAGTTGTCAGAAGAAGAAGGCTAAAAGGAATTGTTCAGGTTCTGCCTCTACATCTGCTGAGAGCAAAAAGCGGAATCCTACCATCTCCAATCCTTATCTTTCTCTCATAGATCCTTCCCTAATGGAGTTTCCGGAGAAAATTTTATACCTACGGAGGACTGCCATTTAGAGCAACATGACAACTTTGTATGTGTTATCAACCATTGCGATTAGTGAATGTGAAATCTTATACAATAATAAAGACCATTTTTCTTCAGCTGTTAGCTAGCCAGTACAAGAGACGTTACAAATGCATAAGTATTGTCAGATTTCATGGAACTTTACAGGTCCTCATCTCTCCCCACTGTGTGGTTAGCATAGGATATCTTTGATTTATTTCTAATTTTGCAGATCGGGGATTTTTCTCATCCATAATGCAAGTACACTCCCCAATGGAAATTCTAAATGGATCACCTGCAAGTACTCTACCTTTGTTCGAAGTTGCATACTAGTATCCAGTTCCCACTCACAGCAAGGTTCATCCTCCTTTAATTCCAAGGGGTCCTGGCAGTAAGACTTCCCATCAAAAGTAAGCAGCCAGTAATCCTTCAAGGAAGTCCACAGTGTTTCACATTTTTTCAGGTAAACCTCACCAGGTATTACAGGCCTAGTCATATCGTCCAGGTGTGAGTGTAACATTAGCCCTTCACCTTTAGAACCATAAAAAAATTCCACACTCACTTCCCCAAGCAGGTATAGATAAGTGGTAGGGAACAGGCAATGAAGAATTCATGCACCTCCTTTTTCACGTGTCCCAGGGTAGACGGGACACCATCACATCTCCCTTGCAAGCGGAATATGAGGCTGCTATTTCATGAGCAACAACAACTCGTATTTACATGACAGGAAATAGTATTTCGTTTATTAGTAGATTAGTTTATACCATTTTAGGTCCAAGTAGAAATGGTAACTCTATGTTATCCACAAATATGCTTTTGCCTAGATCAGTAGAAATAGCTGCGAGAGAATTTAAATCAAGGCCTAGATAAGCACTAAATTTTAAAATAAAGCGGGCAGAACAACCATACACGCTATTTCCTCATATTGCACTGACCACGGACTTTCAAGACCATCATCCACGTAAGATAGAAGGGTCGGACTCTGCTTCAGATTATTCAGCATAAGGATATAAATGCTCTCGGTTTGATACACTACATTTGTCTTGTTCTTAACCGCAGGATTCTAGCTCAGAGGAAGGAGCCAAAACTGTTTCTCTCTTCTCCCTTCTAATATAACTATGAACATTTTACTAATTTTAATCAAACCCCTTTCTGTTTGGGTTCTTTTATTTCATCTCATACTTCAGTACACAGACGAGAGAGGAAAGATATTCCAGAAAGAGTAAAAAATCCCCAATCCCAAAACAGGAACTGAGTACTTTTGGGAGAAGACAGAGTTCTAGATATCTGGATCTTACAACTAATCATGATTGAGGACTCTCCTGAACAAATTACAGAGATGACAGTAGATGACTCAAGGGTTCTGTACTCAGAGCTACAATCATGAGATGCTGGGGAGGCCTCCCACATTTTAAAATATATCAGCTTGATTAGGTGTATAGAAAAACTTGGTAAACTGCCAAGCTCCCAAGTTTCAGATAAACATTGTACAATTGACAGACTTTTTCTAAAGCCTCGTAATAAGGGCCATATTCTCAACATGCTAGTTTCGAATTAATCCAGAGATGGTAGTGTTGTTACATAAACAAGGGTCTGATTCGGAGAATTTGCTAGGGTCGAGTTAATCTTAAAAATTACCCCCACCAACCTAATCAAGGCAAAAAAAAAAAAAAAAAAAAAAAAAAAAAAAAAATTTGTGAACTCTGGGCTCCCTTTCTGGTAAAGGATTTCCTTCCACCACAATCATGGCAGAAGCTCTTGGGCTATCTTTCCTCCCTACAGAAGGTTCTACCCTTCGGGAGGATGCAGCTTCGCTCTCTCTAATGGGTGCTAATGAGTAGATGGCCGGAGATAACAGATGCCACATTAGCTCTTTTGAAGATCCCCCATGATGTAAAGGCAGACTCCTCATAGTGACTAAAGGATAATAATCTGTTAGTTGGATCTCTATACATTTCCTCAGTTTTTTTTTTATTTATTTTTTTATTTTTTATGCTTCTCGCCAGGGATAGGAAGCCCATCGAAAGAACGAACAGATGTCAGTAAAGGGAGACAGTAAGACAAGTCCATCAACTTGAAATATATAAAATTGATTGTATGATACCTAGCGGTACTCCACTTTTTAGAAGACATTCAAGTTTCACTAGGTAGTGTTGATGAGTGACAACAAGATTTTATTGACTTATTAAACAAACGGGGCTTGGGGCAGGCATTGCTCTGTATTCCATCTGCTCTGCCAGCTAGTATTGGAAGTACAACGTTGGGCCTAAGTAAATGTTGTTCCCCTTTCTGAATGATTCATTTAAGGGAAGAGGAACATAACAGAAGAAAATCTCAGAAGACTAGGGATGATATTTGTTTCAGAATGGTCTTTGGATCTTGAATGGAATTGACATCTCCGCCTCGTGGGAACTCTCAGCTTTGAATAAGAGTTTGGAGTAAACATATTTACTTCAGGCACTTAAGCACCCTCCCAGGAGTGTGATTAAGGTTCTGAGGTCGCCAAAGAGGGCCCTCAACAAAGCTTCAGGTTAAGTGGTTCTTCCTTCTAGTTTTAACCTCTTCACTAATAGAGAGCGAGCTACATAACATAAAGTGAAGACAGGCGCAAACACAATATATATCCTCATTATATCATTTCTAACTTCAGAATTAGGAGGTTGTGGTGCAAACTATCTGGAAATCTTCAGAAGCACTGAAAAAAGAACCGTTGACTCGAACAATTATTTTCAAATAATTGTGTAGATATGGGGACTTAAGGTCCATCGTTTTTTTTTTCTTTGTTTTCTTTTTTATCTGAAATGTAATCTATGGCACCGTCGTCAGTTGGCTCTTTATGCTTGTTGCATAAGATTTTTCATTATTCTGACCATTCGCTGCATTCAAATCTTTCATGATAGTACCATCTTGTTTGTAATACTAGGTATGCACTTAATTTGAATATGTTGTTAGTATGCCAGAAAGCTTCAACTCAATCAATCAATCAATCTAATAGTTATGCCTCCTCCATCATAATGGGCAAGACTACACAGTATTTTAGAAGTTTTATTGCAGGTGTGACCAAGTTGTGGAATGATCTTCCTAAACATATAGTTTAATCAGAGGAACTTCAAATATTTAAAATCGCAGAAAATGTTTTTATTTTGAATAAGCTGACATAAGTCTTTTATTAGTGTATATATATAAAATATTCATTTACGTTTTGTTACGGTTTTGTCAGTGTTTTATTTTAAATGTTCATTACTTTTCATGTATCTCATTTATTTCCTTTTTTCTCTACCTCAATACGGTTTTCCATCGTATTGGATCCCTTGATTTGATAACATCTTACTTTTCCAACAAGAATTGTAGCTTAGCTAATAATAATAATAATAATAATAATAATAATAATAATAATAATAATAATAATGATAATAATAATAATAATAATAATAATAATAATAATAATAGACTAAACTCATCGATCCAGGAGGTAACTGATGATCCGGACAGTTTGTTACTTTGTTATGTAAGTGCAGTTCATCGTTACCATAAAAGAACTGCCCTCTTCCAAAAAGTCCATCCCTAACTTGTGTGAAAGAACACTTCAAAACAAGAAGGGTGTAAGCCAAAATACCATATCTTTCTGGAACGTGAAGTCAGTCATCCATGAAGAGATCTTTTGGAGAAGCACCGACTGGGGCCAGTCCCAAAGCTCTTGACACAAGTGCTGTTGCCTCAAACATAGTATTCCACAAAAACCACTCAGTAGCTGAGAGGTGTGTTTGGAAGAAACAGACAGCCTTCTTCAAAGCACATTAATTTAAAGACTGCAACCATAGATCATTGCATAGTTTCTTTTCGGACCCAATGGTAGCTGCACAACAAAGTCCGAGACTTGCAACTTTGCCGTAAGGTTAACCCTTGTCATAATCATTCATTAGTCATTATTTTCATACCTGTATATTATTATTATTATTATTATTATTATTATTATTATTATTATTATTATTATTATTATTATTATTATTATTATTATTACTATTATTATTATTATTATTATTATTATTATTACTTGCCAAACTATAACCCTAATTGGAAAAGCAGAATGCTATAATCCCTAGGGCTTCAACATGGAAAATAGCTCGGTGAGGAAAGGAAATAAGGAAACCACAAGAAAAGTAATTAGGAATCAAATAAAATAAGGAAATAAGGAAACCACGAGAAAAATAATTAGGAATTAAAATAAAATATGGAGATAAGGAAACCACTATTGCAATAATCAAGACCAGTGAACAAGGGTTTGATTTTGGAGTGTTCATCTTCTAGAAGAGCTGCTTACCATAGGTAAAGAGTCTCTTCTACTCCTATAAAAAGGAAAGTAGCCACTGAACAAGTACATTGCTGTGGTCAACTCCTTGAGGGAGGAAGAATTGTTTGGTAATCTCAGTGATGTTAGATGTATGAGGACAGAGGGGAATATGTAAAGAATAGGCTAGACAATTCGGTGTATGTATAGGCAAAAAGAAAATGAAAATGAGGTGTATGAAAGTATTATGAAATAATTTTTCCTTCTTCTCTTCGGAGTATCCCTTCTTTGAGAGTATCATTATTGAAGACCATTTATGCAATTAAGAATATTACTGTGACTTTATTTTTCAACTTTGAACATATTGAATTTACTTTAAATTTGTTCATAAAAAAAAAAACAGAATACTGTTCGGGTTTTGACTAAAGTCCCTCGCCTTTTATTCATGAGGCTTATATTCCGACCTTGCATCGAGATTGTCTTAATTTTCATTATTCGGGTCAAGGGTCAGACAGAAACCCTATCTTTTCCTGAGAATTCTTCCCACCTAAGAAAGACTCCCATTTAAATGACGACGGTTTGTATTTTACATTGGATTAAATTACGAATTTAAAATAATGATTTGTATTTTTCATAGCTATACAAACCTGAATCATTTAATCTACATGTCCCTCATCCACCCTTCAAGTCCTAAACATAAGCGAGTGATGCGGGTTATGCTAATTCAGCCGAGTGGGATGCTGGCAGTCACACAATGTTACTAGAATCCCAATATTTCCATGACTCTGGTAGTAGACAAACAGCATTGGAGTGAACCCATTCAAATAATTAAACGACTCCCGTTAGTATAGCTAGGATAAATGCAAACTATTTTTTAAAGATTTGTATTATTTATGTATGAAAGTGTATATGTATGTAACCCAGTAAAAATACGTATCTGGTGAGCATGTATGCAGTAATGTATAACCAAAAAATTAAATTACCTGTGCAGTATGTGTTACGCATTTCCTGCCCAAAGTGAATAAGATATTATTTCGGTTATGTTTCATTTGATTTACTATTATATCTTCTTCTGACTTTAATTTATTTGATATCTTTGTTTAAAAACTCTATTAGGTAAATGCTAGATCTAGGCCCTTGTCTAATTACTTTAAATGTGTTTTTTTAGCAAATTATAACTTCTTTAGAGGCTAGATTGTTTCATTCTGTTAACATGGTGGCATTTGGTTTGCTGAATTTCTCCTGTATCTATTTTACAATCTCTCCATTTTTCTTGTCCCTTCATTTTATTCATTTCTCCATGCATATTATACACCACATCTACCTTGGAAGTATTAGTACACATGATTACCTCCACCCACAGTGTACTTAATGAACGATACGGTAGCGAAAGATATCCTCGCCAATTTCGAGAGCAACGGACCTAAACTCCTCTCACTTGATAACCAGAATGATAAGATGTATCTCACTCGCCGAGCTTTCTATCATTACTTAGGAGACATCGACATCTCATTCAAATCTGCCGATAGATTTCAAAAGGCAAGTTTAAAAATATGTTCATTTCTGAAGTATAAATGGGAACCTATTACCATTAAGTCAATTGCAGGCTTTTAATGAACTTTTCATAGCAAGAAAATGGTGAAATGTTTTTGAATTTCTGATTATATGTACTTGAGTAGTGTTTTTACTGCTTCAGAATAATCTTATTTTTTTCTTTTTATTCATTTACATGGTTAAGTATAGTAAGCATATAGATAATAAAAAAAGTTCGATTTTATAACCATGATGTAAAATGCCTAAGATTCTTGCGAATTGAGATTATCAACCTAATTTCTTACTTGACAGAACCTTGGTGTAAGTTTATTTTCTTTTCCCCCTTGAATAGGGGTATAGAGTGAGTCCTCTAATAACCATTTTTTTTTCTTCATTTCCTAAGCTAATCTCTGATGCATTAATGAATGTGGCACATGATGAAGTGACTATACAACATGCACGTGATGCAGCATATGGCAAGAAGACCTTCAGATACGAGCTACAACACAGAGGGCAAAGTTCCTATCAGGATCTCTATAATGTGTCCACTGGCCATAATGACGAATGTAAGTTCCTCAGAAAATTATTTGTATCTTGCATTGTGTATGTGCGAATTTGTGGTTGATCCCAAAGGATGCTGGTATATGCATGAAAATATTAAGCCTGTACAAGTAGTTTCCCTTTTACAACTCTCTTCTATTCCTCTTAAAAAAGAGCATATTACAAACCAATATTGTTAGTCCTGTAACCAACTTTTAGGTATTGTGGAAAATAATTACCTCACCCAAAAATTATATATATTTATAAATATATATATATATATATATATATATATATATATATATATATATATATATATATATATATATATATATATATATATATATATATATATATATATATATATACACTGTACCGTAATAAAGACATAAAATAGATTTTGGGAGAATACAAGTATGTACGGAATAAGTTAATGTATTAAAAAGTTGATGTAGGAATCCATAAAACACAGAAAATAGGAAATAAAGGGAACTCTTCATTTTCTCCCTTTCTAGGGGTTGCTCATGCTGATGACCTGATTTTCCTGTTCGATTCCCTATATGGGATTACTCCCATCAGCCGTGCAGATGATTTGTTCCTGCAGGAAATCATGATTGATCTCTGGACGAACTTTGCTATAACAGGGTAAGATGCTTGTTTAAAAACCTGGGAAATCAAAAACGTTCATATAATCATCATCATCAATCTCATCATCATCATCATCTCTCATCATCATTATGTTTTGTTAATCAGAGTTTTCGTAGACTTTTGATTACGGTGTGGATGGATATCTGGAATGCATTCTTCATCCTAATGAATCCATAGGTTTTCCCTATTTACCGTTTTTCCAGTAGTATGTAATTCTACAAGAGTCCTAGAGCTATTTTTGGCATTGAATCATCCCGGATTAAAAAATAAAATACTTCTGCCTAGTCCTCGTAACATTATGAGCACAACCCCATTTGAAATTCCCATAGCATTTTCATTTCATTTCATAAGTGTAGGTATAATTTTTTCTCTTCTATGAATCCTACGGTACTGCGATAAATGGGCAATATGTATTTCCTTAGTTTGTTGACCAGTGAGTTTTGCTATATTCCTCGTATCACCATGTTTTTCCTTGTACTGGTCATGTGCTTGTGCTTCACTTGTGTTATTATTATTATTATTATTATTATTATTATTATTATTATTATTATTATTATTATTATTATTGTTATTATTATTATTATTATTATTATTATTATTATTATTATTATTATTCCACGTCCATAACAACATTAAACATAAGAAATAATCAAGAACAGTAAGATAATCGGCTGTACTCAAGATAGCAGAAGATTTTGAATACTTGAAGCTCTACTTATACAGAGAGAAAAACCGTCATTTGATACTACCCAGGAAATGTTCCTTCTCCCTTCCTGTCAAAGGAACAACACACTAAGGAGTAACCCTACAAACCAAGACATCTCCAGCCAAGACAACTCTACCGATCAAGACACTACCGACCAAAACTCCTTAGACTAGCAACTGGTGAGCATGCCTAGTCTTGATACCCTCTCGGCAAGCGCTCCCACTAATCAGAGCCCAGCTGCTGGAGGACAAGATGGTGACTCATCACCCATGAGTGAGTGGGAAAGTAGTCTGACTAAACTAATGCTGCTCTCGGCTACTAGCTTAGCCAATGAGGACCCACCATTCTATCAATCTCAATATTCACTCCACCCACGATGCCCGATGTAAATTTGCCACATCTGTGCCTAAGCCAGAATTGTCATATATGAGGACGTAGCTATCACCGTTTCCACCATAATAATATTTACAGGTTAGGTAAAATTTACAAGTCGGACAAAAGAATACAGTGAACAAGCTATGCGTTTCGGGTGTGCTGTCTCCTTTCCTCAGGCTTGGGAGGTGGAAACGATTTCGTTATTGAACATTGCCTGGCCTTCACGGCCAGGCACGGACTCTTGCACTCTTGCAGCCCGTAGGGTGGAAATGGTTGTTGTTGAAGATTGCCTGGCCCTTTTAGCCAGACACGGGCTTTAGCAATCATGCAGACCGTAGTTCTTGCTACAGGCTGCAAGATTGCAAAAGCTCGTGTCTGGCTAAAAGGGCCAGGCGTTCTTCAACAACAACCGTTTCCACCCTACGGGCTGCAAGAGTGCAAGAGCCCGTGTCTGGCCGTAAGGGCCAAGCAATGTTCAACAACGAAATCGTTTCCACCTCAAGCCTGAGGAAAGGAGACAGCAAACCCGTACGCGTAGCTTGTTCACTGTATTCTTTTGTTCAACTTGTAAATTTTACCTAACCTGTAAATATTATTATTATTATTATTATTATTATTATTATTATTATTATTATTATTATTATTATTATTATTATTATTATCGAAGCTATAATCTAAGTTACAAAAGCAAGATGCTATATGCCAGTGGAATCCAACAAAGGGAAAATAGCATAATTATGAATGGAATCAATGAAATAAATAAAAAAAAATGAAGTAATGCACAATTAGAATAAGATATTTTAAGAACAGCATCAACTTTGATATAGATCTTTCGTTTATAAACTATAAATGCTAAAAAAGAATGAAGAAGAAATATAATATATACTAGATTGCTCCAGTGTATCCTCCAGCAAGTGAACTCTATCCCAAGACAGGTGGAGTCAATGGTACAGAGGCCATGGCACTACCCAAGAATAAAAACAATGTTTTGATTTTTGAGCTAAAGAGTCTATTTTATCCTTCCCAAGAGGAAAGTAGCCCCTGAACATTTACAGTGCAGTAGTTAATCCTTTGACCGAAGAAGAATTGTTTGGTAATCTCAGTGTTGTCAGGTGTATGAGGGAAGAGGAAAATTTGGAAAGAATAGGCCAGACTATCCGATGGAGGTATAGACAAACGGAAAAAGAGCCGTAACCAGAGAGAGGATCCTATGTAGAACATTCTGGTCAGTCAAAGGACCCAGTTACTCGAGCAGAAGTATCCCATAGGGCAGCTGGGCCCTGGCCAACCTACTACCAATAAAACAACCTCACAGCAAACTCAAATACTAATAGACAGCAACTCGAATACCTATAGACAGGACTTGAATGTTTATAGACACATCAATCTCATATGCTTATAGACACAACAAACTCAAATGCTCACAGACACAGTAAATTCAATACTTATAGACACAGGAAACTCGAATTCTTATAGACACAGGAAACTCAAATGCTTAAAGATGCAGCATATGCAAATGCTTATAAACACATCAAACTAAATTGCTTACAGACAAAAAAAAAATAAATGTTTATACATACAAAACTCAAATGTTTAGAGACACAGCAAATTCAAATGCTTTTAGACACAGTAAAATTAAATGCTAATAGACACAGCCAACTCAAAACTTATAGGTGCGACAAACTCAAATTCTCATAAACACATCAAACTCAGATATTTATGCAAACAGCGAACTCAAATGTTTATAAACACAGGAAACTCAAATGCTTTTGGACAAATCACACTTAAATGCTTATGCACTTTAAAACTCAAGCGCTTATGGACGCCGAAAACTGGAATGCTTATAGACAATAAAGTCAAATGCTTATAGACACAGCTAATTCGAATACTTACACACACAACAAACTCAAATGTTTGTAGGAGTACAGTAGTAGAAACAGAAACATCTAGGAAAAGACACTTGCTTTCCCACTTGTCCCATTCACTGACAAATCATTCCACCATGGACAAAGATTTTTACAAATGTCAAAGCAAAAATTTAATGGTAAAGTGGGTTACGGGATCTTTCTTTATCATGCATTTAATTCTCTTTGATATTATGTTATTTCCATCTATTGCACTTTAAAAGTATCGAGTTATTAGAACTTGATCTTTTACTGGCATTGCAAAGCCGTCTGTTTCTAATTTGAGTTTCCATATTTATACTAACTGCCATATTTCTATGTTCATTGTTATTTTTTTTCCTTACCATCCTCCTTTTTTTATTATTCCTTTCGTATATTTATATACATATGGGTCTTTATCTTCCTTAACAGTTTTTTCTTCCCATGCACTCAGACATTCATCCTCACGGATTTTAGGTAATGCTCATTGCTCTGCTTCTGATGATAATGCAGTCCTTTATGCTGAACAATCTTTTCCCCTTCTCTACATATTGAAAATAGTTTTTTTCATGTTTTCCCGTAAGTGCAGTGTTTCGTAGCGTACATATGTTTCTATCTATACTAAATAGTTATGAATTCTTCCAACCCATTATTCCTGCAATTTACTTGGTTACTGTAACTGCCCAGTTGTTAATGCTTTTCAACGTACTTTCAAGGGTAAGGTTTGACTTAAGTATTTTCATTATTTTTTTGTATGTATTCTCTCATCCTCTTTCACTTCTTCTCTTGCTGTTTGATTGCTTCTAACCCTAGTAGTCCCATGGATTTATTTCCAACTTCATATACATTCTTGTTAATGTCTCTATGTTGACTAGAGTATGCGTGGAGCTCTTATCTCTGCTGATTCCACACATGTAAATAAATACTCATTGTAAAAGACTTTGATATTCTTCCTATCTTCATAAAAGCTCTTGCGCATAGGTGCACTGTATTACATTTTGATATCCTCAGCCTTTTCATGTCCTTCATCACAAGAAGAAGGATGTGTTGTATTACACCGACGCAAATATACTTTTTTATTTGTTGATTTCAACCACAATATGTCTTCTTCATTGTGTTTTCCATTAAACATTTGGTGGTTACACCATTACCTCATCCACGACCTTAATGGATGCAGGGTCCTCTGTTTTCCCCATTTCTTTTGGCATCATGTTACCAATAATATTGGAACACTACTTTTAGAGGTATGGATCCCTAATTGTGCCCTGACTTATATGGCATGCTATACCAGGACACTGCCTCAATTAGGGATATTATAAATCTTTCACATATGACCTTAACCATTATATGACAAGGTGACAGTTCCCTTCCACTCGGCTTATACACTGCCTTGAACAACCCCCTGACTTTCCACTTGTCGAGTATGTCTTTGGAAGCTTTTGAACAGAAAGTAGTGCAGTTATCCAACAACAGCTTGTCCAGTAGAAAACACTCCACGATAAGTGCATCTGAAGCACCTACAATTTCGAACAGTCTATGATGATGTTTGAGAGATGTTTATTGAAGGAGGGAAATTTTTTTTTCATGGAATGTAAATGTTGCAATTTTAAGTCCATCTATATCAAATGTGTTAATATTGGTTAATGATTTCCTACTTTCTTATAATTAAATTAACTCCTTTGGAAGGTAGCAGGATGCTTAAGGCACCAGCAACTTATTGAGATACTACCGCTAGAGAGTTATTGGGTCCTTTGACTGTCCAGACAGTACTATGCTGGATCCCTCTCTCTGGTTATGGCACATGTTACTTTGCCTATATATATATATATATATATATATATATATATATATATATATGTATATATACATATATATATATATATATATATATATATATATATATATATATATATATATATATATATATATATATATATATATATACCAAATAGTGTGGCCTACACTTTCTACATTCTTCTCTGTCCTCATACACCTGACATTACTGAGATTGCTGAAACAGTTCTTCGCTCAAGGGGATAACTACTTCACCGTAATTGTTCAGTGGCTACTTTCCTCTTGGTAAGGGTACATGAGACTTTCTACTTATGGTAAGCAGTTCTTCTAGTCTTGGGTAGTATAATAACCTCTGTACCATTGTCTTCCACTGTCTTTGATTACAGTTCTCTTGCTTTGGGGATCACTCGGGCACACTATTCTATCTTATTTCTCTCCTCTTGTTTATTTTCATTTTTTTTATAGTTTACATAAGAAAGATATAATTTTATGTTGTTACCAATCTTCAATTTTCTTTACTAATTTGATTGTTCATTACTTCCTTTGCAGTTTATTTATTTCCTTGTTTCCTCTTGTCACTGGGATATTTTCCCTGTTTGAGCCCTTCGACTTATAGCATCCTGCTTTTCCAACTACGGATTTAGATTGTAATAATAATAATAATAATAATAATAATAATAATAATAATAATAATAATAATAATAATAATAAAAATAATAATAATAATAATAATAATAATAATAATAATAATAATAATAATAATAATAATAATAATAATACATGATTTTACCCTGTGGCAACATTTACTTGTTGGCTGGAATTAGCAAACGTCAAAACTTCATATTTCAAACTAATACAACCTATGATGCCTTAAGCAATACTTGTTCAGTAGGGGATCCTCGGAAATAAAACTTAAGATGCCTCTTACTTTATGATGAATAATTTGTGTATTCTTGAATAGTGTACAATGAAAGTTATGGCAAAAGTTCCTGCTTCCTGGCTTCACAATACACACCATAATGCTCAAGATGTGTGTGGGCATAGTACTTGAGTCACTGTCAAGCATTGGTACCTAGGGCAGGACATCATTATTAGCTGAAACCTGACCTGACAACACTTTCTTCTTCCTAGATACTCCCCTAATTTCCATTGCCTTATTATATAATGAACTACTTCCCTCATTGAGTAAATAAATCCTTAATACTGTTTTTTTTTTTTTTTTTTTTGTCCTGTAACCCTTTACAAGTAAGTAAATGCTCCCATATTTCCACCCCTAAACCACATAGGAAATAAAACAAACTATAAATGATATTCAATTGATATTTTATGATTGATTTTTAGTTCAAGCATGTTGAAGCCTGATATTGAAGTTGAAATTTATTAAGTTTACAATTCAAGAACAAAAAGCAAATTAATCATTCACAATATATTGAAACTAAAGATTAATCATCAATATTATAAAACTAAAAATTCAACTTTTACACAAAGTCTCGCTCTTATAATTCTATTTCTCGCCAGGAATCCTACACCTAACATGAATTTAGGATTTAGATGGGACGCCATGAATTCCACTGAAGATATGCGATATTTATCACTGACTCCTGTTCCTGTCATGAAGGATGATAATCGGGCTGACGTAAGTAAAAATGCTACTATCATTATAGAGTAAGAATTTGCACGAATCATATACACCTAAATAAAAAAATGTTTTCTAAATTATATTTTTCCTAACAATTGAAACCAGAGTCCTTTAATATGGGTGTGATTTGACAAAGCTGCTTAAAGTTAAAACATACAATAAGGTGGTGGTAGTTAGCGGGAGGGTGGATGATAAGACCCACTCACCAAGAGGCTACTAAGCTCTTACTTCGACCTTAAACATGATGAATTTGGAGATAATTTGTATTTTTCCTTACCATACAGTTGTCATCTTTCCTGGTCAAATACAAATATTCGTCCTTTACATAAGAGACTCGTCCCTAGGTGGAGAGAAGTTCCTGTTTCAAGTGTCTAGAAACCTATCTCGGGATTCCTGAACATGGATACTGAAAGTAGTGAGAGTAAAGGTTCCATACACCTCGTGCACTAATGGTGTGACCGAACAAGCAGATCCACAGCCGGTGCAATAAAGAATACTCCTTGTGGAATATGTCTACTAATGGTTTGGCCTTGTTACTACGAACTCCCTCTCATTAGAAATGTAGGGAATGACATTCTATATCATAACATATAAAATTTGGCTATTAATCTGATAGAGGCTCATTGAGGAGAAACATCCCTTCTATGACACCAATGACAGGTGGCACACATGACTGAATGGCAGAGGTTGAAATATGTGGAGGTAATCAGACATGATTTACATAAATTTACGCACAAAAAAAAAAAAAAAGCTTTCTGAAAAAGAAAATGCTGGCTAACCTTATTAGGTGAAGTCGAATGGATTCATTGTGCTCTGGAAGATCTTGGGGATGTGATTGGCACAGCAGGTTGCGAAGAGGAGGAAATTCTATCAGCAGAAGTAAAAGGTTCGGGTATATTCTTCTTGGGGTTGTTTTGACCCAATTTAGGACACTCCTTAATAGGAAGGGTTGTGGTGATCGAAGTGGTAACGTCCCTGATTGGTGACTGCCATGCTGGGGTTTGATTTCCGCTCAAACTTGTTAGTTCCTTTGGTCTCTGCAACCTCACCATCCTTGTGAGCAAAGGATAGGAGGTTTGGGGGAGCTTATAGGACTATCTGCTGAGTCATCAGAAGCCATTGCCTGGCCTTCCTGGTCCTAGCTTAGATGGAGAGGGGGCTTGGGTGCTGATCATATGTATATATGGTCACTCTCTAGGGCATTGTCCTGCTTGATAGGGCAATGTCGCAGTCCCTTGCCTCTGCCATTTATGAGCAGCCTTTAAACCTTTAAACAATGGAAAAGTATTTGTCGAGGTCGTCCCTGGTAAGCTAGAATGTGTCATTTAATTTTGCTTCCAGTTCGGGCACCAAAAACCATTGAACTGTGTGTTTGTGGTTTAGTGATATAGCAAAGAGCTCGATCATCAGTGAGACCTACAATGCCATTATGTTAGGATTCAAAGACCATTCTGAGTCAACTATTGTCATCTTTCTGTTCAGTTTGTCTGCTACAATGCTCTTTCTTCCTGGAATGAAGTTGGCTGTTGAATTAATAAAATTAAGCCTGCATACTTTTGGATCTCTACTGTTAGCTGAAAAAGCTAAAGTGCCAAGGTACCTCCTTGTTTATTTACATATGCCATTATGATGGTGTTGTCTCTCATTAGCACCACAGAGTGACCTATTAAAAGTGGATGAAAATGTTGAAGTTCAAGGAGAGCTGCTCGAAATTTCAATATATTCATGTGGCACCAATGACCTTGATTGGACCATGGTCCTGATGCCCATATACTGACAGAGGTGTACTTGCCAACATTTCTTTGTTACATCCATGAATAATATGAGTTCTGGTGGAGGCATTAAAATAGAAGGGCCCCTAAATTGTTTGTCGCATCGAGCCATCATCCTAAGTCATGTCTTGCATCTTCTCTTATTGGAACCAATAAAAAAGGGGGGGGGGGCCAAAATATTGAGAAGAATATCCCTTAAACGCCCTTTGGAGCAATTTTAGGTTAAAAGTATTAATAGGAATGAGACGTTTTAGGTAGTCTAGTTTTCCCAGTAATTTCTTCCACTGGTGAGATGGCAAATGGGTGTGACAAAGAAAGGGGAGTGCCCCTTGTCTCAGGTATGCTACCCTTTCCTGAGATGGAAAGGTTTTCCTAAAGACTGTGTAGATGTCCATTCCGAGTCGATGCTTCTTTACCTGAGCAATAGAATGGACTTCTCCTGATTCACCCCGATTTCTAGATTATGACAAATGAAAGAATTTATCTAGTGAAACTGAAGGGTTTTCTCCGTGTTAGCCATGATCAGCTAATCTAGATATCATCAGAGACGAATATCGTGGGCGTGTACCCATGATGACACTAGCATAAAGATTCTGATGAAGATTTTTAGCACTGTCTAGAGCCTGGAAAAAGGCACCCCAAATAGGTATATTCATTCTGTTGGCCACAACAAAGCGGAGGTACTTCCCGGTGGCAAGATGAACTGGAATCTGGAAGTACACGTTCTTGAGATCAATTGTCATCATGAAGTTCAAAGACTTGATCATCTGCCTGACTGTAGCTGCAGTCTCTAACTTGATAGATGTTTGTAACAAACTCACTCAGGACAATTATGTCCATGACTAGTCTTCAGCCCATGAACACCATATCCACAAGAAAGTTGACTGAAGAGTCCTTCACCAATCCCTGGCGATAAGATAATGACATCGCTGGCTGTCGAACTAGGGATAAGGGAGACCTGATGAATGGGAGGTATTATACGGAACGAAGGACATCTACTATCTATCTTTCCGACCCGTGATACGCCCACTACATCTATCTGGGTTGAACCCATCCTCCCACAGGTGGAGTCATGGTAGGAATGCCTTCCTACCTTCATTGCTGTTTTTCTTTTCTCCCTGCATCAGCGTCAACTTTGACCTTGTCTGCTTAGAAGGGGCTGGTTTTTTCCCCACCTCAGGGTGGAATAGGTGGGGCGAGGAACACTTCTCTGTGCCAACCTCTCAGATTGCTGAACTGGGGTAAAAAATCTTACCTAATGGGAAGTGAAGGCAAACTGTGGCCGCCAGAGGAATACTGTCCAGTGAAGAAGTGAGTCCTAGCTAGCCTTCCTCCACTTCTCGATTACTGCCTCATTTCCCTCTGTCGGAAACAGAAAAGACCTTTTAAGGATTAGTTTCTGAGATTTCAAATCTCCTGATGGCCG
The DNA here is from genome assembly GCF_036898095.1 of Palaemon carinicauda. Lineage (NCBI taxonomy): Eukaryota > Metazoa > Arthropoda > Malacostraca > Decapoda > Palaemonidae > Palaemon > Palaemon carinicauda. The sequence goes on from NC_090730.1 coordinate 104,034,318, forward strand.
ATCTGTTTTCTAAGTTTATAGACCAGAGCATTGCACCTCTTCAGTACCAAATTTACCTACTGGTTTGTAGCTTGACGGGTCAAAAACTCAATGGCTCTGGCATTCATCTGGATAAAGTTCTTGAGAGCCCTCCTCTTGTCAGAGTCGGACAAGTTGCTTGTCTTGACTAAAAAACAGACTGTGCCTGACCATTGGTTAATCCAGGGAGCAGCTTGAAGAGTTGTCATTGCTGTTACTCTTTCTGCTTATAGCCTCTTTTGACAAGAAGGTACAGTCAGCCCTCCTAATTCAGTGCTTAGGTAACAGAGATAGGTGTGAAAAGTGAGAATTCACAAATGCCTGCGGCCATAGGGTGGGTCAACTCATAATCCAGCTAGTCAGTAACCAACACTTATCTTCGGCTGATTGATTGGTTGATTTTGAGTTCTCTGGCATCCTGACATCAAAGGTCCTATATTCGGTTAAATATCACACTAAGTAACTCATCTGCACTACATTCTTTCCATGTGCTTTTTATCATGGTATTTTAGTTCTTAATACTTTTCATAGGAAATTGTACATTATTAGCCCAGCGCCAGTACAATGTAAGATGACTTACAAACTGAAAACAATCACCAAGACTCACAAAGTGATAGTCATTGCCATATCACACTTTGTATAAGTATCAACTAAACTCTTGTTTGTATCTAACAACACTCAGCGATAAAGTAGAGTAGAAAAAAAAATCAGCACTAGTTGATGGTTAAAATGCACCCAAAATTATATACAAAAATAAAATGAAGATTTAATGAAACACAAATGCATCTTTAAAAGTCATGATCTTTTATCATGGATAATATCTGCCCAAAGTTTTTGGTTTAAGCTGACAAAATTGAATGCCGTGCTTGAAGGTGTCGTTTACAGTAAGATACTGTAAACTCATTATTATTATATTTTAAGGTGCCCAGCCGGTATGTAAATATATTAGGGTATAGGATGACAACCACAAATTCCTGAAAAAGTTCACTGAGTTTCGTATGGCAATGGAAAATGACTCTACAAAATATTTTGTAAAAATTCCTCTTTCTTGGTTCCAGTGTAATTATTAAAGTAACCCATAAACTAAAAACATTGATCCCAAGAAGAAAATGCAGTATTTCTTTTGTTATCATAAATTTTGATGATTATTACATTTTAATATGAAACATATTTCGAGCAATGATATCTGTATAGATTCGATGAGTCATACGACAGGGAGTTTTATAATTATACCTTTCAGTGCTAGCACAAAACTCAGGAGAGAGTACATGTTTGAGTTTGACTTCTGACATTCACTCGCTCTTACATCTGCTTTTTCTTAGTTTCGGCAAGAGATTCATCAAGCAAAAAAGGAACATAAGGAAGAAGAAAATTCCCTGTAATTAGAGTTCAGAAGTGGATATTTTGGAAGGTATTGAAGGAGAGAGATGATGAAAGAGTGGCCATTTCGCTTAAAGAATCAAGATATTGAGCAAAGAAATCTTCATTTTTTATTAAATTATGATAAATAGCATTGCTTTGGTTAATTAATATAAAAAAACAACATGAAATTCATAATAATCATGATTTATCGATATTGTCTTTGTAAAAATACGATGAAAAAACTTTGAACGCCTGTATCTCAAAACTATACTTATTGACCTACAAATTCTATCTTCTTGCTTAGTTTTAAAGATATGCTAAAGAGGAAAAGACAAGTTTAACATCTGTTACCACAAGTAAGAAGAAAATTTGCTCTAATAGGATTCCAGAAGTGGGTAATATCAGCGATATTAGCTGAGTTATTGAAGGAGAGAGATGATGAAAGAGTGACCGTCTCACTTAAAGAAGCAAGACATGGTGCAACGGGATCTTAATTTATGATTAGATTCTGATGAATAACATTGTTCTGGTTTATTAATATCCACAAAAAAACATGAAATCATAATAACCATGAGCTATCAATAATGTCTTTGAAAAACACAAAGAAAAACTTTGAATGCCCACATTTCAAATCTATACTTATTGACCTTCAAATTCTATCTTCTACATTAGTTTTGAAGGTATACTATTGAAATTTGGTATATAACTTAGAGACACACCACAACAATCAAAAAGAGACCTTTTTTCCAAATTTTGTTTCATATTTTTTTCCTTGTCTCATTCACTGATTTTTTTTTTTACCACAAGGAAAAACTTCCTATCTAACAAAAAGAGGACTTTTAGAAAAGAAAAAACTCCTTATTTAATGGGAGTTCTCTATCAGGTCTATATAGGGTAGTAATCCCAGGTCTTAATATTAAGTATCAAGATAGGAGATAATATTTGAAAAACACTAATTTTCAGGATAAATCACCCTGGAGTTGCAAAAATGAAAGTCAGAAACAAAAATTCTATGCAGTTTTTAGATGACCTATGTCACCTTATTAGGAGGTATGAAAGTCAAAGTCCTGTCCTTAAAAAGCAGCATTAGCCAGTTGGCCCCCCCTTGATGAATGAATGGATATTTAGGCTTCAATGTAACTTGTTGGAACATGGTAAGCTAAGAATACAGTAGTTGAAGGCAAAGGTTCTCCCTTTTTGGCCTGCGACTCCCCAAACTATTTTGGTAGAGTTGCGTGACCTCTGCCTTTCTCCGAAATGCTTTTGATAAACAAACACACAGTATTCCACAGATTATAACAGCATAATAACATCAAATATGATAGTATAGTTATTAAAAATACACGCATTGTAGAGTTATCTAATTTATTACTCTTTGGTTTTACATAATGCATAAATAAAATTAGTATAAGGTTTTAGAATATACCCACTTATCTAACGCAACTCCACCAAATTTCCCTCAGTTCTTTCAACATTCAACCCCCATGTTGGAAGAATATGTTCAAGAACTATTAGACAAGAGAGTTGTAAGGAGGGCAAAGTCCCTCAAATTCAAAGGAAGGCTGTTCTGTGCTCCGAAGAAAGACTCGGAAAAGCTCAGACTCATTCTGGGCTTATCACCACTCAACAAGTTCATAGTGAACCACAAGTTCAGAATGCTGACTCTTCAACACATAAGGACCCCACTGACCAAACAGGCATACACAGTCTCCATAGATATGGCGGACGCATACTGGCATGTTCCGATCAATCGCCAAGTTTCCTCCAACCTAGAATTCAAACTGAAAAAAGACAGCACGTCTTCAGAGCCGTGCCCTTCGGACTAAGTATAGCCCCAAGGGTATTTACAAAGCTTACAAATGCAGTCATTCATCAACTACGCCTAAAGGGAGTTCAGGTGATTGCCTACCTGGACGACTGGCTGGTATGGGCAGCATCCGAAGAAGAATGCACGCAAGCCTCCAAGGAAGTGATCCAGTTCCTGGAACATCTAGGATTCAAGATCAACTTGGAAAAGTCTCGTCTATCTCCAGCTCAGCAGTTCCAATGTCTGGGTGTCCACTGGAACTTACAGTCACACTGCCTCTCCATTCCATCAAAGAAGAGGAGAGAGATAGCTGGATCTGTCAAGAGACTTCTCCAATCCGTCAGGATTTCAAGAAGGCAACAGGAGAGAGTGTTGGCGTCTCTCCAGTTCGCCTCAGTGACAGACCCAGTTTTTGAGCACAATTAAAAGATGCATCAGGAGTCTGGAGAAAATACGCATCAAACTCTGACCCTCGGAAACTAGGGAGCCTGGTCCTCCCTCTTCAAGACCTTCCACATCAACATTCTTCAAGCCCTGGCAGTTTTTTCTCACTGAAGAAACTAAAACTTCGCTGCCTGATCCACATCCGACTGGTACTAGACAGCGAAGTTGTAATGAGATGCCTGAATCGACAAGGCTCGAGATCGCCTCAAATCAACCAAGTGATATTTGCCATCTTCCGCCTGACGGAGAAGAAGAGATGGCACTTTTCAGCAGTTCACCTTCAAGGGTTCCGCAATATGACGGCGGACGCTCTATCCAGGCTCAACTCGATAGAGTCAGAATGGTCCCTAGACGCAAGATCATTCTCCTTCATTTTACGCAAAGTCCCAGGACTGCAGATAGATCTCTTCGCAACGAGCGACAATAAGAAGCTACCCCGGTACGTAGCCCCATACGAGGATCCTCTAGCGGAAGCAACGGATGCGATGTCCATAGACTGGAACAGTTGGTCCAAGATTTACATGTTCCCTCCAACCAACCTCCTGCTGAAGATCCTCAACAAACTGAGATCCTTTCAAGGAACGGCAGCAATAGTGGCTCACAAGTGGCCCAACAGCATCTGGTTCCCCCTGATAATGGAACTATGACAGAAACTGATTCTGTTGCCGGATCCAGTTTTGACTCAGCAAGTGTAGAAGTCGACTGTCTCAGCTTCATCACAGAAAATCCTGAACCTTCATCTCATGATTTTCTCACCTTAGCAGTTAAGAAAAGGTTCGGTATTTCAAAGGACAGTATTAACTTTTTAGAAGAATGCAAGTGGAAATCAACGAGAAGACAATACGAGTCTTCCTGGAAGAAATGGGTTGCCTTTGTCAAGGCAAAGAGACCAAAGGAGATATCAACAGAATTTTGTTTATCCTTCTTTATCCATCTCCATGAACAAGGTTTAGCAGCCAACACAATTTCTACGTGTAAATTTGCCCTGACTAGACTCTTGCTATATGCTTTCCAGGTGGACTTCTCTAATGAAATCTTCAACGAGATACCAAAAGCCTGCACTAGACTTCGGCCCACAGCTCCTCCGAGGCCCATTTTATAGTCCTTGGATAAGGTTCTTTACTTAGCGTCGACCTTGAACAACGAAGATTGCTCTCTAAAAGATTTGACTCAAAAGGTGATATTCTTATTTGCACTAGCCTCAGGAGCCAGAGATAGCGAAATAGTGGCCCTTTCGAGGGATGGCAGCAGGTAGTGTACTAAAACCTGCCACTTGAATTCTGCAAGGAACAGAGCACTAATTGGGACTTTTAGTGAAAGGTGTGCCTGATTGACTCCTACGGTGTATCATGTTTAGTGATGTGTCTAGTGTTACGGGCCACTGGTTCGAGTCCAGCCTTGCTTAAGGGACTCAGGGGCCATAACAAAACAAATAACAATGGTAAAGGTCGCCAGTCAGCAATAATACAATGAATACTGACAAAATTATGTATTTACAATAACATTTAAATAAAAATTAATAAAAGAAAGGGGAGCACAACAGGTAACTACTATAATTTACGCCACGAGGAGCTTCGGATGGAGTTTGGATGGCCGTGGATGAAACCCCAGCACAGCAATCAACGTTCCCTGGAAGGGGAAATAAATTGAATTGTTAACAGCACACTTACTTCTACCGGCTTGGAACACGATGAAGTCGTGTGGTTAACACCTTTAAGCAAATTAAATGAAAATGCAAAGCTTAGGGATTTAAACGTTACACACGGGAATCAACACTGTCACAGGGTGAATGCATTAAAACTAGGACTAAACAGCACACGTGGTCTGGGTATAGGGGATAGGATAAAAGGTGCAGTGGGTAGGATTTTCTTTAGAGGATAAGGAAAAATGGGATGTGATAAGGAAGGGATGGGAGGTTGGGTAAGGATATTGAGAATCTCAAAATCAGACACCTTACCTTTAGTAAAAGGACTCTGGTCCCTCCCGTATGGAGGATATGTAGACAGAGGTCCTGCTTCCCTGATGTCTTGAGGGTGAAGAGAGGAGATGTTTCCCTCAAGGAGGTTGAGTGAAGAAGAAGAGGAGATGTTATCCTCATGGAGGTTGAGATAAGAAGAAAAATTTCCAGTTTTCCCTGGGTAGATCAACCCCACTTGACCCCCAATTTGGGGGGGGGGGTGTAGGGGGGATTGGCCTGACCACTGTCCTATTGGTCAGGCTTCATCACGTGTCCCCACATCCTTCACAGCTCGCTTCCCTCCTTCTCCTGGGACCTCGATGTTGTCACGTGACTCGTAGAAGGTAGCTGAAATTGAGATCTCAGGGGGAGTAGACTGGTATAGGATGGTTGGAGGGGGGTGAGACTCTGGGTAGGGTCCCAAAACTTGTGGCATTTTGACTCATGCTTGTTGGCGGGGTCTTTTGTTATTTGAAAAAGGTGGCGAGATGACCGCCATTACTAACAGCCCCCCATTTTAGCAGAGATTTTGTCCTAAAACAGGACAAGAACTCTGCAAGCAAGGTCTGAAGCCACTAGCCTTAATGATTCCTCCCTCAGTGAGTCTCACCACGATGATGGATAAATATCTAAGCTGCAACTAGGGTCACCATTTTACGTTATTTTGACAGTAAATTAACTTTAAGTGCCACGAAGAAATAAGTATGCTGGCTGTGAGGCAGCAACTGAAAAATTAAAAAATGCAAAATTGAAAATTAAAATGTAAAAAATGGTTAAAGTTAAGTGACCTAGTGCAGTGGTAGGCATAAAATTAAAGAAAATTGGCATATATGCAAAAAAAGGATAAAATAAATACATGAAAATAAATTAAATGCAAATAATGATGCCAAAATGGCTCCTCAAGTTTATCTACCTGGGGAGACACCAAGGCCAATTAATATTTTTTCATACAAACTAAATTTACCTACTGACTATGGCTACGCTATGGACATGGCACTGTGCATTGGGCACTAATGCCGGGAGAACACATCTCTCTCATACGAGTTCTTTAGGCGCTTGACCTTCCAGTTGTAGTTCTGGAGGTCTATGCCGCCCTTTATTCCCATTACGTAGCTCAGTCAAGTAGGTTAGATGGTTATGGTCCGTTAGGAATGTCTGTGGGAACACATGGTCAGCGCGATAGGAACCAAGATGTTCAAGAGATGAGCCCATACCTGAGAGCTCTTTCTCTTGAGTTTGGAGTTTTTCCCATGTCTGGAAGAAATTTATGCTGCCATTTAAGTAAACTCCACAGTTGGGAATTCCTGCCTGCACCTGGTGAAGCCAAAAATGAATCAAGAGTATGGTCAGAGGTCGTGACTCCTCTGCCATGAAGTGGAAACCCTCGTCCCTCTGAAATGGGGCTAGAAAGCCAAACCAATAAAAGAATTGTGTCATCTCTGTAACACTTATGGATGGGATAAGTTGGAGCGAGGCCCTCGGCACTATTTTCTTAGAGTTACCGATGACTTGGCACGGATGGCAAGAGGTGGCGGAAGCCTTAACACCCTTCTGCAAGCCCGGCCAGAAGAAATGGGGCTGCAGCAGTTTGGTTGTGTGCTTCACCCCAGAGTGCCCTCCCAGTCCCTCATGGGCCATTTGTAGCACCGACAAGCGGGAATTACGGGGGACAACTACATGCTGGCGCAGGGCCTCAGCAGGATCATGAGAGCCTCGGGTGATTCTGAGGAGCACCCCATCCTTCTGCGGGAAGTTCTCCTTTGAGAGAGTAATCATTTCTGCTTCGTCTGAATCGGCAGCTTCCCCGTAGTCCTTCAGCGTCTCGTCCGACAGCTGAAATCTGATGGGCTCTATTTGGCTCCTTGGGGTCTCTGGAAAGATGGCTGTTTCCCCTCGGTCCTCCTCTGAGACCTCTGCCCTGGTGGGAAGCACCATTGCTTTAGCTGGGGAGCTCTCTCGGGTACGAGGCTTACTCATTTCTTGAAGGGGAGACTCCTGGCCCTCCTCTGAGACCTCTGGCATGGTGCTGGAAATAGCTCTATCCCCTGTGGTAGGATGCAGCACACTTTCACCAGAATTAACTTCTGGCGTGTGAGGCTCAGATTCATTGCTGGAGGAGGAGAACTCTTGGGCCTCCTCACTTAGCCAAGGTATTTCCCCAAAGTTAATGGTACCTAGCCAGTCGTCTTTCCCTGCAGGTCGCGTCCTCAAAGCTTTAGGCTCCGGCTTGGCAGCCTTCATGCGCCTGAGGGGCACTTGCTGTACCACCTTCATGGGCTCTTGACCCAAACGCAGGTCGTAGCCCTCATGTCCAATGTGGCTCACGGCCCTTAGTCCGCACTTCTTGCTGAGCTGGGACGTGGTCACCGGGGACTCCACTGTAGGGAGTTTTTTGGTAACTCCTTCTATGAACTGGACCTTCCTGAGATTGTCCTGCTGGACTTTGGCAACATTGCGTTGAGGTGGCAAGTGGTTGAGTTGTGCCAATCGGGCGGCCATCTCCTGCATTCTTAATTCATGTGCTGTCTCTCTTTCATACCGCATCCTTTCTTGCTCTGTCCTTCTCCGGGCTTTGTCTTCATTCATGAGCTCCCGAACACACCTTCGCAATGCTTCTCCCTCATAGCCTTGTCGTTCTGCCAAATCCACAAATGCGCTAATCTCAGCAGCAGTCATTTTGCTAATTATTTTGTGGAGACAGCAACAAGAACAAACTCAACAGCACAAGGTACGGTGTTGACCGTGCAAGAAATTACACGGAGGGGAAAGACGGTCTAGTCTTTCGCAAGAGTCTCATGGAAGGAAGGATGAAGATGGAGCTGGGGAAAATGCCCTTCGAGAAAGAATTATCACCAAATATAGCAAGCCTTACAAGTAATTGAACAGGAGCCTAACTTGAAAACCAGTGTCACGACAATGGGTGAGCTTAGGCTGTCCGGTTGTAATGCGTCCAAACAAGTAACGATATATTTGACAACTGTGCTAAACAATAAAAATTGAAATCACAACTATAGGTGACCCTCTATGCTAGACAAAATAAACTGGAATCACAACTATACAGTAGGTGACCCTCTAGGCTAGTCAGGGAAAAAAATGAGATCACAACTTTGGGTGACACTATGCTGGACGAAATAAAACGGAATCACAACTATGGGTGAACCTTTATACTAGTCATAAAAGAAATGGAATCACCACAATGGGTGAATCTCTATGCTAGTACAAAAAAAAATGTAATCACAACAATGGGTGAACCTCTATGCTAGTCTTTTGAAAAAAATGGAATCACAACAATGGGTGAATCTCTATGCTAGTCATAAAAAAACGGAATCACAACAATGGGTGAATCTCTATGCTAGTCTTTAAAAAATTGGAATCACAACAATGGGTGAATCTCTATGCTAGTCATATAAAAATGGAATCACAACAATGAACGACCCTCTATGCTAGTCATAAATAAATGGAATCACAACAATGAATGACCCTCTGTGCTAGTCTTAAGGAAAAAAATGGAATCTCCACGATGTGTGACCCTCCTATGCTAGTCTTAAGGAAAAAAATGGAATCTCCACGATGTGTGACCCTCCTGTGCCAGCCATAAGGAAAAAATGGAATCTCCACGATGTGTGACCCTCCTATGCTAGTCTTAAGGAAAAACAATTGGAATCTCCACGATGTGTGACCCTCCTATGCTAGTCTTAACGAAAAAAAATGGAATCTCCACGATGTGTGACCCTCCTATGCTAGACTTAAGGAAAAAATATGGAATCTCCACGATGTGTGACCCTCCTATGCTAGTCTTAAGGAAAAAAATGGAATCTCCACGATGTGTGACCCTCCTATGCTAGTCTTAAGGAAAAAAATGGAATCTCCACGATGTGTGACCCTCCTATGCTAGTCTTAAGGAAAAAAAAATGGAATCTCCACGATGAGTGACCCTCCTATGCTAGACTTAGGGAAAAATGGAATCTCCACGATGTGTGACCCTCCTAGGCTAGTCTTGAGGAAAAAAAATGGAATCTCCACGATGTGTGACCCTCCTATGCTAGTCCTAAGGAAAAAAATGGAATCTCCACGATGTGTGACCCTCTTATGCTAGTCTTAAGGAAAAAAATGGAATCTCCACGATGTGTGACCCTCCTATGCTAGTCTTAAGGAAAAAAATTGGAATTTCCACGATGTGTGACCCTCCTATGCCAGTCATAAGGAAAAAAAATTGAATCTCCACGATGTGTGACCCTCCTATGCTAGACTTAAGGAAAAAAAATGGTGTCGTAAAAATGTGTGGGTGCGTTCTTGCAACACCACCACTTGCAACCCTGTGACTTAAAGCAAAGTTTGTATTTATACTTAAAGTATAACAAATTAAATAAACAAACAATGTCATGAAGATTGCTTAATGCTTCGTTAAGAACATCAACCCCTTTACATACTTTCCCTTTAATAAAAACAAAATGAGTTTAAAAAATTACACCTCCAAATATTTTATCTAAAGGTTCCTATACCCTGACTGAAAGAATTAAATTGAATGTGATATCATAAATCCTTTATCTTTATGTTAACAATGTTACACAATCTTACGAAAATTATCCCTTTCAAAAATGTATATAAAAATAATACCCCAGGAAAGTAACAAAATGAAATTGCATACCCTTACTGTGAAAAGGAAAAATTGAAATAAAGAATGCCACGTGTGCTTACGGTTACCAACACAGGAAATTAACGTGTTTTAGTCTACCACGGTTTCTTCCTAAAATTTCGTAAATTTCAATTCACTTAGTTTTAACACGAAATTAAACAATCACTCACTGCACAATATATATGAATGAAAAAATTTATCCCCATCAATAATGTACATGAAAATAATATCCCACGAAAGTAATAAAATGAAATTAAGAACCCTTACTATCAAAAGAAAAAAAAATCGAAATAAGGAACGCCACGTGGTCTTACCGTTACTCTCCAGAATTATGCCTCACTGCCGTAAAACGTTTACGTGAATCGTAAGCCAAAAGTTCCGATATGAGACTAGCCGGTATCCTAGCACTAAAGATAAATGATAAAATATTCCATGCACAAGATTAAATGATTGATGTGCGTGAATCACTTACCAATGTACAATAACTCGACTAAAATCTCGGGTCTGCATAGAATTGGTAAACAATTGACAAAGATAATAATTGCAGACAATATTAAACCTTGGCTTCGTCCGGAAACACGGTGATGGGCTGAGTTATATCAGGTTGGCCATGTTTTGAAATGAACACGTGCTCAGCCTGCCACGCTTTTTGTCCTAAAATATCGTAAGTTTCACTTCACTTATTTTCTTTTTTAAACACAAAATAACACAATAAGACATTCGCCTAATGCACAATGCTTTAATAAATGGAAAATTTTAACCACTGTGATAATAAACACTCAGAAAAAAGAACACAAATTCTTCTCACATGGTTGGCTATCCTGCTAAACAATAGGACTAAAATCTACCACGCGGTTTTCAAAACAAAAGGGTTCGCGGATCGAACACACGCACTAATAAACACAAAACTTTAACAATGAGAATAGAATGCTTTTGCTGTTTTCTTCCACGGTTCCAACTCCAGTGATTATATAATTTACCTGAAATTAAATTGAGGTTCGTCAAGTCGCTAAAGACAGGAAAGGGGGGAATTTGACTTTTAATAAAATTAATTTTAAATTATTGTCTTAGCGAATCCTGGCATTTGGTCGCCAATATGTTACGGGCCACTGGTTCGAGTCCGGCCTTGCTTAAGGGACTCAGGGGCCATAACAAAACAAATAACAATGGTAAAGGTCACCAGTCAGCAATAATACAATGAATACTGACAAAATTATGTATTTACAATAACATTTAAATAAAAATTAATAAAAGAAAGGGGAGCACAACAGGTAACTACTATAATTTACGCCACGAGGAGCTTCGGATGGAGTTTGGATGGCCGTGGATGAAACCCCAGCACAGCAATCAACGTTCCCTGGAAGGGGAAATAAATTGAATTGTTAACAGCACACTTACTTCTACCGGCTGGGAACACGATGAAGTCGTGTGGTTAACACCTTTAAGCAAATTAAATGAAAATGCAAAGCTTAGGGATTTAAACGTTACACACTGGAATCAACACTGTCACAGGGTGAATGCATTAAAACTAGGACTAAACAGCACACGTGGTCTGGGTATAGGGATAGGATAAAAGGTGCAGTGGGTAGGATTTTCTTTAGAGGATAAGGAAAAATGGGATGTGATAAGGAAGGGATGGGAGGTTGGGTAAGGATATTGAGAATCTCAAAATCAGACTCCTTACCTTTAGTAAAAGGACTCTGGTCCCTCCCGTATGGAGGATATGTAGACAGAGGTCCTGCCTCCCTGATGTCTTGAGGGTGAAGAGAGGAGATGTTTCCCTCAAGGAGGTTGAGTGAAGAACAAGAGGAGATGTTATCCTCATGGAGGTTGAGATAAGAAGAAAAATTTCCAGTTTTCCCTGGGTAGATCAACCCCACTTGACCCCCAATTTGGGGGGGGTGTAGGGGGGATTGGCCTGACCACTGTCCTATTGGTCAGGCTTCATCACGTGTCCCCACATCCTTCACAGCTCGCTTCCCTCCTTCTCCTGGGACCTCGATGTTGTCACGTGACTCGTAGAAGGTAGCTGAAATTGAGATCTCAGGGGGAGTAGACTGGTATAGGATGGTTGGAGGGGGTTGAGACTCTGGGTAGGGTCCCAAAACTCGTGGCATTTTGACTCATGCTTGCTGGCGGGGTCTTTTGTTATTTGAAAAAGGTGGCGAGATGACCGCCATTACTAACACTAGTAAATGACACTATAGACTGTTCTAAAGACACAGGTGACTAAAGCATAAAAGACTGACACATGTGACGTGCATATTCATACGCAAGTGTTCCTTTTATAACAACAGAGACAATAGTGAAATATTACTATATTTCCCATAGAGTGGCTTGTGTTTCCTTTTCAGATAAAACTTTATTCTTTCTGTTTTACTAGTTATTATGCTTTCACACAATATTTTCAAAGAAATTTTTTAATTGATTGTATATGTTACAACCCATGATTTCTATATACTGCCTGTTAATAAACACAGTTAGGAATTTCTGCGTCTCATTTCGCCCTAAACATTCTAAAAAAAAAATAAAGGGTGTCAGAGCTACTTTTTATCCTCTTATTTTTGGAAAATATTCAAAATAAATTCTATTTCTCTTCTAAGCAAACAATCATCAAATTTATATGTTATGCTATTAAGTTCAGTCCCTGGTAATGACTGATTTACCAACCTGTTTACCTTACTGACTTTACAATTTCCTACATGAATGTTAACCTGTCTAACTTGTCTACAACGAACAAGCAGACTGAGGGAGGTATCAGTAACCTATACATATTTGTTCCTTTCAGAATACAAACTATGTTTTTATATATATGATGACACTAATATACAACTTGTTTGCTAGATTGTTCCTTGAACTCACAATCCTCGGGTTTTTTTCCTAGAGTCTTCCATGACTCATCCCTATAGGGGGCAGGAAGCACTGACATAGTCCATGATCAGTTGAAAGGTGTATGACGGTAACACCAGGTGTCTCTATGTCTAGATGACCAAGGAAAATTTATCTTGCAATTATTGGCACTATTGAAAATCCACAGATACATTAATGCTCTGGTAAACTTCCATCAGGACGACATGGCCTGAGCCCAAAAAACAGATTTTGAACGAAGCGAAAAATCTATTTTTGGGTGAGGTAGCCATGTCATCCTGATGGACCCACCCTCCTTTGACAAAGGATGAATGAATCGCTCCCTTATGTACTGTATCTGTAGCACCTCATTAACGCTACAAAGAATGAAAAGATGGCGTCGTGCTGGCGCTCAACAACAGTACGAGTAGGAGCGTTGCCTTAATAACGGCCCTCATACAATTCTTGCCACTTTCCCCTCTCGAAGCGTAAGCGCTATTAGGGGTGTAGATAGCTATGTGGCGTGTCAAGAATACGTCCTCTGATCTTATGCGATATTCCTAAGGATAATACAAGGGATACTCCTGCCAAGGAGTTAGAATTCTGGATACCTTTAGTAAAATTCTCTGGGATATATCACTGTAGTTAAATATTACCTAGGAAGCTACTAAGAAGGAACTTCCATCAGGACAACATGGCTACCTCACCCAAAAATAGATTTGTCGCTTCGCTCAAAATCCGTTACAGATTTCAATATATATATATATATATATATATATATATATATATATATATATATATATATATATATATATATATATATATATATATATATATATATACATATATACATATATATATATATATATAATTATATATAAATGTATATATATATATATATATATATATATATATATATATATATGTATATATATATATATATATATATATATATATATATATATATATATATATATATATATATACATATATATATATATATATATATATATATATATATATATATATATATATATATATTTATATATATATATATATATATATATATATATATATATATATATATGTATATATATATATATATATATATATATATATATATATATATATGTAATTTTATATACGTATATATACATGTATTTATATATATGTAGATATATGTATATATATATATATATATATATATATATATATATATATATATATATATATATATATATATGTGCGTGTGTGTGCATATATATATATATATATATATATATATATATATATATATATATATATATATATATATATGTATATATATATATATATATATATATATATACATATTAGTATAATAAAAATAAATATTACTACATAATAACATAACCTCCTTTGAAATAATTTCAGGTACGAAAGTTTTGGCGGGATTTACCATTGAAGCAGAACAAGCTTCTGTTTCCAGAGATGTTCTTCTGAAGAGGCTTTGTGAGGGGACTTTGAATTGTTGAGACACTTCATGAAACATCATTGGCTCCTGATGATGACATTCCCCTATCATGAAACTGCTTTGCTTGAGCAGCATATATTATATGCTATATTCCTCTGTACAAATAGTAGCTAATGCATTAGATACCAAATTGAATATCCCCGCAAATATGCAAGAACAGATTCAATCGATTAGAGTTCCTAATCATATATGTATTCTAATAGTAAAAATTAATTCCAGAATTAGTTTCACATATCTGAATATCATTCAATATTTTCAACGGTTTCCATATCTATTTAGTTGCTCTATAATTACTTCTTTCATATAAAAATTTGCAGTTAGAAGAATTAAACTAATCCAAAGTAAAAATTTATTGTTTTTCTCTGTTCCAGAATTCTTAACAGTTTTATTCGTGAAACAGCTATCAACTATTTATACCATCTCTGCAGTTTCTTTTCTATTTGTTTATTTAATGATATATGACAAGCAATAGGATTGTAAGAGGTAAAAGGAGAAAATTGACCTTCGAGTTTGTTAATATGCTCCAACTTCCCTTAGGGATACTTATACGAGTCAATGCCCTCATTTCTTTTGTAATTGTCAAGTTCATATCATTTGTAAGACGAATGTGTGTTTTCATGCAACTTATTACGTACTAAAATATTTCAATATTAGACTGAGTATGTGTTGGGGTAATTTTTTGAAAAGTCGTGAATCTTAAGCATACAAGCAGAAGTACTCACACACGTGAACATAAGAATGTAGAAATTATTAGATTTATTACCCCTTAGATAAAGTTATTGGAGAGAATTATAGTTTTAAGCTAAAACAGGCCAGTACCATCGTTAACTAATCTAACAATTTAGTAATGATGGAGAAATTCTTGATATCTGAGCACCTGGAAGATGCAAGTGTAATTAGGTCTTATCTTATTAATAAGCAGAGTTGCAAACTGCTGTATATGAAACATGGAAATATTTCCCCTAACGCCAGTAATCGAAATTTCTATTTTGAAGGAAGGATGACCATATTATGCTTTTACTGAGCTGTATTACCAGAACAAATCTGAATGACAAATTGGAAGAACTGAATTTTTTTATAGTTTCCCTATCATACCATTTTTATTTTGTAGTACTTTCCTAATTGTTTTGCATTATTAGCTTGCAAGAATAAAAATTGTAAGTACTTATATCAATAACTGGTAAAGTGAATCAGGTTATTTATCTGACAATTTTCAACGCGTTGATGACCGACGGACGTAATAAACGTCCTCAAATTTATATATATTCACGTATTCATGTAAAATATAATTTCACTCCTAACAGAAAAGTAACTCTAATAAGTTGTACTTAATCACTATGGGTCTCGAGTAACGAACCATCCCACATATCGGCTGCGCTTGTAACATTTCCCCTTGAATTTTCTTTTGTAGTTTATGAAGGAAAAAAAAATGATCTCATTGGAGAAACCATAAACCCTTTATATATATACTTTATCCAAGATTAAGATACAAGTATTCAGAAATCCATATCGATTATACATTTTTGACGAATAGTCTTCTACTCGCAAGTAGCATTTTTTCCCAAATATATCATTTTTTTTCTTTTTATAGATAGACATGTGCTATTGCAAATCTTATCATTTTTCCATATAATATAACCATTAAGAGATATGAAAAGAAAAAAAAGATGTGTATATATATATATATATATATATATATATATATATATATATATATGAATAATTATATATATATATATATATATATATATATATATATATATATATATATATATGTATATATAATATATATATATATATATATATATATATATATATATATATATATATATATATATATATATATATATATATACTGTATATACATATATATATATATATATATATATATATATATATATATATATATATACTGTATATATATTTCCTCACAGTTTCTTGCCAGCGCTGAGCTCTGTCATGGGAACGGACTACATTATTTATCTCTACGGTCATCAAAGAGTTAAGTGACACTACCCCTGTTTCTTTGGTAGTATTTCAGTTAGATTTATTTAAAAAAAAAAAAGCTTATTTCTTGAATATTATGTTACAAAAACCTTTTATGCTTTAAGTGACTTAGTGTGATATCAGATGTATGAAAAGAAATCTTCCTTGAATATATGGGACATTCATGCACACACTCACAACTATGAATACCAAACTCTTAGTACTAAAGATGAAGTTATATATCAAAATCATTAGATTATCAATCAAATCAGTTGGATAAAAATCCAAAAGCCTTTTGAGTGAAAATTTCCTCAAAACAGTATACCAGTAAGCAAAGGGTGGTTACTTGTGTTACTCTTTTGATTGAGATGACGTAATTTCTCAACATCTTACCTACTCTGAGAGAATGCAGTGAATCAATAGGCCTTTTTAGTTGATATCCGAAGAAAGCAAAAACGTTCTCCATCATCAAAAACCAAAGCATAAACCTGATGAATATATCGGTGAAAACCTCAAATTGACAGGAAATACCATTATTGATACCATCATCCTAAATAATTATTAGACCTGTGAGATAATTTACTGTAGTCTAAGCAGTGGGTAAAGAACGTCTCCTCTCATCACTTCATACCATTAAATAGCTTTTTTCTTATATCAATCTATCGACTACGACAATTTTGTGTTCAATCATAAGCCTTATGAGCTAATCAATTAAGGCCTACTGGGAAACTGAAGGTAATTAAGAAATGTTTTGTTTGTAAAATGTTTCATCATAGATTATAAGATAAATATAGCTAAAACCATTCAATGTCACTAGAGTATTCTGGATGATTAGACTTACTAAATATTAATTTAAATTAAAATCATCTGTTGTCTGAAGAGAAAAAAAAACTAGAAACTGATATAGGTAAAACAAAAATATTTAAGATACGTGGATTATATATTATATGACGATTATCTATATGCTTTCAAGCTATCAATCAGATTAATCTTAATTAACGATTAAGAGTTGAGTGCTATTCGTTTTACTACAAAGAGATAGCTGAATATTTCTATGAATATGGACATATGCAAAAGCACCACAATTCTATCACAATGGGTTTTCTGTACTCTATATTTCCCTGTATCTAGAAAGAATTGTATTGTAAAAGGAAGAAAACATTTACTATTAGCACTATTCTGATTCTAATAGTCAGACCTTTTCCACCATGAGACTCAATACTACACAGTATTCTAGAAGTTTTATTCCAGCTGTGACCAAGTTGTGGAATTTTCTTTCTAATAGGGTAGTTGAATCTGTGGAACTTTAAAAATACAAACTTGCAGCAAATGTTTTTATGTTGAATAGTCTGACATAAGTCTTTTTATAGTTTATGTATGAGATATCTGTTTTGATGTCACTGTTTTTCAATCCAACAGCTTTCTTCCCCCCCCCCCTCTTTTGCAATCCCTAGAGCCCATTCTGTTATTTTTAATGTCCATCTTTCATCTGCCTTTCTCATTATAGTTCTTGCCCACGTCCATTTCTTTTACTCGAATTTTGTTACAAAGTCCTCTACTTTAGTTAGCTCTCGTATCCAAGTTGGTGTTTTTCATTTTCTTAGTGTTATTCACATTATCATATGTAACTAAGGCTTTAGTAAGTCTCCAGATTTCTGATGCATAAGTTACTTTCGTTAGGACTATCTGATCGGATACTTTTCTTTTTAGAAAAAGTTTCATTTTACGTTTGATAATCTCATTTTGTCAACCTAAGGCTCTTCATCCCATGTGTGCCACACATATTTCATACACGCTCGTACACTGTAACGATAATGCTTTTTGTATTTCTTGCTCTCTCCCGCACTGACAATATAAACCTGCTTAAGGTTGTATTCGCATGTCTTGTACTATTTGAATTCTGTATTATTCTAACCCTCAACTATCTGTATAAAAATGTGTTTTTTTGTTGAATCTAAAAGTTAGGTTGGCAAACTAGCCTATCCGTCTTTTATTTTCGGTGTCGTTTTTCTGGGGAAAGAATTACACTGTCATGAGTACATATATTCTTTAACAATCACCAAAGGTTCGCTCATAACTCAAGTGTTTTTTTTTTGTTTTGTTTTTTTCATTAAACCTTATCTTAGTCTTGCTCATATTCATTTTCAGTCCTACATCCATGTTTTCTCTATACAGATCTTCCCTCATCTTTTGCAGCTCCTTCCATGATTCACTGAACAGATTTAAGTCATCTGTAAATCTTGAGTTTTTGAGACATTCTCCAATTATATTAATTCCTACATTTCCCCAATCCAATTTTCTAAAAACTTATCCTAGGATTACTGTGAATAGTATATATATATATATATATATATATATATATATATATATATATATATATATATATATTACAAGCTAGGCTGTAACCCTAGTTGAAAAAGTAAGATGCTAAAAGCCCAATGGCCTCAGCATTGAAAAATAGCCCAACGAGGAACGGAAACCATGAAATAGGTAAACTACAAGAAAAGAATAAAGATTCAAAATAAAATATTTCACGAACAACAACAACCTTAAAATAGATCCTTAACATATAAGCTATTAAAAACTTTAAAAAAAAGAGGAAGAGAAAAAAGATAGAATAGCATGCCCAAGTGTACCCCCAAGCAAGAGAACTCTAATCCAAGACAGTGGAAGGTCATGGTGCAGAGGCTATGGCGTTACCTAAGACTAGAGAACAATGATTTAATTTTGGAGTGTCTTACTCCTAGAAGAGCTGCTTATCAGAGCCCAAGAGTCTCTTCTACCCTTATCAATGGGAAATTAGCCACTGTACAATTTAATTGCAGTAGTTAACCTTTCAAGCGAAGAAGAACTGTTTGGTAATCTTAAGGTTGCCAGGTATATGAGGACAAAGGAGAAAGGGGTAAGAATGTGGTACGAATAGTCCTTCACATCAAAACACCAAGATGAATAAAGTGATGCAAGACCGAGCCGCTATTCGAAGTGCCGACTGCAGGTGACTACAAACATCCAATATAGATATGTTTTACAGGAAAGGGACAAGACAGCGGCAATAAGGATACGGTCACACAAGATGGAATGAACTCTGCAGTCATGCAAGGCTACACTCAAAATTGTATTTTAGCTTAAGATGACTTGGTGATATTTTTTTTTTCATGTTCATTTTTGCCAATAAAGTCTATTACTAGCAAGTATGTTGGCAAGGCCACCAGCCACCCGCTGAGATACTCCTGCCAGAGGGTTATTGGGTTCTTTGACTGGCCAGGCAGTACTACATGAGATCCCTTTATCTGGTTATTTCTCATTTTGCCTTCACATACACCGAACAGTCTGGACTATTTTTTTCCATATCCTCCTTGTCCTCATACACCTGACAACACTAAAATTACCACAAAATATTCTTCGTTCATGGGGTTAACTACTGGAATGTTATTATTAAGCGGCAACTTTCCTTTTACTACGGGTATAAAAGACTCTTCAGCCACAGTAGGAAGCTCTACTTGGAGAAGCACATTCCAAAATCAAACCATGGTTCCCTAGTCTTGGGTAGTGCCATAGACTCTGTACCATAGTCTTCCACTGTGTTGGATTAGAGTTTTCTTGCTTTAAGGTACACTCGGGTACACCTTTCTATATCATTTATTCTCCTCTTGTTTTTTTCTAGTCTTTATAGTTTATATAAGAAAGATATAATTCAACATTGTAACTGTTATTAAACTATTTCATATTGATTACTTGTTACTTCTCCTGTACTTCATTTACTTCTTTGTTTTCTTTCCTCACTAGGCTATTTCCCTTGTTGGAGCCCTTGGGCTAACAGCATCTTGCTTTTCCCTCTAGGGTTATAGGTTAGCTTGTAATAATAATAATAATAATAATAATAATATAAAATGAAATTAATAATAATAATAATAATAATAATAATAATAATAATAATAATAATAATTATAATAATAATGAAAATAATAATAATAATAATAATAATAATGATAATAATAATAATATAAAATTATAATAATAATAATAATAATAATAATAATAATAATAATAATAATAATAATAATAATAATAATGTACATGCAAGGAAAAAATTAGCCATGACCAGAGAGAGGGATCCAATGTTGTACTGTATGCTCAGTCAAGAGACTCAATATATATATATATATATATATATATATATATATATATATATATATATATATATATATATATATATATATATATATATATATAGTGGTAGTATCTCAGTGGTTGGTTGGTGATACACACATATATATATTCAAATAAGCCATATATATTTTTGATATATTAATGTCTGGATTCTCTTAACGACCTCGGGATCAGAGCCCCAGGCGAAATCACACAAAGACAAGAGCTTGGCTCCGGCCGGGAATCGAACCCTGGTCGGCAAGCTTATATAGACAGTGACTAAACCACTTGGCCACGAAGAAAGATAAAAGTCAAAGACAATTCTACTGTACTTATACCTGTCGAATTTATGTATTTTGTACTTAGAATTGAAATCAACC
>NC_090730.1:104060416-104082916 GCF_036898095.1 Palaemon carinicauda
AACACATTTACAAAGTGGAGTAACTACCAATTCTCCCACAAGTGCTAAAAGCTTCTCTTCTTGCTAACTTGTGCAGAATAACAGATAAATTAGGAGCTATGAAATCTACAGTTTTTCTTTTATAAAAAAAAAGGAAAAATACCATTTAGATCTACACCTCCGTAAGCAGTAATGTCATCAAGAAAACTTTAATTTTCCTGGATCGAAAAGCTAAACTAGTTAGTTTAGCCTTAGGGAAAGCAATTTCTTTGTATTGTTATCCTCATCGATATATATATATATATATATATATATATATATATATATATATATATATATATATATATATATATATATATATATTATTGGATATTTTCAGGAGTTCAAGCCAAAATAGCCAATAAAGAACCAAATTCTGTATATGTACATTGTGCCTTACGTATTCTGAATGTTGCTGTCAATGATTCGGTTTCAAATATTTCTGAAATGAAAATCTTTTATGACACTATTGAAGAGCTTTACAATTTCTTTGGTCGCAGTATAAAAGGATCATGGGCTATGCTGTGAGAATTATATTGTGTCTCAAAAGTTATCGGGAAAATTACAACAATAAAACGATTATGTTTAACTCGATGATTATCTTGATATGACTCAATAGCTGTTTTAAGATTTTGCTATTCATGTGTGTTAAAAGACCTTTCAAAGATAAGTCGTATTAGTGATAGTCAAAATGAACGAGATGCTGCACGTGGCCAGCTGGAGACATTTGAGTTTATATATTCACGGTTGCCGGGCAAACAAAATTACTCGGGATAGCAAATGCACATTCTAATGCATTCTAAAGTCAGATGATGTTACATAAATCGATTCATTTGTGGAAGAACTCTTTTGACTCTCCAATGGAAATGAGAGACAGGTACGCACAAGTAAAATAAGCAGTTGAGGATCTCCAAAATAGTGATGTTGAGCAAAAGTTTCAGTACTAGCTCGTAAGAAAGGTAAAAAGACAAACATTTTGATGATCATGTAAAAATGAAAGGTTTTTGGATCCAGATTACCGCTTAAAAAATATTGTGTTCCATGGTTGTTTTGGGCATACTGATCACTCAGCTAAATCAAAGGTTTAAAGGTGTAAAGCTTGTTGCTGAAAATTGAAAATTTCAAAATACTGTTTCCCAGGAACATACTGCATTTGATGATGAGCCATGGAATGGTACTCTTAGTTTGCCTGATATATATATATATATATATATATATATATATATATATATATATATATATATATATATATATATATATATATATATATATATATTTATATATATATATATATATATATATATATATATATATATATATATATATATATATATATATATATATAACAGATATTCCAACAGAATTTACAGCACATTGTTTGTCCTTCCGCCAATACTTCATATCATATCTTGAAAATATTACAACAGATTCTAAACTGTATGCTATATTGTTAAGTCAGAACAGTGTCATATGATCAAGCTTTCGGAAAGTCTTAAATTTAATCACTTTATTTCTAACGATCCCTGTTACAGTCGTGTGATGAACAATCTTTATCGAAGCTCAAAATGATCATAACATTGAGAAGCACGGTGGCAAAAGAACAGTGAGCGGACTGGCAGTTATATCGATTGAAAGTAGCACGGCAAAAAACATTAATCTAAAAGAATTAATAAAAACGTTTGCCGATAAGAATGTGTGAGAGCTTAAGTTTTAATAATTTGTTAAATTTTTGGCATTTTCACAAGTGCAAACATACCATATATATATATATATATATATATATATATATATATATATATATATATATATATATATATATATATATATATATATTGGCATTTTCACAAGTGCAAACATACCATATACAGTATATATATATATATATATATATATATATATATATATATATATATATATATATATATATAAATATATATATATATATATATATATAAATATATATATATATATATATATATATATATATATATATATATATATATATATATATATAAATATTGTCATTTTCACAAGTGCAAACATACCATAGATATATATATATATATATATATATATATATATATATATATATATATATACACACACACATATATATATATATATATATATATATACATATATATATATATACACATACATACATATACCAAGGCACTTCCCCTGATTTTGGGGGGTAGCTGACATTAACAAATGAAACAAAACAAAAAGGGGACCTCTACTCTCTACGTTCCTCCCAGCCTGACAAGGGACTCAACCGAGTTCAGCTGGTACTGCTAGGGTGCCACAGCCCACCCTACCCCGTTATCCACCACAGATGAAGCTTCATAATGCTGAATCCCCTACTGCTGCTACCTCCGCGGTCATCTAAGGCACCGGAGGAAGCAGCAGGGCCTACCGGAACTGCGTCACAATCGCTCGCCATTCATTCCTATTTCTAGCATGCTCTCTTTCCTCTCTCACATCTCTCCTCCTATCACCCAGAGCTTTCTTCACTCCATCCTTCCACCCAAACCTTGGCCTTCTTCTTTTACTTCTCCCATCAACTCCTGCATTCATCACCTTCTTTAGCAGACAGCCATTTTCCATTCTCTCAACATGGCCAAACAACCTCAACACATTCATATCCACTCTAGCTGCTAACTCATTTCTTACACCCATTCTCACCCTCACCACTTCGTTCCTAACCCTATCAATTCGAGATACACCAGCCATACTCCTTAGACACGTCATCTCAAACACATTCAATTTCTGTCTCTCCATCACTTTCATTCTCCACAACTCCGATCCATACATCACAGTTGGTACAATCACTTTCTCATATAGAAATCTCTTTACATTCATGCCCAACCCTCTATTTTTTACTACTCCCTTAACTGACCCCAACACTTCGCAACCTTCATTCACTCTCTGACGTACATCTGCTTCCACTCCACCATTTGCTGCAACAAGAGACCCCAAGTACTTAAACTGATCCACCTCCTCAAGTAACTCTCCATTCAACATTACATTCAACCTTGCACCACCTTCCCTTCTCGTACATCTCATAACCTTATTCTTACCCACATTAACTCTCAACTTCCTTCTCTCACACACCCTTTCAAATTTTGTCACTAGTCGGTCAAGCTTCTCTTCTGTGTCTGCAACCAGTACAGTATTATCCGCAAACAACTGATTTACCTCCCATTCATGGTCATTCTCGTCTACCAGTTTTAATCCTCGTCCAAGCACTCGAGCATTCACCTCTCTCACCACTCCATCAACATACAAGTTAAACAACCACGGCGACATCCCACATCCCTGTCTCAGCCCCACCCTCACCGGAAACCAATCACTCACTTCATTTCCTATTTTAACACATGCTTTACTACCTTTGTAGAAACTTTTCACTGCTTGCAACAACCTTCCACCAACTCCATATAACCTCATCACATTCCACACACACACACACACACGTACACACACTCACATATATATATATATATATATATATATATATATATATATATATATATATATATATATATATATATAGTTGGATGTGATTATATAATATAGAATTATAGATTTATATATACAGATACCTATACTCATTAATCATATAATTATAAATGTATGCTCTGCTTTCTTTATGAGCATTAGTTAATGGTAAATCAAATATTGGCTATTAATTTTGTTTTTCATGGTAAGGGCCCGCTCAAATAATTTGTACCCGGACCCATTGTGACTTAGTTCCGCAACTGGGTTCCAGACGATCCATAACACTTCATCCCGGTTTGTGAGTCAAGACTCTATAGCCCACATGGAGATCATCGACCAGGTACAACTACAAGATGATTTGTCCACAACACTGCCCTCTATAAAAAGAGGAAAATGAAGACAGCGATGCAGAACTTTAATCGACAATTTACGTGTTGACTGCAGGTGACAAGAGACGTGCAACCCTCTTCCTAAGTGAGGGACTACGTAGTAGAAAGAGCCAACCCTACGAAACTAGCAAGAGAGGTACCAAAGATACGGTAACACAAGAAGGAATAAACTCTGCGGGCATACTAGCCATCATTCAAGATGGTGTAAGCGCAAAATGACCTGGTGTTATTATTTTCCTCTTGATATATGCTAAGAAATTCTTTTTAAGTGGTCAAGTAAAGCAATGCAACTATGCGACGCCCTCCTTCCCCTCATTTCCTGAGATTGTATATCATTGATTATTCTTATACTAATTCTTGACTAACAAAAATGATTGAATGATCTGTAGTCCTATAACTATTGGGACAATTTTAATTCTTAAATAAAATGAAAGAAGCTTCACATTGGTGGCAGCACTCACTGAATTGGTACCGTGTAATGTTTTCTTAGTGAGCAAATATTGATATGTGATTATTTCCAGATACCACTTGAAGAATATTGAAAGGGCTACCGAAAAGAAATTTTGTTAGTGATAAGGAAAGAAGATTGGATCAAAGAATGACCAAAAATATGTATATATTTTTCTATTGGTTCTTTCTCATTCAAGATTGCTCTCTCTCTCTCTCTCTCTCTCTCTCTCTCTCTCTCTCTCTCTCTCTCTCTCTCTCTCTCTCTCTCTCTCTCTTGTTATCAAAACATGAGTTTAGATAGCTTTATTGATATCTTAGCCCAATAACGTTTAAGACAAACAGGCAATCTAGATTACGCAGTAGTAGTGTTATTTCCACGAACCTCACATTCTTTTGTGGAAATGATTAGTGAAGTATAATATAGATAAGTGGTTAGGTGATACGGGAAGTAGGATCTGTAGTTTTGAATTAACTGATGAGGTAGCAAAAATAAAGTAGGTCACGTTGTTAGTAAATTTTGACGTGGGTGATACTCTCACCACAATCAATGGTAAGTTATTTCAATATAAAATACTTTTCGGATGTTTAAAGAAAAATATTGGCTATTATGCCGCTCTGCCAAAGAAACGGATAGGTTAATAAATTTACCGAGGTAGTTATTGGCAAAATACAATGGTGGGTTCATGTCTAATTTTGCCATATAGATGGTATATCATTTGGAAATAATAAAGGATATGATTCCTTAATTAAGAAAAAAAGGGAACAAATACAAATGACAATTCACTTTATGTGGATAGAGATGAGGTACTAACTTCAGTAAAGTGAAGAATCCTAGATATTCATTTCAACGAAGAGAAAATGAAGATAACAAAAACACTAGGTAAATTTTGGTAGAGTACACAGAAGAAAAAAAACAAAGGAACAAATAGCTATATTTATCAACAGAAAAACTCAGAATAATTTTAATATTTATAGGGAAGTTAGATACAAGGATGTCAGTGAAAGCATAAATTACCCAAGGGAGAACCAGAACAATAAGCAGCTCTTTAGGACAAATTCATCTCGAGAAAATTATCAATACAGGGGAACTTAGGCAAAATAGCTAATTATTGTAAGTATTGCGAGAATGGTGGACATATAGAACAGGGATGCTGGTATAAAGAGAAGAAACGGCATCACAAAGTAGCAGAAAACTCTCCTAGGAATAATCCTTCGGCAGAGAAAAAAAAATACTCAAATCTTACAAAATGTAAAGAATCAGAGCAAACTCATAAAAAGTGACTATTCAGTTATTTAGAAAGTCAAGAAAACAAGGAAATGACAGGAAGGTTAGCAGCTTTTTATCCTATAGCCAGCAGGTACTGACAACTATCAATTTAAAGATAAAAGGAAAAGGATGTCTCCATTAGTTGGACTCTAATAGTACAGTTGATAGATAGATAGATAGATAAATAGATAGATAGATAGATATTTTATTGACCACAACATATACAGCTCATATTTACAATGATTATTTACTTCTGGTCCAAATAAATGCAAAATACTACACTTGGCAATACAATACATTATATACACAAAGGTAAGAATAACAGGTTTTTAACGTATAAAAAACATTAGTTTGTGAACATATACCATTAATAAAACAAACTCTAATAGTTATCAAAAAAAAAAGAAAAAAAAATAACAACCAAGTTTGGCATTTATATACAAACTCATATACTCGTAGAGGATTAAGCTAATAATCTTACATTGCTCTGCCAGGGTTCGCTGATCTGAAAATATATCCCTCATGTTAGAAAAATTATAAGTATCTCTGATATTTTGTGTCCTTGAACATATTTGTGTTACGTGTACTTCTGTCTGAATGGCTCCACAGGTACACAGTCGCTCCTCCAAAGGCAGACGGCCTCTCCCCCTCCTACTCCACCTACCTACTTCCACCGCCAGCGTGTGAGATGCAATCCTAAACCTAGTTAATGAGACTCTATCTAACTCAGAAACATTAGGCCTAACAGAAGATGTCATGAACTAAGAGATCTGGATTGACTTCTCTATATGTTACTTTTCTTGAGGAGTCAGAATTAATGATATTACGCCTACATCATCTCTATTATCATTAATCAGTCCTTCTATGTAAATCTTGGTGTTATACCTGGCTCCCAATACGGTCTTAATTGTAAACATCAAAGGGTCATCCTCCATCGAAGTCCTCTCTCTCCACATCTTACCAAAAAACTTTCTCTGTTTGCTACGAACAAGATCTCGCAATGGCGGATACCCTGATTCAATATAACATAATGCATTACATGTTGTCTTTATAAGGCCAAGCAATTGTTTTAATCCCCAGTTATATAGCTAAACTACCGGCTTCAAGTCTGCATTCAACCATGACTCACACCCATACAGGATAGTTGACATCAAAGCCGCATCAAAAACTCTTTTTTTTAACAATAAATGGGATATCATTATTTTTATTCAGAAACGAAACAAATTTAATGATATGTGGCATCCTGGATCGAGCATGCCGCGACAGAGGAAGAAAAAGAGCCATCTGCAGTAAAAACTGATCCCAAATATACATATTGTGAGCAGGATTCTACTGCAAGCCATCAATCTCAATTGGGCTATCGTCTTGTGCTGTTCCACTAATAACAAAAAACTTAGTTTTCCCTGCACTAATTTTCATCCCATAAGTATGACAATATTGCTTCGATAATGTTATTTTATGGATGATAGCTTCTCTGGTAGTTGCAAGGAGAACTGTATCATCCATTAACACTAATAAATGGAGCCATGATAAAAAACCATCAGGATTGCAATTATTCCTGATAAGCTTAATGAGATCATTAATGTACAAAATGAAAAGAAGGCACGATGTAGAGCTTCCCTGTCGAACTCCCATAGTAGTAGTTATGATTGCAGTACCAATTACGCTGTCTGTTACTCTATAAACAGCTATCAAGGCTGCCAACCTAACAGCTCCACAACTTAAACGTTCTAAAACCTTAAATAACATTCTTCCAGGTACTAGATCATAAGCCTACCTAAAATCAACAAATAGGACATTGACTGATTAATTTGGCTTTTTGCTTCCACTATTCGAGGTGAGGATAAATTAGACAAAGGAATTCCGGCCAACGAAATAAATAATGTAAGAACAATATAGGGAAAGACTCTAAATGTTGAAGATCGATCTCCTTGGTTTAATGGAGAAACTTTGGAGAAAACGAGGGAAAAAAGAAATAAAGTGGAATATGTTAAAAAGTGACCGCACATGGGTAGAATACAGAAATGCAGGATTCCAATATAATTACATATTTAGAAGAAAATAAAAAAGAATACTATAAGAGAAGCAGCAACAAATATAAATAAGTTATATCGTCTTCTAAATGGTTTAATTAGGAATATAAACGAAATGGAAAGCTACCAGACTGGTACGGTGACAAGGAACTAGTAAATAACCTTCTAGTATTCTGTAAAAACATAATAGAAAATATAACCAGGTCATTTACAAATATTCAGCATCAGATTAATGCTCCACCAGATACACAGATAAAATGAACGAAATTCAATTATGTAAAACAAGACGATGTCACCATGATTATCAAGAAAGCAAAGAAAACAAACTGTGTGATCGATTCAATGCAAATAACTGAAGTAGCCGGAAAAAGAGACTTTTCCAGTCTACTTGATATAATTACGAGAATAAAAAATACAAGTATCGATGATATAGAAGACAGAAGACACAACTGAAAATCTAGATCAAATTTTTGCTAGTGGAGGACAATTGAGCAACTGAAATTAAATGAAAATTCTGTGAAGAAACTTGTGATAAACTGTGTTATTACCAGGATTGATTTCTGTAACTCCACCTACTACAAATTACAAAAAGTACAACTGAAAAAGTTACAATACACAATAAACAGAGGAGCAGGCATAAAAAAAAAAATTGTCCCATGCCGAGAAAGAGTCACTCTTATACAAATTTATTTACACTGGTGGCCTATTATAGCGAGAATTGAGTTTAAAATATGTACAATAGCCCATCAAGTTATCAGAACAGGGTGTCCAAAATATCTATGAAATGTGCTACATATTGTGCGGCCAGCAAATCATGTTGACGCAAATATAGTTACAGATGGTTTCAAATTATTAGAACCTAGATACATGTGTACTGTAAGGTCTAGGGCCTTTAAAATTGCGGCCCCCACAATATACAATAAGCTCCTACTAGACATCCAAAAGACTGAAGATATTGAGGCCTTTAAGAGGAAATTGAAGGCTGTCTTGTTCTTATCGCTTCCTTGTTCTCAATTTGATAATAAAAGATGTGAAATGTTCAATGCTTGCGAAGGAACATAATAAAATAACTCTGGAGGTTTTGGAGAGAGTAGAGTTCCCCTGCTGTATAGGACCAGAAAACCAGAACATAAAGTAAATAGAGAATCATTAGCAAAAAAGTGCCAAGTGATGTTCGTTGGTTTTTTTTAACGATGTAATATTTCCTGTTAGAGCAATAATTTCGCTAAAAACGACACAATGATGTAGAATAGATTTTATTTGTGAGAAGTTTTGGCTAAAAATAAGATAAGATAGTCTGGAAGTAAGTTTCTAGCTTTTCAATGACAAGTCTTTTACAAAAAAGTCCAATTTGTGAAACAAAAAGAGACAAAGAGAGGACGAGCAAAAACATGGAGTAGTTGAACAATTTGTTGTTTTAGACATATAGACATAACATCCTATTAACCGACGAGGAAATCCAGGCTATTGATAACGCTATGTATTTGTGATGTCGGAGAAAGGAAATGCTGATGTGAGGTGTAGACTTTATTTTGTGTTACCATCACGAGTAAGGGAAAATCTTTTGAGATGGAGGAAAGAAGAATCCACGTGCTCGGTGCGGCCTAGCAACAAGCATCTATATTGATTTAATGCTATGTGACTCACCACCGTCTAGCGACAGTCGCCATTATTGAGACACGCCCTGAGCAAAGGGGATAAAAAGAAGAACTGAAGTAGCCATTATGAGAGAGAGAGAGAGAGAGAGAGAGAGAGAGAGAGAGAGAGAGAGAGAGAGAGAGAGAGAGAGAGAGAGAGAGAGAGAGAGGTTCCAGCCGGTCCCTAACAGTCGTTCCGCTGCTCCACTTCGACCCAGTTTGGGGATCGAGACTCTACAGACCACCTGGAGATCATTAACCACGTAAAACTACAAGATGATTCATCCACTACTGTGCTCTCTAAGAAAGGATACCCTACCATCGAAAGAGGAAGATGAACAAAGCGATGCCGAACTGAGCCGACAATTGAAGTCCCATCTGCAGGTGACTACAGATGTCAAACCCAGTTGTGTTTTACAAGAGAAGGAATAAACAGAAGAAATATACTCGACAAAACTAGCCTGAGGGAACGAAGAGTCAAGGATACGGTCACACACGAAGACATAGATTCTGTGGACAAGCAAGCTCACATTTATGATTGTGTTATAGCTTAAGAAGGCATAGTGTTATTATTTTGATGTGGATATTTTCTTAAAATTCTTTTAAAGTTTTCAAGTAAAGCAATGTAACTATAGGCAGCCTTCCTTCCCTCCTATTTTCAGATTGATTCATTGATTGATTGACATCCTGACGACGAAGGTCATTGACGCCATTATAGTTTGTCATAAAACATAAAAAAAGTATTAGATTTAAAATCATTAAAGCAGAAATATCATTATAAAATTTAGATAGCTTTAAGATGATATGCTTCAAAAATAAATCTAAAAATACCACTGGCATAGTACAACATATCCTGGATAAGAATGTGTCCGCCATCCTCACCTCGAGCTTCAAACATATATTTACTTCTCTCTCTATCATAAGTGGGACATTCTGTCAACAAAAGCCTCACTGCCAAGGGGACCCGACAGTCGTTTTGATATGGCTTGTGTTGGCCAGTTAGCAGAAACTCATGTGTCAACTAAGTGTGACTAATATGGAGCCGACAAAGATTTGTCTCCCATATCTGTGGCATCATGTCATAACTCTAAGGGAATATAACATTGGTTATTTCTCTCATATTATTTTCAAGTAAACTGTCTCAAAGCTATTGGCAAGTGTTATAAGTCAAATCATCAATGGTAGATAAAAAAATCATTACAGAGGATGGTATACCTTTTTGATACCACCTCAGCTGCAGAATTTTTTCCCGGTAAATCTACCTTCTCATTTCCAGAGACACGTGTACCACCCGTGTGTCACACGATTGTACATAGTAATGACATCTGTCTTTTTTGTACATATTATCCTTTGTATCTTCGCTGTCCCCTCTCACTGACAGCAACTTGCATTAACCTGTCTGGTTTTATTTTGTTAACTGTTAACAGAACCAGTTGCCGGTTGGATATGAAATAGCCTGTTGTATTTTGTGACCTTCTTGCTGGGACTTTGTGTGTATATAAATTCGATTTTCTTGAATAAAGTTACTCAGTTGCTTTCATCTCGCCTTTTGAGTCACAACCTATTCTTGGCCCGTCACACACCTACCTGTGCTTGAATACAGCAAAATCGAACTGCCATATCTCACAGTCCTAAAATTTAAAGCAACTCTAAAATCTTTAAAACTAAAGAGTTAATGGAATTGAAAAATTCTAAAGCTTGAAGAACACTCATTGCATTACTGAAAATAGTAAAACTGTCTTCCTCCTCAAATGCTATTTTTTTTTACTAGGGGTTAATATGCCATATAGTTCGTCAGTAAATATAAAATATACTATAGGGAGTGCACCTCTATAATTAAAAGCACTACAGTATACACTGAATCCAATGCTAGCATCGGATTGTGATCCAGCAGTATATATAAAAGTCAATTGCTTATGTTACTCAACATGTTCCATAAAAAAGGGACCTAGCTTTTAAGTCTGTCATGTTATTTTCTATACAAATAAGATATCTACAAAAAGATATTCCTGGTAATTTATATGGAGTGGCTGATGATGTCTTACATGGGACCACTATATATTTATAGCTATAAATAGCCTGTCTGGTAATGTTTTTACCAGAAAACAATAAGGTTGAGGGACAACTGAAAATATCTAAAAAGCTTTACAAGGTTTGCAGTCTAATTGGCTAAAGAATTAGAAAGTCTATTCAACCTAAACCGATGCCAAACAATAGAACACTTTCGGCAAAGATCTAAAGGGAATTCTCCAGTGACAACAAGTAGGCTTTGGATACGCGAGGCACTAACGGTACCTGTGTCCAATCTGATACCATTGTGGTGTATAGAGTCTAAAATATCTAATCAGCTTGGGGTGGATGAGGAGTATATTTCACACACAGCTAATTTCAAAGAAACTTAAAGCCATATATAATTTTGAAAGAGTTTTGCGTTCTGTACCCCATGCTGTCTGCGACAAAACTTTTAAAACATTCAGACCCTCAAGAGATTTCACCTTGAAGGCTTTCATGTAAGAAATCCATGTCAGCCTCCAATCTAATATTAATCTTAAAAATAAAGCTTCACTTACACATAGGATCCGCTGATCTTAAATGTGTATATCTGCATCTTAATGCACTCCCTGAATATAACAGAAACAGACAACATAAGTTTGGCTTATCGAAAACTTAAATCCGTTCATAGCAGCCAAGTGAATAATTTTGTCAATTGAGAGTTGTAATTTTCTTTCAACCATTGTCATTCTAGCTCCAGCAAATGATATGGCGAGATGATCTACAAACAGTGCTGAGAGAATATCTTGGGGAATGACAGAGGTTATCCCATTAATGACTAATGCATATAGGATTACACTTAGCACACTATTCTGGAAAACTCCTTCGTGACATTTCCTCGCTGACAGTTTCACCTACTCTATGAAAAAAACCTGTCATACAAATGCATGAATGAACAATGGTAGCTCTCCTCTCAATCACAAATTATATATGGTTTTATGTATATCATATCTCCATGCCGTATCATATGCCTTTTCAAGGTAAAAATTACTGTTACATTTGCTGTTTGGAAGCAAGGGCTTCACAAATAGAGGATTCACGTCATACCAACACACCTGATGTCAAGTGCATTTTTCTAAAACCACACTGGATAACTGATAATATACTTTTCTTCTACAGGTACCACAACCAGTCTTGCATTGACCATCTTCTCCATGATCTTTCATAAACGAGGGGCCAATGTAACTGGTCGAAAATTTGCTGTTAAGAAATATATCGCTGCCAGGCTCTAAAAAAAGATTGTGCACTAAAGGCTTCATTATTCTTACACCTAAGCAATTTGCAAAGCCATTGAATATGTCCTTATTAGTAAAGGATCATATATAGCAAAAACACTTTTTGTGGAAGTATTAGTGTTGCAATATTGGGGGATGTTTTCAATTGGTTTTAAACTCCCTTTAGATGAATAAAATTGATGGTGGCACCTCCGAATCTCTAGCATATAATTCTTATGTCATCAACATGGCCGCCGCCTGTAATTATCAAAGGTACAGGTAATCTTTATTTTTTTTTAAATTTAATATTGTTATAGCTCATTGTAAAGTAATTCTATACACAACAAAAGCAATCTCGATGCTTCTTTACATAAATTTGACGGTTTTGAAGATACGACTCTTCATAATTGTATTTCTTAATTTTTTCAATATCATGTATATAACTCAGCGGAATTTTGAGCAAAGAATAGAAGGTTGTGCAAATTAATATGTGATGTTATCGAAAGGAAATAATGAGAATACTAGTAATTTTTCAATATTGATATTGTCAGTATAAATTCGGTAATAAATATTGAACACAAAGAACACTTCTTTTAACATCACTAAGTAATGTGTATTCTTCTGATTCTTTATAACTGATCGTATAATGGAAAATGAAAAATTATTACAGCCATTTTATAGCTAGAATGATATCAGTGGGAAGTCAAAAATATCTTTATATATTATTATGCTGAAAAATAATTCACCAATCTATCACTAAGCAATAAAGTAAACGAAAAGACACAAAATTATTTCTATGCAGTATCAGTAAAGTCATCTTCACTGTCACACTCTATCTACAATGTTATAAATTTAGCATTTATGTCAAAAGCTCTAATTCCCTTCACATACGCACATTTCTGTACTTAGTAAAATATTTGCCAAGTATTTGCATGGGGGCTTATATAGACTTTTTACATAGTTACTATTGATTACATGAAGGAGAACAATGCAAATCACAAACACTTGGCAATATTTGTCCTTTAATAGTGTCCTATCCATGACCAATGACAGACGGGGTTGCTAATTTTGTCTCCATATTTTTTATTCCATATCATGACGTGATAATTTACTTTCGTAAATGCAGGTTCTATGATAATTTTAGTGGACAGTAGCGTTTCCAAGGGTATTTGTTTCTTCGAAAACACATACTATCGAGGTTCTGCTCGTTTATCTATACTTGACTATGCTTTGTAGACTTGAAAAATAATTTTCATCCAGTTCCTCTAGAACTCCATCAAAGATTTCTTTACAGGTGTCGCAAATGCATCCAAGGCTTCCTTAGTTGCTATTTTAAATACCTTCCAGTAATAGTTTATCCTCACGGACCAAGGCTAGTTGTGTATCAGCCTAAAAAAACATGAAATGCAGGTAATGAAGATGCGTTCAAGTCCCAAATGACGAAAGTATATCAGCAATTGAAATTTACGTTCTAATATTTGGCATGAAGAATGACTGAGATTGTACTTATGGCCATTGCCTTACAGCATATACCAGAACATCAGTGTTTGGAGTAAAGATAGACTGTTAGCATCTCAATGTCTGGATCTCATCATTGATAATGTTTCTTTGACTCTGTATGACTCTTCTAAAATTTTATTAGTGACCCCCGACGATAAATTTATTTCTAAGAAACACATTATATCTGTGTCTTCTTCAATTGCATGGAAATCTGGGTTATTGAGAAAGTCTTTTAAGATTCTAGGTGATCAATATATTCTGAAGAAGTGTTTTAACTGTTTCACCCTATCTTGTTTCGCATATTGTTCTCCTGTCTAGGCTTCAGCTGCATATTCTTATCCTAATATTTTGGCAAGGAACTTACGATCTATTAAATTTTCTATTCTTGATCTAAATGTTAATCTGTACATTCAGATCTTCCCGGACTGTACCGCCTTGTTCGTATTACTATATAAGCAGTCAATTCTCATAGTCAGGAATTCTCTATCATGAGACTTAATACGACCCAGTATTCTGGAAACTTACTCCACTTATGATCGAGTTGTGGAATGATCTTCCTAATCGGGTAGTTCAATCAGTAGAACTTCAGGAGTTCAAATGATGTGCTTTAATTATGTTACTGTTCTTATAATATTTTATTCCAATTGTTTATCACTTTTCATACACTACAGTTTATTATTTCCTTTCCTCACCGGGCTACTTATTTCTGTTGGAGCCCTCGGGCTTATAGCATCCTAAGTTTTCTAACTTGGGTTGTAGCTTAACCAATAATAATAATAATAATAATAATAATAATAATAATAATAATAATAATAATAATGATAATAATAATAATAATAATAATAATAATAATAATAATTAATAATGATAATAATAATAATAATAATAATAATAATAATAATAATAATAATAATAATAATAATAATAATAATAATAATAATAATAATAATAATTAGCGGAACCCGTTTAAACTACACGAAATGATACTTTCAATACTAAATATGTTGTTCCTAACTTATACATGTTTGAATAAAATGTGATTACATTTGACTTGTATAGTTATTTAAAAAAAATAG
Source organism: Palaemon carinicauda (assembly GCF_036898095.1). Classification (NCBI taxonomy): domain Eukaryota; kingdom Metazoa; phylum Arthropoda; class Malacostraca; order Decapoda; family Palaemonidae; genus Palaemon; species Palaemon carinicauda. The sequence goes on from NC_090730.1 coordinate 104,075,551, forward strand.
CAATACATGAAACAATTTACAAAACTTCTTTATATACAATATTTCTAGTAAAGGTAGTTCCTTTTCTCTGGCCATGAGTAGAATTATTCTGAGGACAGACTTTCACTCTTACACTGTTCATAGACCTTGCTCTTGAGAAGGCCACATAAAGATGTCCATGAGTAAAGCAAGGCTGTGGTAGGTAAATCCCAATCTTATCGAAATTCTGTACTTCAGCTTTATTAATGGTCATTGAATATGATAGGCGGACGGGAAATTGAGTAACTTCTAGGAAGATTTGAAGCAAAGGGTGATCAGAATTATGGAAAATCTTTTACAATATGAACGGATTACTCGTTAAACGAAAAGGCCCGAGATTAACGTTATAATCTAGGTTAGGGAAATTGATAGAACTAAATTTTCTTTTGAATTAAAAAAAAAGTCATGTGCTAAAGACAAAATTGGGAAAACTATATAAGATGTGCTTTGGTTAAGTAATCAAAGTCTAATGCTCATTTATAAGAGTATACCATGAAATTATTTCCGTTTTTTTTAAAGCGTGACACACAAGTATAACATGAAATTATTTCTGTGGCACACAAAATAAATAACACACACACTATCTTATTAGTATATAGATAATAATAATAATAATAATAATAATAATAATAATAATAATAATAATAATAATAATAATAATAATAATAATAATAATATTAATAATAATAATAACAATAATAAAAGTAATCAGAGATTTCTGACCTCCCCAAAGGTTAATGGACTCGTCCTTGGCTTAAGGTTTATCTGTGGTTGAAATTTCGTCAACATTGGTCAATTTATTTTGACATTATCTTTAAAATGGTGAATGTAAATCTGGCTATAGAATCCGGATCTGAATCTGGATCAGCTGAAAAATTTGATGGAGTCGTCCATGAGCTAAGATCTACAAGTGGTGAGAATTTTGTTAAAATCTGTCTGGTAGTCTCAACGTTATCTTTGAAATGGCGAAAAATACAAATCCGGTTCTAGAATATGCCTCCGGAGCATGTTCAAAATTTCATGAGGTAGTCCATGACCCAAGCTCTCTCTGTGGTGAACATTTCGTCAAAATTCATCGTGTAGTTTTAACGTGATCTTGTCCGAAGGAACACACATAAATGAATAAATAAATAGGCTAGTATGCGGTTTAGGATCATCTCCAAAATTTCTTGGAAACCTTCATGATCTAAGATGTATCTGTGATAAAAATTTGGTCAAATTCCGTCGATTAGTTTTGACCGTATTTCTAAAATTACGAAAAATGCAAATCCAGATCCGGATTATGTCCAAATTTTCATGGGGGAGTCCCTGACCTAAGCTCTCTCTGTGATGAATATTTCGTTAAAATCCGTCAAGTAGATTTGTCGTAATCTTATCCACAGACAAAAAGACAAATAAAACATAAATGAACTGAAATTCGGATCCAGATCCGGATCATCTTCATCATTTATTGGGCTCATCCATGCCCTAAGATCTATCTGTGGTAACAGCTCGTCAAAATCCGTCCAGATGTATTGACATAATCTTATCCAAAGACACACGGGAAATACAAATTAGGATCTAGAAATCAGATCCAGATCAGCTCCAAAATTTAATAGGGTCGTCCATGTCCTAAGATCTATCTTCGGTGAAGATTTGATCAAAATCTTTAAAGTAGTTTTAACGTAATCCTACCCAGAGTCATGTGTCCACAGATAAATTTATAAACTGGAGGAAGGAATAATAACAGCATGTGCTGTATGAAGTGTAAATTTTTTATCGGCTTATTGCCGTGTGATTTTAATAAATCCTAGGCCACAATGGGTAGAAACTACCTCTGTACACCATGCTACGACAAGGTCCATTTATTTTTCTTCTACATGACGGATGACTTCTTGAGAAATATAGGCTGACAACTCATCTTTGGTATAGGAGTGACATAGCAACTTCTTTTCAGTCACATTTATGATGACGATGCTGTCCTTATTTTTGTAATGCACTGGTGCTATAACATCGTATCTTTTTTCTAATATGTAATTAATCATATTTGAGGTAATTCCGTAATATTTTGCTTGTCAATGGTTCTGCCAGATCTTAGCAAGATTTTATGTCTTTTTTCCTTTTGTAGAGATTGAAGTTCCGCCATCCCATCAACAATTGCCGCAGGAAACATTGTCACTACTGAATTGTTCGATGGTACTACTGTTTGATGTACTTCTTTTTTATTTGCACATGTTTGTTGTAAAAGGTTAACTACACGTGACATAACATATCTATGAGCTTTCTTGTTTGTTGACATAGATTCCTAGTTCTATTATAATAACACAATGATCCCAGAACATTTGAAAATTCCTATTTTTCTGATAACTATAGTTTATTTTTTTGGGGGGAGGGGTGTAAAAAAAAACTCTTTTGCAGCAATGTTCACAAACTCTGTACCATGCTGTGAAAAAAGAATTTCCAGTCTTTTTTTACTGAAGGGTAAATTAACGAAGATATCTATTTTTTATTCTGATAACAATGAAGTTTGCCTTCCTTATTGACATTCATACATTAAAGGTCATGGAATAGACTCTTCCTATTTTGCGAATAATCGTTTTTAAAACCTGTTCCGACAAACATTATTTCACAGTTATCAGCCATTTATTAGAAGATGGAAGCTATTCTGGTATTGCTTTTGTTATTTCTCTTTTAGTAATTGATCATGATAACGTCCATTTCACATGTGTCATGATCATTTTCCTTAAAATTTTGGAAGCATGACAACAAATCTTAAGGTTATCATTGAGGATGAAGGCTTCGTGTGAATGCTTAAATAAAAGGATCACTGTCTGACTTCAGTATGATCCGTTAAGGCTCTTTTTTGTGGTGTTGAGGGTAACTCTAGGATCGTAAACACTAAGTCTTGATAAAACAGCTCATTTTCAATGAGTTTTCTTAATGACGTTCTGAAAATCATATCGTTCTCTGACATTTCCGATAATGTTTTTCCGCGTCTTTCATTGTGACAACTTTTCTTGAAAATAAAACCTCCAACAAAGAATCAATAAATTTTACCTAATTACTGGGATCTGTAATACTTGGCAATTACTCGGCTTTTTTTTTAGGTGTTTCTAATTAAATTGCCGACATGTTTGCCGAAACACTCATTCCTTGTAGTATGCGACATCACAAATATGTTAGTCTCGTTAGTCCATACATACACTTAATTAAAGTTTCCGTTTTGCACTGGTTCACAGCATGATGCAACTTTTTACCTACTGATGAGGTAGAAACTGAATGTAATGGATGATTTCTAGGTTTAGATTTGTTACAAAAGAAACAAGCGGTAATCTGAAATTCTGAGTGAAATATAAATATTTTTGTGAGAATTTTTTCAGACTCTCTGAGGCAATACTGATGCCATTCTACTCGGTTACTTTATTTTCTATTTTTTTTTTCTGTGTTTGTCTTCGAGTTTTTCTAGCATTTCTTTGTGGCTACATTCTTCATTGTAAGAAAGATGCCATTTTACTTTGCTTTTCAGTAAGTCTTCGAGAGATATGTCCTTCAGATACTGAAAATTATGCGTATAATTTCCATCATCACAAGCAGTTCAAACCTTTATACAACCAAATTTTTCACCTCAATTTCAATTATTAACCAAGGTTTCTTTTGTGTGAGAATGGCAAAGTAAACATAAACATAAATTATTGTAAACCTATTTTTCTTGTCTGATGAGGGTAAAATTTCATCATCAAAATCTTCCATTTTACTTATATCAACATTCAGAGTTAAGCTTCCTAAATAAATAAATAAAAAAAAAAGGTTTATTAGAAAAGCAATAATTATTTTGCTTGCTATTTAAAAGTGATATGCTTTACACTGATTAAACTTAAAATCATGTAGGAATACTTTCAATGTTTTTTATTTGAAAAATCCGTCATCGTACAAAAATATATGTAAACACCTTTACAAAATTCCCTACACAATTACCTATCAATAATTGAAATTGGAGCATAAATAAGAAATCTCATTTAAATGTAATATTTACGGTAAGTAGCCATTTTGATGACCTCATCAAAATTACATACAGCAGAATCAGGTGTGCTACCATTATTTTTATTTCTCCACAGGTATTTATTGGTTGAATGAAATTATAATCAATATTTCATCACCAAATCTGCCTTATATTACATATGATCCCTTACCATGTGCTTGTGAATATAAGTTACATATGCCGAATATTTGTAAAGAATTTTATGACAAGCACATGATTCCAGTAATGAAGTGAATTTAACAAAAAATAAAGTAATTAACTCTGGTAAGTCTGCTTCGTGAACCTCGATAATATGCAAAAAAAAAAAAAAAAAAAAAAAAATTCAATTTTATATTTTCTCAGGAAATCACTAACGTCGTTTTCTTTATCACACCTTGAAAGTCGATATCGCAATAATATATGTGCAGATTTCAAAATGGGATTTTTTTTTTCTATATCAGACGTTAGAGATGCTATGGAAGTAAGAGCGCAATCCTTGTGTAATTTCCTTCTACCTAGTCTGAGTAATAACTTTTTTTACGGTAAAAATTACAACGTACTTTTGCATACTTCAATTATTTAAAAATTATATATATTTAATGCCGTCGAAGGATTATCAAAAAATATTGTAAGTTTTAGTAATAATCAAAGAACATTTTCATCTCTTTTGAGAATAGTCTGGATTCAATAGTATTTCAAAGGAAACTTTGGCTATAATATAATTTGAATGTCTATAATCCAGATATCTCAAAGACATTTCCGCTGTCTGGTAAATGTTTAGTTACTACCATTGATGAAGTGATTTGGCTTTAAGACGATTCAAGCTAGGTAAAGTATTTTTTCTATTATGTTAACAATACAATAATACTTTTTTCATTATGTGTTGACCACAGTCTATGATTTTGAAAAAAAGGAAATAAGCCTTACATGTGTCACATGTATGTTGAAGAATCAATCGTACTCTAAGCTAAACACCATTAGGCTTTCACAAGATACTCTCATAATTGTGTCGGTATTTGTTTGTATAAATATTTTATTAATTCTTAAACTAACATGGGATTGCACTCTGTATGCGTATTACAGTATAATTATGCAAATTATACTTTTAACGATTATTCAGTAGAAAGTGAAGTTTGTGAGTGTTTTGGCAAGGAAATAAAAGAAAGTCATTCAGAATTTACTATCACTCTACATTAATATTCTTCTTTAAGACCACACATTCGGTCCCCAACCAAATATCTCTCTCTCTCTCTCTCTCTCTCTCTCTCTCTCTCTCTCTCTCTCTCTCTCTAAAACTTTACTTCTCCTTAGTTATTCTTAACCGAATTAGTTTGCTCTATTCCTGATCATGAGAAGCAAATAATTTTTAACGTCTTTATTTGCCTTTGATACCTTGGAGCATTGGCCCTTCTTCAGCATTTGAACTTTGGAACCTTTATTCTCCAGTTACTATTATGCCTTCCTTTATAAAAGTTGTTCCCTCATCACATATAAAACTTATTAAAAAAAATCTACTACGTTTTACATTAAATGGTATTGTTATAAAGGAAAACAAATGTGCTTGTTCACAAACACACACACACATACACACACACACACACACACACACACACATATATATATATATATATATATATATATATATATATATATATATATATATAATTTCACTATTTCTTATATACAATAATGGTGGACCCTTGAATATATATAGTTTTCAGAAATATTTATTAAAAAAAATATGGCTTTATAAATACCACTAGGTATTTTTACCCTTACACTCAAGTGCATTTTATTACACGTGTGTGGTTCTCCACATGTAGAACATCACACACGACCAAGCTCTTGAAAACACACATCTCTTCAAGATCAGACGTTTCCAAATTATAATTATAGGATTACATTTCTTATTTGGCGTTATTAGTGTCCAATAATGATCCTAATTCTACTCTGCATAAGTGAGGCATTGCGTGAGCCTCCACCATTCGTTTTTACCCTTCCTTCTTCATTAACTTTTAAGAGACTGACTTGATTGTTAGTGCTTTTGCTGTATAAGCAACTGAGCTACTGTTGTTTTGTTTGAGCTGTGGCAGAATGACTTTAATCGGTCTGAAATGCCAAATTAGTCAACATATTATGTACTCAGGATGCTGCATGTTCAGTAAGGTACGTAATGCATTACCTTAATTGAAACATTTTCCTTGATATTATTTTTTATGCATAATACTCTATCTTTATTAACATACATTTTGTGATATATATTTTTGTTAAATTGGATTAGATTAAAAATCCAATATGCATTTGTAAACACATTTTTTTTATTACATATCTACGATTAGACCGATAACCATTTTAAAGTTATTCAACTATTGAATGGTGTAGTTTATTTACTTTTCGTCTTAATATTTTGTGCTAAAATGCTTTAATGTTCTGAATAAAAAGTGTTTTGACAGCTGATATGATATACTTTTCATGTTACACATCTGTATTAGTGAACATTTTGTAGATTTATCGAAATTAAAACTAGATTATTTTTTGCATTACTAATGATTTTCATAGATGATCGTCATTTTTCTTGTACATTTCTTTTGATATTAATCCTTTTTTTATAATATTTGTACTAAGCATTTAAAACTATTCTTTCTAATATTTATATTGATAATTATTCATTAATCCGAAAAGAGCTTTACATTAGCTTTTCAGATATTCTCAACTCAGAAACAATAGTCGTATAAATATAATAAAAAGTTTTTATCTTTATAGGAAAATCCTGATCCATCGCAAATGCGTTTTTAAAGAGAAGAAAATATATTTTAATTTCAACACAGAGAATGCCCCTATTTTTTACCATTCATATCTGTTTGATTTTATATCATTATGAATATATTGGGAAGAGAAGGTTGTACTTGCCTTGTTGCAGATGTGTTAACGTTTCGAATAGAAAGGAACTTATATACATATTGAGAGATATATATAGTAACAGAGATATAAATTTATCTCTATATTTATCTATCTATGTATCTATCTATTTATTTCTGTCTCGATGTACATATATATATATATATATATATATATATATATATATATATATATATATATATATATATATATATATATATATATATACACACATACATACATACATACATACATATAAATATATATATACATATATATATATATATATATATATATATATATATATATATATATATATATATATATTTATATATATATATGTATATATATATATATATACATATATGTATCTATATATATATATATATATATATATATATATATATTTATATATATATGTATATATGTATATATATATATATATATATATAT
>NC_090730.1:104087916-104095416 GCF_036898095.1 Palaemon carinicauda
TGTACGTCGTTCTACTTCTGGACCTAGTATAGGTTAGGATGTGGAATTGACTCAGCCCCTTGCCGGCCGGCAGAGCTGCTGGCCGGCAAGGGTCTTATGTTTTCGAGTGCTGCCCGGACCTCTCTTGGTCCCTCATCCATGCCTGCCGGCAGAGCCGGACAGCATTGGTCAAGGAAGCCTGAATTAGTTTCTCCCCTTCCTTATATGCACTCTTTCGGTTGCCAGGCTTGGAGGTTGTGTACACTCTTATCCCGGCATCCATTCTATTTTTCTTCTAGTGCTGTACCTGTCCCGGCTGTCGGCCTATGAGGCCGGCTGCCGGCCTATGAGTCCGGCAGCCGGGCAGGTGTAGTCCTCTGGTTCTTTTGCTGCCGGCTGGCATCGGTCTTGTACATTTGCCGGCCGGCTTATGTCAGCCCTTGTCTGCCGGTCACCAAGAGTGTGGCCGGCAGCTGGGTACTACCTTGTGTAGTTGCTGGCCGGCAGCCATTGCCGGCCAACACTGGCTGTTACCGGCCGGCAGTTGCTGCCGACCGGCACAGGCATTTGAACTAGAGTGCTGCCGCCCTATAGCTATTAAGTAGTATACTTTAAAGCTAGTTGTGGTGTGTGCCGGCCGGCAAAGGCAGGCCGGCACACATCCCCCTATACTGTACTAGTATTCTTCTGTATAGCATATACAGTAAGAAGAAAACTATAGTAAGTGTTTTGGTACAGCACTGTGTCTTCTAACACTATTATGTTTTCTTGCACATCCCTTTGCTGTTGCCCTCAGATAGGAAGCTGAGTTCTTCCCTGTCTATTATTCAGGATTTTAAAATCATTGCTTAGGTGTGAGCTCCACCTGTTTCCTCTGGAAACCTTGCATTGGTTACTCTAGAAGAGATAAACCATTTTGATTTTATTATCTGGAAGGCTGCAACAATGGGTTGTGAGGGAAACACAAGTGTGTGTCTTTCTTTTATGAATTGTTATGCTATACTATGCATATCCAGTGATACATAGTTCACTTGATACTCATGGAAATTTCTTCTCTTTACAGGAAGACCCTCCGAAGTGCGGAAATGTTTTCTGCAACGTCCACAGCAAGAACCTCTGCGGACATGAGTGTTGTAGGAGACACGCAGCATGCGCTGTCTCCAAGGATGATCTCCAGTATTGGGACTCTCAGGTATGTACTGTATGCACTAACCTGATTACTGAGTCTTTTGATTCCCCTAGAACGGCGGAATCAAGGGATATAGCAAGGGAAAAGCTTCGTACTTGGGTAAGGGGCTTCAAGAAGAACACCTCTGGCCCTTATCTTCCAAGTGAGAAGATGAGGGTGTATCTTTTTCCCCAGGCATCAGCTGATGCAGTGATTCCCCAGCCTCAAGAGGAGATCCCTCAAGATCAAGTCCAGGTGGACGTGGAAGTCGCAGTCGCGATGCAAGACATCCAGTTAGATGACAGGATGTCTGACCTGGACGAACGTTTGGAACAAGACCTCCTGGCAGAAGGTCAGGATGAAGTTCAAACCCCGGATGTCGTAGAGGATGAGGTCGACGAGGTGTCGGCTATTCCGGTTCAGATTCCGGAGCCTATCCCCTCAACATCGGCCGGTCTCCCAGTAGAACTGGGACAGGCCCTCTCTTCGATTGTTGGAATGATCCAACAAAAGCAGAAGGAGAATCAGGAGAAGGCGGCTGCTATGGAACTGCGTATGCAGTCCCTGGCAGAATCACGTGGGCCCCGGAAAAGGCTCAATGTGAAAGACATTCCCGTATGCTCAGATGCTAACCCATGGAGGTATGCTGAGCACATGCCGATGACGACTGGAAAGATCGTCATTTCGGATAAGCTGGGTTCAGTTCCCCTAGAGGAGGTGGAATTCTGGCCCAGCAAGGCATCATATCCGGACTGCTATGTCCGGCTGAGAAAAGAACCAGCTTCAAGGGAGGAGACAGAGCCGAAGGAGGTCATAATTATGGACCACGCTAAGGCTCAAGCCCTACTTTCATCCTCGATGAAAGAGAGGGGCTTCTCTAACTCGAAGGTAGCTGCATTAAGCAAGAAGCTCCCTTCTTTTGTGTCCTCTCCTGCTAGAGCCTTCCCCTTTCTACAGAAAGGGTTTGCGGCTGTCCTAAAGGCAGTCGAGGCCGGCAAGCCTTGCCCCTCCCTGGAGGAGTGTAAACCCTTGTCGCTGGCCCTGCCTATGGACCACAAAGACTGGAAGGATGTCCATCTGACATTCTCAGTGGGAAAGTTGGAGGCTGATATTGCCGGACGGCAATTCGGCGAGGACCTCCCCAAGCTGTCCGACTCTCTTTTACGAAGAGAGTTCGAGACAAAAGAAAGACTGGCTGCCTCAATGTCTCATCAGACTACTCTTGAGACGATGGCAAGTGACCCCAAGGTCCATGAAATGTTCATGGTAGTGGCTAAGTCTCACCTAGCCACAGTGACGAAGGACCTTTATGGCTTCGTCAAGGCAAGGAGAGCTTGCAGGGAGTTCGTGTTCACCGGGGCTACGGTGAGACACGAGCCAAGGAAGTTAATCTCCTCCAACATTTGGGGAAAAGACCTTTTCCCTACCGATGTGGTCAAAGAAGTTGTTGATAAGGCCGCCGTGGAGAATAGAAACCTTCTCCAGAAGTGGGGCCTGGCTATCAAAAGAAAGTCTTCCCCGGATGAGGGTCCTCAACCAAAGAGGAAGAATATGAGGACTAGGCTACCGTCTCGGCCAGCCAAGCCTTTTAGACAGCAACAGCAACTGCAATTACCATTGCCTCCAGTGCCCCAGATGGTGGCACAAACCCCGACTACTTTTCAGTGGGTACCCCAGGCTGTGCCAGGTCAGTCAACCACATTCACCCCAACGTTCAAAGGACAGTCTTCTTCCTTTCGTGCAAAACCTAGAGGAGCAGCCAGAGGCTCGTCTAGGCGCCCCTCAAGGGGAAGGGGATTCAGAGGTGGTCGTGGTCAGGGAGGCAAGACCTCAGGACGGCAGTCCAAGTGAAACGATACCGGTAGGAGGGAGACTGACGAAATTTTGGGATCGCTGGACCTTCGATCCCTGGGCCCAAAGCCTACTCAAGAATGGACTGGGCTGGAGCTGGTACACCACTCCACCCCCGTGCCTTCGGTTTTTCCAACACTCCACCCCCGTTTTGGAGGAGTACGTTCAAGAACTGTTGGAGAAAAAGGTGATCCGAAAGGTGAAGTCCATCAAATTCCAAGGGAGGCTGTTTTGTGTTCCCAAGAAAGACTCGGAAAAGCTCAGAGTCATTCTGGACTTGTCGCCACTCAACAAGTTCATAGTGAATTGCAAATTCAAGAAGCTAACACTGCAACACATAAGGACCTTACTGCCCAAGAGGGCATACTCAGTCTCTATAGACTTGTCAGACGCCTATTGGCACATTCCAATCAGCCGTCGACTCTCCCCCTACCTAGGGTTCAGGCTACAACGGAGACTATACGCCTTCAGAGCCATGCCATTCGGGCTAAACATAGCCCCAAGGATTTTCACGAAGCTTGCGAGCGCAGCTCTCAAACAATTACGCCTAAAGGGAATTCAGGTAGTAGCCTACCTGGACGACTGGCTGGTGTGGGCAGCATCCAAGACCGAATGCTTGCAAGCTTCCAGTCAGGTGATCCAGTTCCTAGAGTACCTAGGCTTCAAGAAAAAAGTCTCGACTTTCTCCATCCCAAAAGTTCCAGTGGCTGGGAATCCACTGGGACCTTTTGTCACACAGTTTCTCCATCCCGACGAAGAAAAGGAAGGAGATAGCGGGCTCTGTCAAGAGACTTCTAGATTCCGAAAGGATATCAAGACGCGAACAGGAGAGGGTACTAGGCTCTCTCCAGTTTGCTTCAGTGACAGACCCAGTGCTAAGAGCACAGCTAAAGGATGCAACCGGAGTTTGGAAAAGGTATGCATCAAACGCGCGAAGAGATCTGAGAAGACCAGTGCCGCCTCTGCTACGTACTCTTCTCAGACCTTGGTCCCAAGCCAGACATCTAAAGAAGTCGGTTCTTCTTCATCCACCTCCCCGTCGATGACTATTCACTCAGACGCCTCAAAGGAGGGATGGGGAGGTCACTCTCATCGGAAAAAAGTCCAGGGGACTTGGTCCAAGCTATTCAGGACCTTTCATATAAACTTTCTAGAAGCTATGGCAGTGCTCCTTACCTTAAAGAAAGTCTCCCCACGTCACTCGATCTACATAAGATTGGTGATGGACAGCGAGGTGGTTGTGAGATGCTTGAATCGACAAGGGTCGAGGTCACCACCTCTCAACCAGGTGATGTTAGCCATTTTCCGATTGGCGGAAAAGAAGAAGTGGTACCTGTCGGCAGTTCACCTTCAAGGAGTCCGCAATGTGACAGCGGACGCTCTATCCAGGTTCACACCGATAGAGTCGGAATGGTCCTTAGACGCAGGATCATTCTCCTTCATTCTGAATCAAGTCCCAGAACTGCAGATAGACCTCTTTGCGACGAAAGACAACAAGAAGTTGCCCCTGTACGTGTCCCCGTACGAGGACCCCTTAGCGGAAGCAGTGGACGCGATGTCCCTCGACTGGAACAGATGGTCCAGGATTTATCTGTTCCCTCCTCACAACCTTCTGTTGAGGGTCCTCAACAAACTGAGATCCTTCAAGGGGGTAGCGGCAATAGTGGCCCACAAGTGGCCGAACAGTATGTGGTTCCCCTTGGCGTTGGAACTACAGATGAAGTTTGTGCCGCTACCACATCCAGTTCTGACCCAGCGAGTCCAGAAGTCGACTGTCTGCGCTTCATTACAGAAAACGCGGACCCTGCAGCTCATGATTTTCTCGCCCTTGCAGTGAGAAAGCGTTTCGGGATTTTGAAAGCCAGCATAGACTTCCTAGAGGAATATAAGTGCAAATCGACTAGAAGGCAATATGAGTCATCTTGGAGAAAATGGGTGGCCTTTGTAAAATGAGACCCATTTTATTTGCCTTCCAGATCAACCTAGGTAACGAGATCTTTAATAAAGTTCCGAAAGCCTGCGCTAGGCTCAGACCTTCAGCACCTCCAAAGCCCATCTCATGGTCTTTAGACAAAGTTCTTAATTTCGCCTCCCTGTTGAGCAATGAAGAATATGCGTTAAAGGATTTGACGCAAAAAGTTATTTTCCTATTTGCACTCGCGTCCGGGGCCAGGGTTAGTGAGATCGTAGCCCTCTCGAGAGAGGCAGGTCGTGTTCAGTTCCTGGATGGGGGGGATCTGAACCTGTTTCCGGATCCTACGTTTCTCGCCAAGAATGAGTTACCCACCAACAGGTGGGGTCCCCGGAGAATCTGCCCTCTGGAAGAAGATGCATCTCTATGTCCAGTAGAATGCCTAAAGGTCTATCTTCGTAGAACTTCAGACTTCAAGGGTGGTCAACTATTCAGGGGAGAAACACCAGGCTCAAAATTATCTCTGAATCAACTCAGAGCGAAAATCACATATTTTATTCGCAGAGCGGATCCTGACAGTACACCCGCAGGTCACGATCCGAGGAAAGTTGCCTCATCCCTAAATTTCTTTAATTGTATGGATTTTGAACATCTCCGTTCATACACGGGCTGGAAGTCTTCCAGGGTGTTCTTTCGCCACTATGCGAAGCAAGTAGAGGAACTTAAGAGATCTGTGGTAGCAGTGGGTCGTGTAGTTAACCCTACTGTTTAACTCTGCGAGGAACAGTGGTCTTAATTGGGACGATTAAGTCCAGGGTGAGTGTGTAGGTACATACTGTACTACAAACTAAATGAGGGCACCAAGTGCCTACATAGACTGTTCCTTCTTTCAAAGATGAACCTAGCATAAGTACAGACATGTGTGCCGAGCGTTTCTAACGCTAATGTGATTGATTTGTAATACAGACTTTTATGACTTGATACCTCGGTATCTTATTAAAGTGGCATTTAATGGTTTTTCTTTCAGATAAACAAGTTCTGTTTACTATCATACTTATGCTTAAAGTTTTGGGTTATCCTCTTTTATATATATATATATATATATATATATATATATATATATATATATATATATATATATATATATATATATATATATATATATATATATATATATATATATATATATATATATATATTTGTTGTTAACCTGTCTGTTTATTGTCTGTCAATAAACTTGTTCTTGAGAACCTTGCGCCTCTTTCACCTGTGTCAATTTATTGGTATAATTGAGCATTTAATTCTATGTATCTTATCTGGGATAATTCTGATAGAATTGTTCTGTTATGCAAGCTATGTTGCATTGGTTTATGTAGTCCCCTAATGGGAGGACTCCGTCCCATAAAGGGACGAGGGCGGTTTTATTAGTTTCTTCCTATGCGGATATAAACCTTTGTCCAATACAAGTATTGTGCGGATTACTGGTCAATATATATTGACGCAGTGGTTCTATACAAACTATGCATTACTTAATATAGGGCGAGACCACTATATTAGCTTGCCTGGTATTCATACATAGATATATGTACTCTTCGAGACTTTTCCAGAGTCTAGTGGGACTCTTCCCTGTATGGGGCAGGAAGCTCTAACATAGTTTATAGTTAGTTGAAAAGATGTATAACGGTAACATCTTAGGTCTCTAGGTCTAGTCGACCGGGAAAAAATTATCTCCGGGGAGTACGGCACGTTCTGAGAATCCACAGATACAGTAATGCTCTGGTTCACTTCCATCAGGACGACATGGCTTGAGCCCAAAAAACGAATTTTGAGCGAAGCGAAAAATCTATTTTTGGGTGAGATGGCCATGTCGTCCTGATGGACCCGCCCTTGCCTTTCTAAGAAAAGGCTGTAGGACCCCTCCCTACATACAGTATCTGTAGCACCTCGTGTATGCTACAAGGAATACAGATGGCGCCAGGATTGGCGCCAGGCACGCATACGAATCGGGGGATAGGGAAGCCTTGGGAGCGGCTCCCCTTTTTCTTTCCCGAATTCGTATCTCGCCAATCACCTCCTACGAGACGAAATCTCTATCCAGGATGTAGATTGCCATGTGACGTGTCTAGAATACGTCCTCTGATATGTCGCGATATCCCTTTCACGAGGGATACTCGCTCCAGGAGTTAGAATTCTGGTACCTTAAGGTAAATTCTCTGGGAATATCGCCGTAGTTGTAATATACCCTAGGAAGCTACCCTATAGGAACTTCCATCAGGACGACATGGCCATCTCACCCAAAAATAGATTTTTCTCTTCGCTCAAAATCCGTATATATATATATATATATATATATATATATATATATATATATATATATATATATATATATATATATATAGATATATATATATATATATATATATATATATATATATATATATATATATATATATATATATATATATATATATATATATATATAATATACATATATATATATATATATATATATATATATATATATATATATATATATATATAGATATATATACCTATGTATATATGTTATATATCTATATATATATAGATA
>NC_090730.1:104099530-104104530 GCF_036898095.1 Palaemon carinicauda
CCTGGCCTTTCCTTAGAAGGGGCTAGGGTTAGATCCTAGGTATGAGGTAAAAAAAATTTTTCTATTTGAGCACGATATTGGGTTGGTACTTGTCCATATTGACTCATTAGTGGTAATTTGAATGAATTACTATCAATTGTGTCACCTGGCAGTCTGGGAAGTCCTGGAAAACTCGCTACTAAGAGACTGATATCTCGCCAGGTAAACCCCGAACGGCAGATTAGCAGTTAGGTTCCGACTTTTTTCATGGCTTTTGATGTCATGTCTGGAAGCAACCTGGCTTTTCATGAGAAGGGGCTAGGGTTCGATCGCAAGTATGAGGTAGAAATTTATTTTCTATTTGAGCATGATATTGTGTTGATATTTATCCATATCGACTCATTAAGGGTAATTTGATTGAATTAGTATTAATTGTGTCACCTGGTGGGCAGGGAAGTCGGGGAAAACTCGCGGGTAAGAGATTGATGCATCGCCAGGTAAATCCTGAACTGCAGATAAGCAGTTAGGTTCCGACTTCTTTTATTGCTTTTGTTGGCATGGTTGGAAGCGACCTGGCTTTTCATTAGAAGGGGCTAAGGTTCGATCCCAAGTATGAGGTAAAAATTTATTTTCTATTTGAGCACAATGTTGGGTTGGTATTTATCCATATTGACTCATTAGGGGTAATTTGAATGAATTACTATCAATTTTGTCACTTGGTGGGCCAGGAAGTAGGAGAAAACTTGCTGGTTAGAGGCTGATGTCTCGCCAGGTAAATCCTGAACTGAAGATTTGCAGTTAGGTTCCGATTTCTTTTATGGCTACTGGTGGCATGGTTGGAAGCGGCCTGGCCTTTCATTAGAAGAGGCTAGGGTTCAATTCCAAGTATGGGGTAGAAATTTATTTCCGATTTGAGCACGATATTGTGTTTGTTATTAATCCATATATATATATATATATATATATATATATATATATATATATATATATATATATATATATATATATATATATATGCAGAACAAATCCACCTTACAATTAGAGATGCAGGGAGCTTATACAGCGCTAATACACTCTCAGAGAGTCGATAGAGAACCCCAAGAGTGATGAGATGACTAAAGAAAGCCACTTCCTTGGCAACAAAGGTGCACTTGTCATACTTGACAACAACGCCATTCTCTTGCAGACAGTAACTTACACAGAAGAGGAGGTCCCCTATGATGCCATCCATGAGTCGGTGAAATTTGGAACCTGCATTGTGAAGACCAAAAAAAGGAACGATTGAGGGTATATGTGCCGATGGATGGTCGGCGTGATGACGATCTTGGAGATGTCTTCTGGTTTATTGGTTCCTGATAATAATTTATTATTATAAAGGCATGTGTGTAATTCAGCGATGTTGAGGAGGTAGTAGTATTCTTGTTCTTTCTGCATGTTCAAACTCTACAATAGTTTGGAAAACAGTCCCTTTTCAGGGTGATGTGTATGAGCTAGCTGTATTGGCTTGAGGCTTTTGGACATAAGCCCAGTTCTTCCATTTTGACAAATTTTTGTCGGCCTACTGTCGAATAGTTTGCTACCAAATGACTGAACCTTGAAAACACTGAGGGTCCAAACGACTTGATATGGAGATAAATACCATCTTTGATGGGAATTGTGGGCACTTGGCTGAGTTCTGGGATATGAAGTATGGAGGCGGGCGTAGACATCAATGGGTGTTCTGATGCGGAGAGCTAGATCTGAGAGAGTAGGTGATAAAGGTGTGGATTTTTAAGAGCTGAGGATGTCTAAGATTTGATGTGAGACATCAAACTGAGAGTGGAAATGGGTATGGAAATTTAAAAAAAAAATGATTGGCGAAGTAACGTCGATGATAATATAATTCCAACGGTACTGGGTGAGCTTTAAATGAGGGTGTTGGTCTTTTGATAGAGAACATGGCAGAAGGGAACGACAAGCACAAGTATTTACCAAAAAAAGTACACATTAGATCTTGAATTAATCTACAAGAAGAGAATAGGTTATGGGAAGCCCACCCTCAAAAGTCATGTCCTACTTACAACTTTTTTTGCACCATTGACATCTAGTAGTATATTTATTTATAACCAACCCGCATCTGCAGTAGTAGAAGCTCAACTGTGGTCACGGAGAGTCATTGCGGGCTGTTGAAGGAATTGGATTGAGAACATGCCTGGGACGGCATAGCTGTGAGGTGGATATCTTCGTCGCTGCCAGGCTGACATTGGATAGTCGTTCAATTCATTAAGAACGGCTGCCTTAGCATGTTCGGCAATCATAATACCCAAAGGGCACGAAGTTGAATCGCTTCACATCAACCATCGATAAATGGAAAAAAAAAGAGTCAAGTACTGACTCCATGAATCTTATCATACTATGTTGTGCGGAACAGACAGATTGATGAATAACTTTCCTATTCCACTGTCAACACATGTCTATTCTTCATATCATTTCCTAATTTTATTTTATTCCTTCACCATTTGGAAATGAATATATAGTACTGAGAAACATTTTACCTAAATAGTATAAGATGACCAGTTTATTTCTAAGATAATCGTTTACGCAAGTAGTTTTTTTTTAATTCTCTAAACTTCTTGAAATCACTTTTTAGTCATCATTATAAAGCAAATCAATATATCTTTAGGGTATCTAATACTGATTAGTAATACTTTGTCTTGTACCCTTTTTTATAATAGTGTGCCTTAGAAAATAAAACCTTTAAGTAATTTTGTTTTATGTTCGAAGTGAAACAAAAATGGATGGCAAACGTTGCACTTAAAATTGTGCTTATTTGTCCCGAGTGTCTTCTGAGTGAATCTGAAACATTGTAAAACATATCTGACGATGTTTCATTCCCTATATGACCTGATACCTCTCTATACACTCTCTTCGAGTCTTTTCACTCTCAGCTTGCCACAATCATCAACCCCAACCTTTTCAGGCGAGGGCTTTAAGTTTTCTTTCACAATATCAATCCCTTCCATGACCCTCCTATTGCCTTTTCTTTCTCCAATGGGTTTTTGTTTAGAATTATATATAATTTCTGTTTTTTAGTCCTACTTTTTCCAGGGTAGGATTAGGACATCTCATTTGGGTACGTTTTCTCAATTGCAACGAAGCAATGATGATGGGAGCCAAGTTGTATTTCTTGAAAAGAAAGATTTTTTTTCTTGGGGGGGGGGGAGTCTCATTTTAATCCTCTTTTTCAATCAATCCCACCTTTCCAGTATTCTTCATCGGTAAAATGTGTCCTAGACACTATAAGATAGGACAATGATTGAATTATCTAGTAGAACATTATTGAATTTAAATGGAAGAACATGCGAATGAAACTCGAATTCATAG
Organism: Palaemon carinicauda; assembly: GCF_036898095.1. Lineage (NCBI taxonomy): Eukaryota > Metazoa > Arthropoda > Malacostraca > Decapoda > Palaemonidae > Palaemon > Palaemon carinicauda. Next base: position 104,102,873 of record NC_090730.1, read on the forward strand.
ATATTCTTTACCGGAATATTTTTATATAGTTTTCGAAAAAAACCTGGCGATATTATTATGATATACATTTAAAAAAAAAAATATTAATTCCAATGAGTAACCTCAACTGGTAAAGTGACTTGACCTCAAACATCAATCTGTGATGTGCAGCGTTTTAGTTTCAAAGAGCTAGCCGAGAAGTATTATGGAGATTAGATTATTGTATATCTGGCATAAAAATAAAAAATAGTTTGTAGACCACTTGTTGCTCGTCAGCCATTTCGATTGTGTTTTAAAATCTCATCAGAAATATTTAATTTTCGTACCATGGCAATATTTGGTTTCAACAAATTTACCTTTCTTTTCCTAGTTTAGGTTCTCTTCTTTTAAAACATTCACTTTAACCTTGTTAATATTGCCAATTTTTATTTTGCTTGTTCAAAATGATTAGGTACAATAAGTGCATTATCGATGAAAATAATAAAAAAAAAAGTTTTATTTTACAGATATGGATATAATTTCCTTGGTTACATCATGAAAGTCGAACTTTAATGAAAAAAAAAATAATATTGCCTCATGTATTACGACATTTTGGATACCTTACGTTAGTTTAGTGCAAGAAAAATAGGGGATTAACTATGCAATATTACTAAAATATTTAAGGCATCCATTTCAACTCCCCATTGAGGTATTTATAGTCATATAAGCTTGTGAAAAAATCGAATGTAAAGAATTGGATATCATGTGGTAACCGACTAGACTTTTGCTGTTGATACTGAAGTTCTCAGGCAGTTTTCTCCAGTCTTGTAAGTAGCCAATCTATTCTTCACGTTTCCCCATTTCTTGAATTTCATAAAACTTAAAGAACTTTTTTAGAGAGATTCAAATGTTTGGATGTATAAAGAAATACTGTTTATAGTTGACGTTGTCAAGAGATGCTATTGTAGGTCAGTTGGTGAGAAATACTCTTTTATGTATGACCCTGAAAATGGACGGATAGGTAGTGTTTGGTTAAAGTTAAGATACATTCATTTATAAGTGAGTGAGTTACTATTATTGTTCCTTTTTCCCCCAACATTTTCCTATAGAACGGGGTCGATTGCATGTTGAATCATCTTCACTGCCTTTTATTAAAGGCATTGTCATCTACCAAACCTCGTCTCTTCAGATCATCATACACTTTATCTTGCCATCTAATTCTCTGGATCCCTTTCGATCTCTCATCTCTAATCCTACGCCCTCCTCACTCACTCCCAACCATGCATCCTCAACACTTACTCATACCATATTAGGCTTAACACTTATCGCATCTACGTTCTTTACCACTCCTGCCATTCTTCCAATCTTTGATTCTGTAATTTTCCTTTAGTCCATCACACCATTCTTATCTCTGTTCTCTCAAGCTATACCTCCTCTTTTCATCTTATAGCCCATATGCTCAATCCATAGATTAACACTAATCTTGTTACTGTTAATATAATAAGATTAGTGTAAATCTTATTACATTAAGTTAAACATTAAAGTGGAATCAAATTAAACTTTCAACCTAACAGGGTTTTTTTTTATCATATACCACTCCCGCTACCTCCCCCAGCTTCCACCAGGGCTGCTTTTATCCTATCTTTAACTTCAACTTCACATCCTTCCTGCTTATTTAGAGTAGATCCTAAATATCTAAA
>NC_090730.1:104112030-104137030 GCF_036898095.1 Palaemon carinicauda
AAGGAGAGTATATTGGAGAACCCCTTACATAATTGATATGTAATAGTTTGGCATATAAATTTGATTTCCTTGTAAAAATTCTCATGTACAAGTTGTTGACGATATATATATTTTTTGGGTCTCAAATGGGCCTCCTATTTTCTAGTTCTCATGGATAATTTCTTTTGAACTAATTAAAATTTACTTGATATTCTCTGTATCCATGTGTTACATTACGAGCCGAGTTACTAGAAATGCTATTTTATAAGAAGCCCCATAATCGTCCAATCTTAGATTTTGATGCGTCGATAATGCTCTAATTCCATTAGGAAGATTTTTCTTTCATGAACATAACTAAGTTTTTGAGTTCATTCATTGCTAGCATAAGTAGCTTTGAAAATTGTATCAACAGTATATCTAATCGTTTGAAAAGATAATTTTTCTCACTCTCAAACTCAAAGGTGACTCGTCGCCTACCACAAATATTTTAGTTTCAAGCATTCTCTCCTTTTGTGTTTATGCCCTTTTAATCTCTCCGACTAGTCGCCGAATTTGTAACTAATCTAAATTTTATTTTCGTTTGTTGTATTTTATATAATGTTTTTGGTATTCATATTTTGTTTTAACGTAATTACGTAGCATAAATTTCCCGACCACTTTTAACTTTCATTTCTCTCTGCATATCTTACGTCACCATTGAAATTGCCAGCGCTATCGCCCGAAGGATGGCCAATGGTACGTTGGGATAAAAAACAAAGACTATCCATTTTTAAACGTGTGATTTGAAAGAGAAGCCATAATGAAAAAATAACGTGACACAAAAAAAGAGATTATTAAGTGACCTGAACTTTCCGTACGGGTTTGAAAACGCAAAATACAAATCCTGATCATATGTAATTTCTGTATTAGTATTTAATATTTTATTTGAATAATATCTCTGGATATTCTCCTCTTTTGACAACTAACAATAATATTGCCGTTATTTCATATGCTTGAAATAATGTTTACAAGAGCCATGGGCTGTACAGTGAACACCATTGTCATCGGTAATCCCAAAAAGACTGAATTTATAACCATATGTAGAGAATACATTGGTCATATTCACCAATACATATACATTAATAAAAGCTCATGATTGCTGTATGGCAGACAATTTTACCGGTAATTTTTAGTAGTGCAAATGTTCTGTTTTCCCTATATAGGATTAATAAAGATATTTTCTATCAATTTTTTTTCAATGGATGGTAAAGCAATGAAAATTGAATTCTCAGCAATGTATATGAATGTTATTTTTCTAACCAGTGGTGTCAGGTTTTAAATGTTTTAAAATCAGTTTTGACACAATATATAGGTAATGAGAATCATCTACATCCACCATGAAAACAGGCATGAAACACGAAAATGTCATAAGAATAATTTAAGTAATCTGTTTCAACATAATCTATGCTATTAATGAGGGACCTTATCACGTCGTACTGGGATCCATCCCTAATTTCATCAAATGAAAAACAAAGTTACTATCAGAGGATTTACCTGCTGAGATCACAGTCATTAATACCAGTGAAGTTTGCTTAACCTACCGACATACTAGGTGACATTATTGATAGTTTTCAATTCAAATTACCAGTATATTGATGAATACTACAATGACATTTTCGAATCGAAATAAATTGCTACCTCACACAGGAACCGCACCATAGTATCTGAAAATTAAAGGCAATGTCTCTATTAAATCTTTTACCGAGGCTCTAAAAGAAGGGGGAACCTAAGCTAACTGCATTTCATGATTTACTTTGTGAGATCACAGCCTTCCATAATAGGGAAATTTGACTCGTTTTTAATTCGAATTACTCTTAAGCTGTCAAAATGGATGAAAATTAACAAAATATTGCTCTTAAATATAAGTAAATTTCTACCCCATGCTAGGATCGAGCATTAGCCTGTTCATGTAAAAGGCAAGGTCCGCTAAGAGTCATCCAAATAAAGGTTTTGAAAGAGTTTGGAACCAAAGTGCTAACTGCATTTCAGGATTTACTAGGTGAGAACAATATCGCTCATACCAGCAATTTTTAGCCTGGTTCCTGACCCACAAGGTGACGTAATTGATAGTTTTAATTCGAATTACCCTTAATGAGTCATTATGAATGAATATCAACAAAAAACGTGCTCCAATTGAGAAGCATTTCTTCCACATATTAGGATCGAACCATATTCTCTTGAAAAAATGCTATGTTACTATCAATTAATCAACAAGAAGTTCTAAAGGAAGTCAGAACTTAAGTGAAAACTGCATTTCAGGATTTACCTGGTGAACCACGGTCTTTTATTCTGGGGAGTTTTGTACAGTTTCCCGTCACGCCAGATGACCTAATCAATATATTTACCCATAAGGGGTCGATATGGATGAGAATCAATACACTCATACTCAAATAGAAGTTAATTTCTGCCTCATACTGGTATGGATCCTTAGTCACTTCAAATGAAAGACAAGTTTACTATCAATCATAGCAGCCGAAGCTCTATAAGAAGTCGATCCTTATTATTGCTTACTGTAATTCCGGATATACCGGGTAAGATCACAGTCATTCATACAAAAGAATTTTTCCAAATTTCCCAACCCATCCAATGACGTATTTGATAGCTGTTAATTCGAATAACCCCTAATAGGTTAATATGGATTAAATTCGACGCAAAATTTTTCCACAAGAAGAAATAAACTCTGACCTTATACTGGGATCGAATCTTATATTCTCTCTAAATAAAAGGCAAGGTCATCATCAATCATTCTAACAGAAGCTCTATGAGAAGTTGCAATCTAAGTGATAAAAGCGACAATTCCCTAACCTCCTGACGCACCAAATTGAAAGCTTTTAATTTAAGTTACCCGTAATGAGTCAATATGGATAAAAATCCACAAAATGTGAGTCTTTCTATTTCGTGGTGGGAGGAAACCAAGGCCTCTTAAAATGAAAGGCAAGGGCTAACGGCATTTCAGGATTTACCTGGTGAGACAACAGTCTTTCACACAAACAAGCTTTGCCATACTTCCTGACCCACCAAGTGTTCTAATTGATATATTTTAATTTAAAATATCCCTCATGAGTCAATATGGAAGGAAATTAACGCAATAATGGGCTCAAATACAAATAAATTTCTACCTCATACTAGGATCAAACTTCATTCTCTTCAATTGAAATTCAAGGTTTAACAATTATGCCAACAGAAGCTCTTTAACAAGCCACAAATTAATTGCTATCTGCATTTCATAATATACCGGCAACTTTTGCTCAGTTTCACGACCCACCATATATCCTCTTTTCCATTAGCATTCCTTTATTAAAGCAGTCAGTTGCCTCAAGTGCCCTCTCATATAACTTCTATCAAAACCATACTCTTACACCAAACCTTTTCTCTGCATGTCAACCTTCACCTTATCTCGCCAACTAATTCTCTGCCTCTTACTTCATGTTCCCTCCCCTTAAAACTTACACACACACACATACACACTCAAACACACACACACACATACACACACACACATACATATATATATATATATATATATATATATATATATATATATATATATATATATAGATACACACACATATATATATATATATATATATATATATATATATATATATATATATATATATATGTATGTATATATATATATATGTATATATATATATATATATATATATATATATATATATATAAATATATAAATGTACAAGTATATATATATATATATATATATATATATATATATATATATATATATATATATACATATATATATATATATATATATATATATATATATATATATATATATATATATATATATACTGTATATATATACCCTGGTATATTTGCTCTTGGATTCTGGATGTGGGCATAAATCATCCCTCCTTCACAAATCCCACTCCAAATGAAGTCATCTGGCGAGCATTATTGTATAGTAGTATGTTTTGAAGAAATTTTTTTAAATAGTGAGATGTTCCATTGAATTTTTTTTCTTTTTTTTTCAAATATTCAAGAGGTTCAACTAAAAAAGGCAGTCTAATTTTCCCTCCACTGCAACACAATCCAGGAGTTTCATTCTTCCTTTTCTGAGCATCACAGTGATTATATTGCTGTGACACCAAGCCTATTTGTTCTATGTCTTCTGTTACCTAGGGTTATCTTGGATTATAAGTGAAGGCACCAAGACGTCATTGTACAGCAATTAAAGGAATTCCTCTATCTTCTTCATGCATGACTATATTAATATGGCAACTATTCTCAGCTCCTTCCCATGTTTCTTGGTTTCTCTGGACAATCATTCTTTGTTGGTTATCCTGAAGTCGAGGCACTTCGATTTCTTGATTCCTGATCTCTTTAATCTGCTATTCTTTGTTGATTATTTACAAGGCAAGAATTAATTTCGTCCTCATATCGTGCTTCACGTCTAGTTGCCATTCTGTTTGCAATTGTGTTCCTTCTTAAATCCATCTACTCTTCGACTAGTGCGTCATGTCCAGCTGACATTCTGCTTGCATTGTGTTACTTCTTAATTTGTTCTTATTTTCGTCTTATGCTTCACGTCTGGCTGACATTCTGCTTGTATTAATGTTCCTTATTGAATTCATCTGCTTTTCGTGTTTTGCTTCACATTTAGCTGCCATGCTGCTTGCATTGGTGTTCCTCCTTATATTAATCTGCCTTTCGTCTATTGCTTCACGTCTAGCTGGCATTCTGCTTGAATTGGTGCACCTTCTTAAATTCATCTGCTTTTGCTCTTTCTTCACCTCTAGCTGAATTTTGCTTGCATTGGTTTTCGTTCTTAAATTTATATGCTTTTCGTCTCCTGCTTCACGTCTAGCTGTCATTCTGCTTGCATTGGTGTTCTTTCTAAAATTATTCAGCTCTCCCCCTTCGGCTTCACATCTAGTTGTCATTCTGCTTGTATTAGTATTCCTTCTCAAATTCATCTGCTTTTCGTTTTTTGCCTCACATCTAGCTGCAATTCTGATTGCATTAGTGTTCCTTCTTAAATCCATCTGCTCTTCATTTTCTGCTTCATGACTAGCTGCCATTATACTTGCATGAAATTTTCTTTGTTCTTCATGCTATGCGTCACGTCCAGCTTCCATTCTTCTTGCAATTGTTTCCCCTCCGTAAATTCCTTTGGACTTCTGTTTCCTACTATATTTTTCTTTTAACCGAATTTGATTTATCGGGTTTACCGAATGAAAATCTCTTTTTGGGTGTCATCTTTTTGTAGAAAAACAAATCAAAATTAGACATAAGATTCAACCATCTTTTCGGGTGGCATCATTCTGTTTGCATTGGTGTTCCTTCTTAAATTCCCCTTTGCTTCATCTTCGACTTCACGTCTAGCTTCTATTCTGTCTATATTAGTGTTCCTTCAAAAATTCATCTGCTCTCCATATTTTGCTTCAAATATAGCTGCCATTCTGCTTGTATTGGTGTTCCATTTTAAATCCATCTGCTTTTCATTTTCTGCTTTATGGCTAGCTGCCGTTCTACTTGCATGAGATTTTCATTGTTATCCATCTTGTGTCTCAAGTTTGGCTGCCATTTCTATTACATTTGCTTTCCTCCATAAATTCCTCTGGTCGTCTGTTCCTGATATATTTCTTTTCACTGAATTTGCTTTACCGGATTTACTAAATGAGAACTTCATTCTAGGTTGCATCATTTTGTAAGAAAAATTAAGCAAAAAATTTGAAAATTACAATATGACTCAACTATTGAATATTTTGGGGATTCACTTTTTAGGTGGCATCATTTTGTAAAAAAAAAATGAAAAATATAGAAATGAGAAGTCTCAATCATTAAATGTTCTGTAAGTTTGGTACATTTATATCACATGTAAAAGAAAATGAGTGTGTGCTGCGTGTGTAGTGCAACACCCAAGGAAAATTCTTTTAGGAAAAATCTCCAAATTAATATAGCCAATAACAATCCCCTTTGTTCATACAACCTCTATATCAAAATTCATCGCAATTGGTTCTTTATATTGAAAGCAGTTTTAGGGTGTTTGTAATTTTAGGCCGCATATACCCCCAAGTTTGTCCTTGATTGAAATAAAAACAGTGACGTTATATTTCTCGATTGTTGAATAATAACATTTAAAAAGTCGAAATCTATAATGCCAGCCTGCCCAATATCATCTGATTTCATAGTATACCGTTTTAAGGGGTCTGTGATTATTGGGCCCGTATACTACCAAGGTGGATCTTGATCAAAATGGAAATAGCAGCGTTAGCCTTCTCGATTAAATTAAAAAAAAAAATAAATCATTATATTATCTCCAGGCTCCTTATACATTTTCTCTATAACGATTAAGCAGACACTCGCTTATATATATATATTTATTTTACAAACATATATATGTATATATATATATATATATATATATATATATATATATATATTTATATAAATACATAATTATATATTTGTTTATGTATATATAAAAATATATATATATATATATATATATATATATATATATATACATATATATATATATATATATATATATATATATATATATATATATATATATATATATATATATATATATATAATATATATATATCTTAAATATAAAGTACATCTCTCTCTCTCTCTCTCTCTCTCTCTCTCTCTCTCTCTCTCTCTCTATATATATATATATATGTATGTATATATATATATATATATATATATATATATACATATAAATATACATTTACATATATATTTATATATATATATATATATATATATGTATATATATATATATATATATATATATATATATATATATATATATATATATAAATATACATACTGTATATATACATATATACATATATATAGATATATATATATATATATATATATATATATATATATATATGTATATATATATATGTACATATATATATATATATATATATATATATATATATATATAAATATATATATATATATTTTACATATATATATATATATATATATATATATATATATATATATACTGTATATATATATATATATGTATGTATATGTATATATATATATATATATATATATATATATATATATATATATATATATATATATACATATAATGTATAAACGGACATACACACCCACACACGCACACGCAAACGCACACACACATACACACACATGCCCACACACACACACATATATATATATATATATATATATATATATATATATATATATATATATATATATATATATATATATATATATATATATATGTATATATATATATATATATATATATATATATATATATATATATATATATATAAATATATATATATATATATATATATATATATATATATATATATATATATATATTTATATATAAATATATATATACAGTATATATATATATATATATATATATATATATATATATATATATATATATATATATATATATTTATTTTACAAACATATCTATGTATATATATATATATATATATATATATATATATATATATATATATATATATATACATAGATATGTTTGTTTATGTATATATATAAATATATATATATATATATATATATATATATATATATATATATATATATATATTTGGGCTCAAGCCATGTCGTCCTGATGGAAGTTCCTATAGGGTAGCTTCCTAGGGTATATTACAACTACGGCGATATTCCCAGAGAATTTACCTTAAGGTACCAGAATTCTAACTCCTGGAGCGAGTATCCCTCGTGAAAGGGATATCGCGACATATCAGAGGACGTATTCTAGACACGCCACATGGCAATCTACATCCTGGACAGAGATTTCGTCTCGTAGGAGGTGATTGGCGAGATACGAATTCGGGAAAGAAAAAGGGGAGCCGCTCCCAAGGCTTCCCTATCCTCCGATTCGTATGCGTGCCTGGCGCCAATCCTGGCGCCATCTGTATTCCTTTTTGCGTAGCTTAACAACTCGGTGTTTTTTCCTGTTTTTCTCGCAAATCTTGGATTTATTCTGCTTTTCTTGGCTTCTCCGTCTTCGTCGGCCTCTGATAAGTTGAGTATAGTGTCTTTTATGTATAAATGTAGGCTCTTGGTAAAAATTTGAGTGATTAATAGGATTAATCTTTGATACAAGAGCCTTAGCCTACCAGAGGCGTCTTGGACGCTGTCGCTCGCTAGGTATAATTTAGTTAGTCAGAGCGACATTCCTGGTTGTTTTGCTTTAATAAATTTTAGCTATTTAGCATTACATAGGATTTCCTTTCGTGCTTAGTATTTTTTTGGCGAAGTATTCGCCATTCTGGCCTACGCTAGGCCATGTAGCCTAGTCGTTTGGTCCTAGTACTTTCCTGCATGATTTTGGTTTTTCCGAGTGTATTAAAAATTTTATTGAAGCTTTAGGCTATATTTTATACATTATAGACTGTGTGGAATATTTCCAAGATAGTATACGAGTGAGTTTCGGTGATTTAGGTAATCGATTCTCTTGGTGCCTAGGCTAGTAGCTTATGGAGCCTTAGTATACCCTATCTTACTCCCCGGTTGCTTCTTTTCTTCGGAGAAGGTATGCAATCCCTTTCCCTCTGTTTAAGCCTTAGGCTTATCCCTAAGTGGTTTTTTCCGAATTTATTTTCGATAAAACTATACTAGGGTGTTACTGTACCTTCCTGTTCCTGTAGTTATGGTTCAAGAGGGACAGAACAACAGAGTTTTTTAGTCTGAGTCTGTGTTGTCTGGCTTGGGGCTGAGTCCCCCTCGCTGACCTAACACAGACAAAGGGAGCTTAGCTCCCTTAGGTCACTACCCTAAGGTTTCTGTGGTTATGATTCCTTCTTTTGTGATCTACCAGACTAGTCCTTGTTGCTGTTCTCGGGGGAGGATAAGTTCTTCCCTTGGGAGTAGCAACGCCTTCCTTGCTTTGGTGCTCTGGGAGCTGGCAAGTATTGCTGGCCTTCCCCCTTAGATCTCCCTTAGGCTAAGATAAGTTTCTTGGCTGCGGGTGATCTGTCACTAAAGCAAGGTTGGCAGGACCCTCTTGTCCCTTCCCCCTCTTTCTTCGTAATGGCCGAGCCATTACTGTACTGTACGTCGTTCTACATCTGGACCTAGTATAGGTTAGGATGTGGAATTGACTCAACCCCTTGCCGGCCGGCAGAGCTGCTGGCCGGCAAGGGTCTTATGTTTTCGAGTGCTGCCCGGACCTCTCTTGGTCCCTCATCCATGCCTGCCGGCAGAGCCGGACGGCATTGGTCAAGGAAGCCTGAATTAGTTTCTCCTCTTCCTTATTTGCACTCTTTCGGTTGCCGGGCTTGGAGGTTGTGTACACTCTTATCCCGGCCTCCATTCTATTTTTATTCTAAGTGCTGTACCTGTCCCGGCTGCCGGCCTATGAGGCCGGCAGCCGGGCAGGTGTAGTCCTCTGGTTCTTTTGCTGCCGGCGGGCATCGGTCTTGTACCTTTGCCGGCCGGCTTATGTCAGCCCTTGTCTGCCGGTCACCAAGAGTGTGGCCGGCAGCTGGGTACTACCTTGTGTAGTTGCTTTGCCGGCCGCCATTGCCGGCCAACACTGGCTGTTACCGGCCGGCAGTTGCTGCCGACCGGCACAGGCATTTGAACCAGAGTGCTGCCGCCCTATAGCTGTTAAGTAGTATACTTTAAAGCTAGTTGTGGTGTGTGCCGGCCGGCAAAGGCAGGCCGGCACACATCCCCCTATACTGTACTAGTATTCTTCTGTATAGCATATACAGTAAGATGAAAACTATAGTAAGGGTTTTGGTACAGCACTGTGTCTTCTAACACTATTGTGTTTTCTTGCACACCCCTTTGCTGTTGCCCTCAGATAGGAAGCTGAGTTCTTCCCTGTCTATTATCCAGGATTTTAAAATCATTGCTTAGGTGTGAGCTCCACCTGTTTCCTCTGGAAACCTTGCATTGGTTACTCTAGAAGAGATAAACCATTTTTGATTTTATTATCTGGAAGGCTGCAACAATGGGTTGTGAGGGAAACACAAGTGTGTGTCTTTCCTTTATGAATTGTTATGCTATACTATGCATATCCAGTGATACATAGTTCACTTGATACTCATGGAAATTTCTTCTCTTTACAGGAGGACCCTCCGAAGTGCGGAAATGTTTTCTGCAATGTCCGTAGCAAGAACCTCTGCGGACATGAGTGTTGTAGGAGACATGCAGCATGCGCTGTCTCCAAGGATGATCTCCAGTATTGGGACCCTCAGGTATGTACTGTATGCACTAACCTGATTACTGAGGCTTTTGATTCCCCTAGAACGGCGGAATCAAGGGATATAGCAAGGGAAAAGCTTCGTACTTGGGTAAGGGGCTTCAAGAAGAACACCTCTGGCCCTTATCTTCCAAGTGAGAAGATGAGGGCGTATCTTTTTCCCCAGGCATCAACTGATGCAGTGATTCCCCAGCCTCAAGAGGAGATCCCTCAATATCAAGTCCAGGTGGACGTGGAAGTCGCAGTTGCGATGCAAGACATCCAGTTAGATGACAGGATGTCTGACCTGGACGAACGTTTGGAACAAGACCTCCTGGCAGAAGGTCAGGATGAAGTTCAAACCCCGGATGTCGTAGAGGATGAGGTCGACGAGGTGTCGGCTATTCCGGTTCAGATTCCGGATCCTATCCCCTCAACATCGGCCGGTCTCCCAGTAGAACTGGGACAGGCCCTCTCTTCGATTGTTGGAATGATCCAACAAATGCAGAAGGAGAATCAGGAGAAGGCGGCTGCTATGGAACTGCGTATGCAGTCCCTGGCAGAATCACGTGGGCCCCGGAAAGGGCTCAATGTGAAAGACCTTCCCGTATGCTCAGATGCTAACCCCTGGAGGTATGCTGAGCACATGCCAATGACGACTGGAAAGATCGTCATCTCGGATAAGCTGGGTTCAGTTCCACTAGAGGAGGTGGAATTTTGGCCCAGCAAGGCATCATATCCGGACTGCTATGTCCGGCTGAGAAAAGAACCAGCTTCAAGGAAGGAGACAGAGCCGAAGGAGGTCATAATTATGGACCACGCTAAGGCTCAAGCCCTACTTTCATCCTCGATGAAAGAGAGGGGCTTCTCTAACTCGAAGGTAGCTGCATTGAACAAGAAGCTCCATTCTTTTGTGTCCTCTCCTGCTAGAGCCTTCCCCTTTTTACAGAAAGGGTTTGCGGCTGTCCTAAAGGCAGTTGAGGCCGGCAAGCCTTGCCCCTCCCTAGAGGAGTGTAAACCCTTGTCGCTGGCCCTGCCTATGGACCACAAAGACTGGAAGGATGTCCATCTGACATTCTCAGTGGGAAAGTTGGAGGCTGATATTGCCGGACGGCAATTCGGCGAGGACCTCCCCAAGCTGTCCGACTCTCTTTTACGAAGAGAGTTCGAGACAAAAGAAAGACTGGCTGCCTCAATGTCTCATCAGACTACTCTTGAGACGATGGCAAGTGACCCCAAGGTCCATGAAATGTTCATGGTAGTGGCTAAGTCTCACCTAGCCACAGTGACGAAGGACCTTTATAGCTTCGTCAGGGCAAGGAGAGCTTGCAGGGAGTTCGTGTTCACCGGGGCCTCGGTGAGACACGAGCCAAGGAAGTTAATCTCCTCCAACATTTGGGGAAAAGACCTTTTCCCTACCGATGTGGTCAAAGAGGTTGTTGATAAGGCCGCCGTGGAGAATAGAAACCTTCTCCAGAAGTGGGGCCTGGCTATCAAAAGAAAATCTTCCCCGGATGAGGGTCCTCAACCAAAGAGGAACAATATGAGGACTAGGCTACCGTCTCGGTCAGCCAAGCCTTTTAGACAGCAACAGCAACTGCAATTGCCATTGCCTCCAGTGCCCCAGATGGTGGCACAAACCCCGACTACTTTTCAGTGGGTACCCCAGGCTGTGCCAGGTCAGTCATCCACATTCACCCCAATGTTCGAAGGACAGTTTTCTTCCTTTCGTGCAAAACCTAGAGGAGCAGCCAGAGGCTCGTCTAGGCACCTCTCAAGGGGAAGGGGATTCAGAGGTGGTCGTGGTCAGGGAGGCAAGACCTCAGGATGGCAGTCCAAGTGAAACGATACCGGTAGGAGGGAGACTGATGAAATTTTGGGATCGCTGGACCTTCGATCCCTGGGCCCAAAGCCTACTCAAGAATGGACTGGGCTGGAGCTGGTACAGCACTCCACCCCCGTGCCTTCGGTTTTTCCAACACTCCACCCCCGTTCTGGAGGAGTACGTTCAAGAACTGTTGGAGAAAAAGGTGATCCGAAAGGTGAAGTCCATCAAATTCCAAGGGAGGCTGTTTTGTGTTCCCAAGAAAAACTCGGAAAAGCTCAGAGTCATTCTGGACTTGTCGCCACTCAACAAGTTCATAGTGAATTGCAAATTCAAGATGCTAACACTGCAAGACATAAGGACCTTACTGCCCGAGAGGGCATACTCAGTCTCTATAGACTTGTCAGACGCCTATTGGCACATTCCAATCAGCCGTCGACTCTCCCCCTACCTAGGGTTCAGGCTACAACGGAGACTATACGCCTTCAGAGCCATGCCATTCGGGCTAAACATAGCCCCAAGGATTTTCACGAAGCTTGCGAGCGCAGCTCTCAAACAATTACGCCTAAAGGGAATTCAGGTAGTAGCCTACCTGGACGACTGGCTGGTGTGGGCAGTATCCGAGACCGAATGCTTGCAAGCTTCCAGTCAGGTGATCCAGTTCCTAGAGTACCTAGGCTTCAAGATCAACAGAAAAAAGTCTCGACTTTCTCCATCCCAAAGGTTCCAGTGGCTGGGAATCCACTGGGACCTTTTGTCACACAGTTTCTCCATCCCGACGAAGAAAAGGAAGGAGATAGCGGGCTCTGTCAAGAGACTTCTAGATTCCGAAAGGATATCAAGACGCGAACATGAGAGGGTACTAGGCTCTCTCCAGTTTGCTTCAGTGACAGACCCAGTGCTAAGAGCACAGCTAAAGGATGCAACCGGAGTTTGGAGAAGGTATGCATCAAACGCGCGAAGAGATCTGAGAAGACCAGTGCCGCCTCGGCTACGTACTCTTCTCAGGCCTTGGTCCCAAGCCAGACATCTAAAGAAGTCGGTTCTTCTTCAGCCACCTCCCCCGTCGATAACGATTCACTCAGACGCCTCAAAGGAGGGATGGGGAGGTCACTCTCATCGGAAAAAAGTCCAGGGGACTTGGTCCAAGCTATTCAGGACCTTTCATATAAACTTTCTAGAAGCTATGGCAGTGCTCCTTATCTTAAAGAAAGTCTCCCCGCGTCACTCGATCCACATAAGATTGGTGATGGACAGCGACGTGGTTGTGAGATGCTTGAATCGACAAGGGTCGAGGTCACCACCTCTCAACCAAGTGATGTTAGCCATTTTCCGATTGGCGGAAAAGAAGGAGTGGTACCTGTCGGCAGTTCACCTTCAAGGAGTCCGCAATGTGACAGCGGAAGCTCTATCCAGGTTCACACCGATAGAGTCGGAATGGTCCTTAGACGCAGGATCATTTTCCTTCATTCTGAATCAAGTCCCAGAACTGCAGATAGACCTCTTTGCGACGAAAGACAACAAGAAGTTGCCCCTGTACGTGTCCCCGTACGAGGACCCCTTAGCGGAAGCAGTGGACGCGATGTCCCTCGACTGGAACAGATGGTCCAGGATTTATCTGTTCCCTCCTCAGTACCTTCTGTTGAGGGTCCTCAACAAACTGAGATCCTTCAAGGGGGTAGCGGCAATAGTGGCCCACAAGTGGCCGAACAGTATGTGGTTCCCCTTGGCGTTGGAACTACAGATGAAGTTTGTGCCGCTACCACATCCAGTTCTGACCCAGCGAGTCCAGAAGTCGACTGTCTGCGCTTCATTACAGAAAACCCGGACCCTGCCGCTCATGATTTTCTCGCCCTTGCGGTGAGAAAGCGTTTCGGGATTTCGAAAGCCAGCATAGACTTCCTAGAAGAATATAAGTGCAAATCGACTAGAAGGCAATATGAGTCATCTTGGAGAAAATGGGTGGCCTTTGTAAAGGCAAAGAATCCGCAGGAGATCTCAACAGACTTCTGCTTATCTTTCTTCATCCACCTCCATGGCCAAGGGTTGGCAGCTAACACGATTTCAGTGTGTAAATCTGCTTTGATGAGACCCATTTTATTTGCCTTCCAGATCGACCTAGGTAACAAGATCTTTAATAAAGTTACGAAAGCCTGCGCTAGGCTCAGACCTTCAGCACCTCCAAAGCCCATCTCATGGTCTTTAGACAAAGTTCTTCATTTCACCTCCCTGTTGAGCAATGAAGAATGTGCGTTAAATGATTTGACGCAAAAAGTTATTTTCCTATTTGCACTCGCGTCCGGGGCCAGGGTTAGTGAGATCGTAGCCCTCTCGAGAGAGGCAGGTCGTGTTCAGTTCCTGGATGGGGGGGATCTGAACCTGTTTCCGGATCCTACGTTTCTCGCCAAGAATGAGTTACCCACCAACAGGTGGGGTCCCTGGAGAATCTGCCCTCTGAAAGAAGATGCATCTCTATGTCCAGTAGAATGCCTAAAGGTCTATCTTCATAGAACTTCAGACTTCAAGGGTGGTCAACTATTCAGGGGAGAATCATCAGGCTCAAATTTATCTCTGAATCAACTCAGAGCGAGAATCACATATTTTATTCGCAGAGCGAATGGATTTTGGATTTTGAACATCTCCGTTCATACACTGGCTGGAAGTCTTCCAGAGTGTTCTTTCGCCACTATGCGAAGCAAGTAGAGGAACTAAAGAGATCTGTGGTAGCAGTGGGTCGCGTCGTTAACCCTACTGTTTAACTCTGCGAGGAACAGTGGTTTTAATTGGGACGATTAATTCCAGGGTTGAGTGTGTAGTTACATACTGTACTACAAACTAAGTGAGGGCACTGAGTTGCCCACGTAGACTGTTCCATTTCCAAAGGTGAACCTAGCATAAGTGCAGACATGTGTGCCGAGCGTTTCTAACGCTAATGTGATTGATTTGTAATACAGACTTTTATGACTTTGATACCTCGGTATCTTAAAAGTGGCAATAATATTTTTTCTTTCAGATAAACAAGTTCTGTTTACTATCATACTTATGCTTAAAGTTTTGGGTTATCCTCTTCTTATATATATATATATATATATATATATATATATATATATATATATATATATATATATATATATATATATATATATATATATATATATATATATATATAATTGTTGTTAACCTGTCTATTTATTGTCTGTCAATAAACTTGTTCTTGAGAACCTTGCGTCTCCTTCACCTGTGTCAATTTATTGGTATAATTGAGCATTCATGCTATGTACTTTATCTGGGATAATTCTAATAGAATTGTTCCTTTATGCAAGCTATGTTGCATTGGTTTATGCTTTCCCTTAACGGGAGGACTCCGTCCCATAAGGGGACGGTGGCGGTTTTACAAGTTTCCTCCTATGCGGATATAAACCTTTGTCTAATACAAGTATTGTGCGGAGAACTGGTCGATATTTCATATTGACGCAGTGGTTCTTTACAAACTATGCTTTACTTAATATAGGGTGAGACCACTATATTAGCTTGCCTGGTATTCATACATAGGTATATGTACTCTTCGAGACTTTTCCAGAGTCTAGTAGGACTCTTCTCTATGTCCAGTAGAATGCCTAAAGGTCTATTTTCGTAGAACTTCAGACTTCAAGGGTGGTCAACTATTCAGGGGAGAAACATCAGGCTCAAATTTATCTCTGAATCAACTTAGAGCGAAAATCACATATCTTATTCGCAGAGCGGATCCTGACAGTACACCCGCAGGTCACGATCCGAGGAAAGTTGCCTCATCCCTAAATTTCTTTAATTGTATGGATTTTGAACATCTCCGTTCATACACGGGCTGGAAGTCTTCCAGGGTGTTCTTTCGCCACTATGCGAAGCAAGTAGAGGAACTTAAGAGATCTGTGGTAGCAGTGGGTCGTGTAGTTAACCCTACTGTTTAACTCTGCGAGGAACAGTGGTCTTAATTGGGACGATTAAGTCCAGGGTGAGTGTGTAGATGCATACTGTACTACAAACTAAAGGAGGGCACCAAGTGCCTACATAGACTGTTCCTTCTTTCAAAGGTGAACCTAGCATAAGTACAGACATGTGTGCCGAGCGTTTCTAACGCTAATGTGATTGATTTGTAATACAGACTTTTATGACTTGATACCTCGGTATCTTATTAAGTGGCGTTTAATGGTTTTTCTTTCAGATAAACAAGTTCTGTTTACTATCATACTTATGCTTAAAGTTTTGGGTTATCCTCTTTTATATATATATATATATTTGTTGTTAACCTGTCTGTTTATTGTCTGTCAATAAACTTGTTCTTGAGAACCTTGCGTCTCTTTCACCTGTGTCAATTTATTGGTATAATTGAGCATTTAATTCTAAGTATCTTATCTGGGATAATTCTGATAGAATTGTTCTGTTATGCAAGCTATGTTGCATTGGTTTATGTAAGTCCCCTAATGGGAGGACTCCGTCCCATAAAGGGACGAGGGCGGTTTTATTAGTTTCTTCCTATGCGGATATAAACCTTTGTCCAATACAAGTATTGTGCGGATTACTGGTCAATATATATTGACGCAGTGGTTCTATACAAACTATGCTTTACTTAATATAGGGCGAGACCACTATATTAGCTTGCCTGGTATTCATACATAGGTATATGTACTCTTCGAGACTTTTCAAGAGTCTAGTAGGACTCTTCCCTGTAGGGGGCAGGAAGCTCTAACATAGTTTATAGTTAGTTGAAAAGATGTATAACGGTAACATCTTAGGTCTCTAGGTCTAGTCGACCGGGAAAAAATTACCTCCGGGGAGTACGGCACGTTCTGAGAATCCACAGATACAGTAATGCTCTGGTACACTTCCATCAGGACGACATGGCTTGAGCCCAAAAAACGGATTTTGAGCGAAGCGAAAAATCTATTTTTGGGTGAGATGGCCATGTCGTCCTGATGGACCCGCCCTTGCCTTTCTAAGAAAGGGCTGTAGGACCCCTCCCTACATACAGTATCTGTAGCACCTCGTGTACGCTACAAGGAATAGAGATGGCGCCAGGATTGGCGCCAAGCACGCATACGAATCGGAGGATAGGGAAGCCTTGAGAGCGGCTCCCCTTTTTCTTTCCCGAATTCGTATCTCGCCAATCACCTCCTACGAGACGAAATCTCTGTCCAGGATGTAGATTGCCATGTGGCGTGTCTAGAATACGTCCTCTGATATGTCGCGATATCCCTTTCACGAGGGATACTCGCTCCAGGAGTTAGTATTCTGGTACCTTAAGGTAAATTCTCTGGGAATATCGCCGTAGTTGTAATATACCCTAGGAAGCTACCCTATAGGAACTTCCATCAGGACGACATGGCCATCTCACCCAAAAATAGATTTTTCGCTTCGCTCAAAATCCGTTATATATATATATATATATATATATATATATATATATATATATATATATATATATATATATATATATATATATATATATATATTTTAAATATAAAGTACATCTCTCTCTCTCTCTCTCTCTCTCTCTCTCTCTCTCTCTCTCTCTCTCTCTCTCTATATATATATATATATATATATATATATATATACATTTACATATATATTTATATATATATATATATATATATATATATATATATATATATATATATAAATATACATACTGTATATATACATATATACATATATATAGATATATATATATATATATATATATATATATATATATATATATATATATATATCTATATATATATATATATATATATATATATATATATATATATATATTTTATATATATATATATATATATATATATATATATATATATATATATATATATATACATATAATGTATAAACGGACATACACACCCACAAAGGCACACGCAAACACACACACATACACACACATGCCCACAAACACACACACACACACATATATATATATATATATATATATATATATATATATATATATATATATATATATGTATATATTTATATATACATATATATATATATATATTTATGTATATATATATATATATATATATATATATATATATATATATATATATATATATATGTATATATAAACATATATATATATACATATATATATATAATTATATATATATATATATATATATATATATATATATCTATCTATAAATATATATATATATATATATATATATATATATATATATATATATATATACATATAATGTATAAACGGACGTACACACCCACACACGCACACGCAAACACACACCCATACACACACACACACACACACACACACACACACATATATATATATATATATATATATATATATATATATATATATATATATATATATATATATATATATATATATATATATATATATATATATATAATATATATATATATATATATATATATATATATATATATATATATATATATATATATGTAGGGTGATGGGGTCTTCTTTGTGGGTTATTTAGTACTCGTCGACGTCAATTCTCTCAAAACACGTCTGCTCTCAATGGTTACCCTGCGATCAAGAACCTGTCGCTTTCCCAAGCGCTTGAGCAGGGGTATGGCGGCAGATGGCTGAATGGTTCTTTTGTTTTCTTTGTTACTAACATAAAAGGTGTCCCCAAAATTATTGTTTCTGACTAAAACTTCCTCATTTTAATTTTATTATTATTCTATAACGTGTATGCCTCTATTAGCGACCGAAATTTAATTACAAATTTTGGATTTGCCATGAATAGTCATTCAAAGTTGCGCGGGGAAAAGGTGAAATTTCCCTGAGTGAAATTTTCCCTGCATGAGACATCCCTGCGTTCACACCCGCCCCTTTGAAACCTCTTGAGCACAAGGGGGTTCAACGCTTTATCGCTCTGTAACGCCCATTAGATCCGTCTCCTCCTCCAAAATCAAAATAAGTTTCGACAGCGGTCTGTCGTATTCCTTGCCCTCTCTCCTGACAGTCACCGTCCTCACCAAACCCTCTTTCCCTACTTTGGTCTGCACTACTCTAGCCAATGGCCAATGGCCGCGTGCTTCATTCTCTTCAACCATAAGGACTACGTCTCCCACCCTGACGTTTCGTCGCTCTTTGAGCCATTTCTGTCTCTTCTGTAGACCCAGTAGGTACTCACGTTTCCAACGGGCCCAGAACTGCTCGGCCATATGCTGCACCTGCTTCCATCTTTGCTTAGAGTGACCACCTATTGCAACGTCGCAGCCTACAGGCGAATCTCCCATGTTTAAAAGCTTGTTCGGTGTGAGTGGAACCGGGTCTCTATTGTCTGAGGTGACGACAGTAAGGGGTCTGCTGTTAACCGTTGCCTCCACTTCACAAAAGAGCGTACACAGCCCTTCATAATCCAATTTCTGTGTCCCCAAGACTATATCTAAGACCCTCCTCACGGTACCTATCAACCGCTCCCATGCTCCTTCAAAATGTGAGGTGCCGGGAGGATTGAGAATAAATTCCACCCCACACCCGAGAAACTCATTGCGCACCTTGTTTCCTGCCAAGAACTCATAACTGGAGTCGAGAACTTTCCGCGATCCCACAATATTAGTGCCGCAGTCGCATCTAACTGTCTTGACCTGACCACGACGAGCCAAAAACCTCCTGAAGGCACTAATGAATGAATCTGATGTGAGATTCGAGGCCACCTCCAAGTGTATGGCCCTCATGTTCAAACAAGTGAATATAACTCCCCAATGCTTCATCTGTGCCCTTCCTCGTTTTATGAAGAATGGCCCAAAAAGGTCCACTCCGGTGCGATAAAATGGGGGTTTCCCCGACTGCACTCGTTCGGGTGGTAGATCGGCCATTAGCTGCTCGATGGCTTTTCCGTGTGCCCTGCGACACCTGACTCATCTACTCAGCACGCGTCGTACTGCTGCATGGCCCTTAATTACCCAAAATTTCTCCCTCACCTGGCTCAAAACATGCATTACACCCATATGGTTAGAATGCTCATGATAATACTGGATCACCATGTCTGTCAAGTGTCCCTTATACGGCAAAATAATTGGATGCCTTTCGCTTGGAGAGATATTTGCCAAAGATAACCTACCTCCAACGCACAGAAGCCCATTTCTCAGGATTGGTTTCAACCTTCTTAGGGAGCTTGAGGCCCTAATAGTTCCTCCCTTCTCGAGGCTCTCTATCTCTAACTTGTAATCAACACGCTGTGTTACCTGCACTACCACCGTTTCCGCCAAGCTAATAATTTCGGTGGACAGATGCACACCTAGCTCGCTGAGCAGCTGCCGGTGTTTATAAATAATGTACCTAGCAAATAGCAACAACCAACCCAAAGCTCTAAGGAGCTTGATCCAACTAGAATTGTGGTGGATGATTTTATACATACCTGTTTGCCTTATGTCCATCCCAATCCTGAAACTAATTATTTGGTAGCCTCTAGTTCCTGTTGGTCGTATCTCACGCTTAACCTCCAATCCCTCCACACCATCTGACATTTGAGCTGGCTCAGTTGGCCAGAAACACTCCTCCTTCAACAGAAACTCCGGACCTTTTTTCCACCTTTCAGACTGCTTGGAATGTGTTGCATCGTCTGCTGGGTTCTCCCCAGAGTTAACGTACCTCCACTCTTTCTGATCACTGCCCTCCCTTATCATAGAGACACGGTTTGCCAAAAATGTCTGGTATCTGGTCTGATCGTTCCTAATATAGCGCAAGACGGTCGTTGAGTCGGTCCAATAATAGACCCCATCTACCCTGAAATCTATCATGGTCAGAATAGTGTTTCCTAGTCTTACGGCCAGTACCGCTGCACTAAGTTCTAGGCGGGGCACCGAAACATGCTTCAATGGTGCTACCCTTGCCTTTCCCATGATGAATCTGCAAGATACGTTTCCCCACGGATCCGAGACCCGCAAGTATGCCACTACTCCCAAAGCCATGAAGCTTGCATCTGAGAACAAATGCAACTGTACTAGGGTGGCTGATTCCCATGGAATAACCTTCAGGCTTCTGGGCACACTGGTCCCGCTGGTCTGGCTCAGCCTCTTTGCCCACGCCTTGATACGGTCCGTAGTGTCAGTGTCCAACTCCATGTCCCAGGCTATCTTTAATCGGCAGAGGTCCTGCATGATGACCCTACCCTCGATTAAAACTGGCGCCAATATTCCGAGTGGATCGTAAATCGAGGCTATGGCTGACAACAGGTCCCGCTTAGTCCTTGGGATTGATATTAGCTCTGCGCGGACACCCAATTCATCAGTGGCCAAGTCCCACTGCACTCCCAAAGCCTTTGTCTTATGTGACTCTGATCCCTCTATAAGCTCTGAGGTGCTCCTACTGTACCACTCCCTCGGGATCGATGACATAACCTCCACACAAGGGCTGCTGAACTTTGTCAATGTAAACCCCCCTTTCTTGCAGAGCTCTTTAACCTCCAACAAATTGACTAACAGTGCATCTTTACGATCCTCGGCTCTCAAGCAGTCATCTACATAAAAATTGTTGGCAACTGTGAACCATGCTTCCTCTGAAAATTCATTCCCAAAGTCGCTGGCCGTCTGTTTCAGCACGAAGTTTGTAATGCTCGGAGAAGAGCAGGCCCCGAACAGGTGGACTGCCATTCTCCACTCCTTGGGTTCCTCGTCAAGACTATTTTCTCACCAAAAGAACCTAAGGTAATCCCGCTGATGCTCTGGTACCCGTACCTGATAGAACATAGTATTTATATCTCCTGTATAGGCAAATAGACCTCCCCTAAACTTTACCAACACACCCAACAGAGAGTTCATCATATCAGAGTAGGTCATTTAAGGATATACCCTCCACCTTGCTTGCACAGTCAAATACAACACGGACCTTGTCTGGCTTGTCTGGATGTTGCACACCAAAATGAGGAATGTACCACACATTTTCTGGGCTGGCTGCAGTCACTCGCTCAGCATAGCCTTTCTGTTGCATCTCTCTCATGAAGGCACTATACTGCTTAGCGTAGTTACCATCCTTCACTAGCTTCTTACGAAGGCTGTGCATACGGCGCAATGCGATGTCCCTTGTTTCTGGCAATGGCCCATGATTGCCACGCAGAGGCAATGGTACCTCGTAAGTTCTTCCTTTCTTTCTAACCCCTTTCTCTATTATCTCTATCCATTTCCTGTCCTCTGCAGACATTTCCCTTCTGTTAGATGCAACATCGTCATACTCGCGATTGTAACTCTCCACCAGCATGCGGTCTAACTCAAGGCGCTTGCTTGTCACTTGGATCCTATTGACATGCTCTTGTCTCCTTTTGTCCTTTGCTCCACATACCACCCAGCCCAATAATGTTCGTATGGCATGGGGTTCATTTAGGCGTGTTGAATTAATAACTTCCCTTGGCTCAAGTAGGTGAGGCACATTGTTCCCAATTAATAAACCTACCTCAGCTTCTACCTCTGGGATGTAAATCTCTCGCAAGTGTGGCCATCGTTCCAGATCTCTGGACCTGACCACATCGCACTCATCAATCGGTATGCGAGGGGCACTCAACACCGGGGGGAGTGTAATGCAAGTCTTGCCCTCATAGTCCAATACTGACAATCCCGAGACTAGACTGCATGCAACTTCCCCTACTCCGTTGATGGTTTCAACATTCACCTTAAAGTCCTGCCTCTCAGTGCTGCCTAGGGTCTGCATTAAAGCTTCCGAGACAAAGCATGTGGAACTCCCATTGTCCAGGAAAGCCTTCGTGAAAACCTCCCTTCCTTCCCTTGACCTAATCCTTATCGGCACAACTGACATCCCTTTACCAATGCTACCTCCTCTAACCGCCCTGAACATAGCAATTTTGTCATGTGTTCCTTCCTCCTGAGCCACTAAGGCTCTATTTGAGTGCTCAGATCCTATCACTTCTACTTCTTGGACCACTTCTGCTCCTTGGACCACTTCTACTTCCTGGTGTCGATGCAACAGCGTCGGGTGATTCCCATTGCATATGTTGCAACTTTTCCTGTTTCTGCAATACTGAGACCTATGACCACTTCTCAGACAGCCAAAACAGAGCCCCAACTCCCTTATGGCTCCCAGTTTTTCCTCAGGTCCCATTTGAGATATTTGGTGGCATTCATCCACTATATGGGGTCCTGTACAGTACCAACATGAAAGCGGGGCAGTTCTGTTACATGAAACTTTCCTAGCCTTAGTTGAACCCTCAGCCTTGATTGGTGCCTTTCCTTCTCCTGCCCGAGGGGTGTCTTCCCTTCTGCCCCTCTGAAATAGGTTCAAGACCCTAGCCTCTCCTTCAATGAAACTCACCAAATCATCAAACGACACAGTCCTCTTTTTTTTCTCATTAATCTTATCAGCAACTCTCCACCACATTAGCAAGTTCTCCTTAGGGGTGCAGACTCGATGGTGGTTGCATGACTTCCCTATTGCTCAAGTCCCTTTGGTCATTCTCGCCCGAGCAACGGCATCCACTTAACTCAATCTCGGACGCTTCTGTATTCAAATGCATGGGTCTCTCACTCCCGCTTACATCAGGGCTTGTGTGTTCTCTTACCCTAGGGAGGTGAGTTATTTCCTTTTCCTTTACTCTGAATTCTCTTAGGGCCTTCTCCTCAGCCTCCACTCCAGCTAACTCTGCCTCTAAACCGACCCTCTCCCTCCTAGCCTTTAGCGCTGCTTCCTCTCGCTCTATGGCGTCTATCTCCTTCATCGCCCGTAATTGTGCTGCCAACCTGGCTCTAGAAGCAGCTAATACTACATGTCTGCTCCCAGTAGAACTCGCTCGCGACCGCTGAGATCTCCCGGAAGCAACAGATTGCATACCAATGACTGATGCGCTATCCCCCAAATTTAAATGTCCTTCCTCTTCCCTGGGCTCTTCAGTGCACTCACCTACCTTATGGCCCTGATTAACCCCACTCTCCTGCCTAACCTCAAGTCCCCGCAAAAACTCCTGTACCTCTACGCCATCCTTCTCTAGGGCTTCACTTAGACGCTGACACAATTCAGACTTGTTCCCTCCTCTTGGGAGGCCTCTAACTTCCAACTCCTCTCTCAATTGCGCAACCTTTAGGGTCTCCATTTTTCTAGGCCCCGTTCCGGCACTCTCTATGAGCTAACAAAATTCCCTAGTTGAATCGTAGCTGACCTAACCGATGAGTGGCCGAGAACCTGCACTACTCAATGAAGACCACCAACAGTACCTATGTTGCGACTGCCTAAATCCTCTAAGCCTAGAGACTGTCCCTAAATGTATCAATGTCTCGTGGCCCAGCCTCCTACCTGAAAGATCTTCTATTTGACATATCCCAGCCCTTACCTGAAATAACTTCTATTTGACATATCCCAGCCTTTACTTGAAAGAACTCCTACTTGAAATAACTTCTATTTGACATATCCCAGCCTTTACCTGAAATAACTTCTATTTGACATCTCCCAGCCTTTACCTGAAAGAACTCCTACCTGAAATAACTTCTATTTGACATATCCCAGCCTTTACCTTAAAGAACTCCTACCTGAAATAACTTCTATTTGACATCTCCCAGCCTTTACCTGAAAGAACTCCTACCTGAAATAACTTCTATTTGACATAACCCAGCCTTTACCTGAAATAACTTCTATCTGAAATAACTTCTATGAAATAGCTAAACCCCTCCTTGTTATGCCTAAGTTCTAATACCATGCAGCATGCAGCAAACTAACAGCTGTCAAACTGAGAACTCTAGTGACCATTGGCTTAGGATTACAGCGCCCGTAACCGACGTTGGAAGTGGTTTCTTCATATGGATATTCCTCAAATTGGTAAAGTTAAATTGGTTAACCGTAACGTTACGTGCTAAGTTCTCATTTGAATGGGTTTTAAATTGGATCTTCCAAGAAATGTTTTCATGCCACACACAGAATAAACTTATGTATTAAATCAAACCTGTGATACCATTAACCTAAACCAGTTATG
>NC_090730.1:104142030-104144530 GCF_036898095.1 Palaemon carinicauda
GTGAGCTGAGTTAAGATTAATAATAATAATAATAATGATAATAATAATAATACTAATAATAATGCTAATAATAATAATAATAATAATAATAATAATAATAATAATAATAATAATCCTTCTCATGATTACCAAAAGCACAGAAGAACATCTGGTTTCCTTCTCGCCTCTTTTCCTGTAGCTGCCTTACTATAAAGAAGGCCTTTTCATTCCCTCTCCCCCTCATGAATTCGCACTGCTGTTGCCCAATCTATATAATCTCTCATAATATATGAAAAAATTTCAAACCTTGCTATGTTAGTTTAATTACCTTGTAGTTACCACATTTTACGATATCACTTTTCCGCTCAAACATATGAACCGTTTGACTCTCGTCATAGTGTTTAGGTAGCATATTCCCATATTGCTCTTGATAAATCCAGTATAAATTCTCCCCTTTCTATGGTTAGTATTTTTACTAGCTCAATTTAAAACTCTGATTAACCAGGCACTTTACGATTTACAATTCTATTTAATGCCAGCTTCAATTTTGCCTTCCTTAACATTATTATAGGCCCCTGCACCTATTGTGCTTCTCCCAGATCCTCTCACTCATCTCCAGTATTCAATAGTTGTTCAAAATAGTTCTACATTTCTTATGCATGTGTTCATCCCTCAGCAATATATTTCCATCTCTATCGCTAAAGACTCCCAGTTGCCAGAAATTCTGTCTTTACCTTCCCTTTAAGTTTAAAATCTTACAGATATCCTTTTATCCTTCCCTTGTTTCTAACCTTTCATTCAACTGCACTACCTCTCCCAATAATTATACCTACCTACCACCTGGAATCTTTTTCCCCTCTATGTAATATCCATGTGGTCCATATGCAAGCCTTACTTTCCAGTCCTGAAATACCCCCTTTTTTTTTTTAACTGACTCTTGCCCCTCCCTGTTCTGCCTCTTATTTTCTCCCTCAGACACACCATATTCGTTGGTTATTCCCACTACTTTATCTGTTTCTCCTTCCCGTATTTCTTTCATGCCCATCCTGATATTCTCTTCTCTGTTACCCTGTCCAATCTTCAAGGTCAACATTCTAGTCATCTCACTATCACAATCCTCTTAAAGTGCCCACCTTGTACTTCCCTGGGATACAACCAAATAATTCTACAGTAGATATTTTCTTTCTTTTCTTGGGGTTTCAATCTCTTATTCTAAAATCCATCACTACCAGTTCATGTTTTACTACATGCTTCCCACAAAAAGACTGTAGAATTCATAACAATATTTTTATTAGCATCCCAACCAACCATATATATATATATATATATATATATATATATATATATATATATATATATATATATATATATATATATATATATATATATATGTATATATATATGTGCACACACACACACACACACACACACATATATATATATATATATATATATATATATATATATATATATATATATACATATATATATATATATATATATATATATATATATATATATATATATATATATATATATATATATATATTTATATATATATATATATATATATATATATATATATATGTATATATATATATACACGTATATATATATATATATATATATATATATATATATATATATATATATATATATATATATATATATATAAATAAATAAATATCTATTTGTTTATCTATATTATAAGAAACTTTAAGTATGAAACGAATGAAACTATTCAATAAAAAGTTGAAAAAATGGTAAGTAGATTAAATGCCTATCAAATGTCTGAATGTCAGGAATTCGTTAACTATCTCTAAGAAACATTAATGGAAAATATAATTGCATCTTTATTTCTAAAAACAATTAAACTCCATATAAGAGTTTGCCATCTTATACATTCATCATCAAATACTTAGAAAATGAAGCGGTTCCATAACAATAAAGTAATTATTTTCTTGACTCATGGGCAAAAGATTTCTAGTAATTTATGCATATATCAGTCAAAATATGATTGCTAAACCACTCAACAAAGTCATCCAATATTGTTGGTTGCACCAAATAAACGTAAGCGCTCCCGTCGACAATTCAGTCTTTATTCAAGTTGTTTAACTGACAATCCTTAAATCATTAATATATACTTGCAAACTAAATGGGTTCTAAATAGATCTCCAAAATATAAGATGATATTGCACACAGTAGGGCTACACTTGAAAAGAAAGCTTGCAAATTAACGACACAAAATGTAAATAGACAAAGATATATATGTTTACCACGAAGACACGGTTTTAGAGAAAATTTGTATGAGAGAGAGAGAGAGAGAGAGAGAGAGAGAGAGAGAGAGAGAGAGAGAGAGAGAGAGAGAGAGAGAGAGAGAGAGAGAGAGAGAATACGTAGTACAAATAGCTACAATATATTACTTACTTCTCAGATTGGAATGTTCTGTATTCACGCGATGAAAGCAGTGAAGGGGGAGGGGTAGGTTCTTAAGCAAACCTTATTCCTACTGTCTTTTATT
>NC_090730.1:104149530-104154530 GCF_036898095.1 Palaemon carinicauda
GGCAGTGAATAACACCGAGGAACATCAGATATTACATTCCTTTACTCTCTATGGGGTCTAATAAGAAATACTCTTTACGATCTATTGTTCAAATATTCAATAATGAGGCTAATAAAAACCCACATATTCCTACCTGTTTGAGTTTCATGATAAGGGTTTCATGGTTAACGCAGTCATAGATAGCATTACAATCAATACCAAAGATTCGAACTTCCTGACCACAATCAAGGGATTTATGTGAAATATTGAATATTGTATGAACATCACAAGTTTCAAGGACCAATATTACCGTCGATTAGTTTTGTTTTTCAATGGCAATTTAACGTGGAATTATTGCGGAATAACAGCTACTTCGATAAATTTATATATTCTTTTTTTTTCTTCTTTTTTTTTAACACTTATATCGCAGTGCTTTAACCTACCCTATAATTATCAATTACAGAATACTTCTTGTGACAAAGGAAATAAATGGATATCTTTATTACTTTTCTGTATGTTATGCAGTTCATAATTACTAACTAGTAGTTCTATATCTGTGGACGGCGTTTTATCGTGAAATATAACAGAATAACTTAGTCGATTCAATGAATATAGGTTTTTTTTTCTTTTACACAAAATATCCCCGTGCTATACCATTATATAGATATAGTTATAGGAAAAAAAATCAACATTATTCTATGATCACTTATCAATGAAGAGAAAAACCTTTGGGTTGTTCATAATGAAAGGCAATGGAGAATAAAGCAAACTTTTGAAAAATAAAATTATTCCGTGATCAGTAGGAAAACAAATAAATGCAGTTTATTAAAATATAAATTACCGAGTACATCCGATGATGATAAATTTCGTAGAGGGCTCCAGTAGCGAATCCACGGCCTTGTACCGAAAGGATTAAGAGGAATTCCATGATGACGCAGGATTCTCGACAAAATTGGCCGGTGCAAACTATCAAAGCCTTTTTCATAGTCCACAAATGCCATAAAAATTGGATCTCTATATTCTATGCATTGCTTAACAGCAGGTCTTAATATAGAAATGTGATCATTGCAACTTCTAACTTTTCGGAATCCTTCTTTTCATCAATGTTTCTCTCGTCTTTTTAGAATAAATATTCTATATATTTTTATAACAACTGATGTAACTGTTATGCCTCTGTAATTATTGCAATCAGTCTAGCCTCCTTTTATTCTACCATTTTCACCAACACTCCTAACTCTCATTCATCAGCTTTTGCCTTTTCATGCCATATTCTACCAAATAATATGGTAAGTATTAAGGGGTCACTTTATATTAAGAAATTATCATCGCATCCAGGGTCTTTTCATCTCTTAAGTTTTTTTTTTTTTTTTTTTTGGTTTTTTCATATAATAGCTTCGATTTCAAAAACACTGAATTCATTCATGGGCATATAAAGGTCTTCACCAGCTTCAAGTATAAAAGAAAAATGATTCCCGGTATTTCCTATCCATAACCTCACTAAAGTGTTTCATTCAACGTTGTTTTTCTTCAACATTTATTGTAATGACAGATCTTTAATTTTTTTTATGGCTATATGCTTCTCCTTCTTGGCTACAGTAGAGATTTCATCAATAATTTTATGAGCGGTTCTTATGTATATATATATATATATATATATATATATATATATATATATATATATATATATATATATATATATATATATATATATATATATATATATGTGTATATGTGTGTATATATATATATATATATATATATATATATATATATATATATATATATATATATATATATATATATATATATATATATATATATGGTAAAATGAAGATTATTTAAGTTTTTAGTTGACCCTTGTAGGCGCCATAATATAGTCCCAAGGGCTCCATGGCGACCGCGTGCTACAGGTTGGAGAGTAAATAACTCCTAGATGATCCTAACATCATCTTTTTTAGCCAGATCTTTGTCATAATTTCACAGTTGCCATCTTCGTGATGTGTGCCATAAAGGCTCCATTGCGACTGCGAGCTACAGGTTGAGGATCAAATAACTCCCAAATGATCCAAACCCTCATATTCTATAGTAGGATCATTTGTCATATTTTCACAGTTGCCATCGATCTAATGTCAGCATGCACTGACACATTCCAATCCACGCATTCTAGAGACAAACCTTCAAGTATTTCATTTATTCGCGAAGTACAATGAATCATCAGAATATATGTAATTGGAGCAGGCCATCTGCCTGTCATCAATGGAAGAAGGCTGTTGTCTTCCACCTTCCATCCCACTCAGATGGTCCCATTTCATCACTGTATACCTTCCACTCAATAACCTGTAAGTCCGTAAGAAATGGAATTTAAATGTAGTAGCAGTGGGTGGAAGTCGTTCCTACAAGACAAACATTTAAGCTTTTCAATTTATTTCAGGGCATGTTATATCTGATACATGCCAGGGAGTCCTTCTGTTCTGCATTGTAAAATTTTGACTTTGCCTTACACCCATTGGTTTCTAGAGCATCCTGACTTTGCTTTGATGAAAAAATACTTCTTTACATTCTTTCAATGCGTTTCATTCTTGACGATTTGTTGAAACCCCAACTTTTTCCCAGTTCCAAATATTCTGCAGACTGAATCACATCCAGTGAAAGCATGCAAGGATGATAGGTCATTGTAAACTTTTTCATCAAGCACCTTCCTGAGGACCTTAATATCATGAAAGTGAGATTTTTCCTTGCCTGGATGGGAATACAGATCAATATAATTGGAGACCTCTGCAGGGTAGAGGAGGGGAACTAGAATATGTGTGTCATATCCAATAATGGTCGTTTGTCTGGAAGCAGACATGCTGATAGCTGCCTTTGTGATAACAACATCGGTATCTCAATTTCCCTGAATAACATCATAGCCTTTCTGTTGCATTCGTTCCATTGTCTTCTTGTTTGATTTATTCGATAAGAAATCCTTCTTTTTCCAACCCTTTTCTTTACCTCAATAATGTTAACCTTATTTGCATTCAGCATTTGTCATCGATCCCGATGAGTACAGTCCTTTATAGTTTATTCAATCTCATAACTTTGAAACACTGTATTTGCTCTGCCAGTGTTTGAAAGTAGATGCTGTGCAATCTCTGCAATACATGTATAGGTGACCCCTCTGTTCATTTCAAATGATGAATATATTCTTCATCAATAACAGAGTACTTTGTGACTGGAACCGTTTGTATCACAGTATTTTCTGATTTGGTTTTAGTAATGCTTCTGAGATAATCTGCTGGCTGTGATTTTTGTAGTCGATCCAAGATGTCCTTTCCTTCCTTGGACAAAGAAAGAGTTCATAAAATATGACATCATCTAGCAAAGACTACTAAGAACTTCTAGAACAATACTTCAATGCTCAGAAACTTTAACGTTCTTGTTGGTTTCTAGATTCTCCACCTTTTATCCCTGACCTTATAATGTTATCATGTGCATTGTTTGTGGCGAATAACAGGGACTGATCAAGTATGTCCATGTCACTGCCTAACACTTCCAGAGCAAACGTACAAGCTGTCCACCCTTCAAACCTTTATACTTCTGAGTATAATGAAGCAAACACCATGCTTTAAAGACTATTGATAAAAATGGTAACATATGCAAGTGGTAAATTTACACTGCTAGACCAAACTCTACAGGCCAATAACAGCTACTGGACACAATGCTTGTGCAACAGCTTCGATGCTAACAACCTTTCTGTATATATCCTTCTGTGCCCCCTCCCCCCCCCAAAAAAAAAGAGTATGTAGAAAGAATTGCATAACTGCAAGAATAGAATATTATGCTTCCATAACTTTTAGTTTATCTAGAGCTGGAAATGTATCACTCATTGGTATAACCACCTTCTTGATATCACTTTCTGATAAATTTTGTTGCAGTTTGAAAAACTGTGCTTTGTCTGTGCTTCCTCGCTGTCTTTCTCAAGTGAATGAAGAATATTTTCTGTGTTCATCCCTAAATGTAACAATGTTTTGGACCCCTTTATGGCCTTTGGTCACAAAAATAGTTTCCATATCGATTCATGAGATTATAATTGAGGTACTGATTTCCATATCATCTCACAAGTATGCTTCGATCTTAGTGACAAGGACTGATATCATTAGCTATTCCTTATCATTTTCCTACAGTTTTACGCAAACCCTTTCGATTGCTTCATATTGATCGCAATCACAATCCTTAGGTCTTTAACTTTTTTGCTATTTTGTAGATTCAACTGACATGAATTGTCTTGTATGTTGGCCAGGGCACCATCCACTTGTTGAGATACTACGGCTAGAGAGTTATTGGATCATTTGACTGGACAGACAGTACTACGTTGGATCCTTCTCTCTGGTTACGGCTCTTTTTTTAGGGGGGGGGGAGGGCTTACACATACACTGAATAGTCTGGCCTATTCTTTACATATTCGCCTCTGTTCTCATACACCTGACAATACTGCAATTACCAATAAATTCTTCCTCGCTCAGTGGGTTAACTACTGCGATGATTGTTCAGTGGCTACTCTCCTTTTGATAAGGGTAGAAGACTCTTTAGCTATGGTAACCAGATCTTCTTGAAGGAAACTCCAAAATCAGAACATTTCCTCTGGTCCTAGATAGTCCTATAGCCTCTGTATCATGGTCTTTTACTCTCTTGGGGTAGAGTTCCCTTTCTTGAGGGTACACTTGTGCACACTATTCTATCTTATTTCTCTTTCACTTGTTTTTTAAAAGTGTTTATAATTTATATATGGAAGATTTATTTCAATATTGTTACTGTTCTTCAAATAATTTTATTTCAATTGTTAATTACTTCTCTTGTAGTTAGTTTCCTTAATTCTTTTCCTCACTAGGATATTTTCCCTGTTGTTAGCGTTGGGCTTGTAGCATTCTGCTTTTCCAACTAGGGTTGTAGATTGGAAAGTAATAACAACAGTAATACTCCACATTATGGGAGAGTAGACATTACATGACAGGTGGTGAACACAGTCTGCCTCGTGAAGATCA
>NC_090730.1:104159530-104162030 GCF_036898095.1 Palaemon carinicauda
TATTTTTTGTTTGGGTTCCCCCAGGTCCCTCAGTGTGAGGCACCTCGTATATCCACCAGAGAGTTACTAATACATCTTCCGGTGTATTTTGCATCTTCCAGTCTTGGATGGTCTGGGATGCATCTTAGGTATTTATCGAGCTGATTTTTAAACACATCTACGCTCACTCCTGATATGTTTCTTAGATGAGCTGGCAGCACATTAAATAGTCGCTGCATTATCGATGCTGGTGCGTAGTGGATTAATGTCCTGTGCGCCTTTCTCAGTTTACCTGGAATGCTTTTTGGCACTATTAATCTACCTCGGCTTGCTCTTTCTGATACTTTAAGCTCCATGATGTTTTCAGCAATTCCTTCTATTTGCTTCCATGCTTGTATTATCATGTAGCGTTCTCTTCTCCTTTCTAGACTGTATAGTTTTAAAAATTTCAGTCTTTCCCAGTAGTCAAGGTCCTTAACTTCTTCTATTCTAGCAGTATAGGACCTTTGTACACTCTCTATTTGCGCAATATCCTTTTGGTAGTGTGGGTACCATATCACATTGCAGTACTCGAGTGTACTACGCACATAAGTTTTGTAAAGCATAATCATGTGTTCAGCTTTTCTTGTTTTAAAGTATCTGAATAACATTCCCATTTTTGCTTTACATTTAGCCAACAGTGTTGCTATTTGGTCGTTGCATAACATATTCCTATTTAAAATTACACCAAGGTCTTTAATTGCTTCCTTGTTTGTGATTGTCTCATTATTAGGTCCCTTGTATGCATACACCATTCCTTCTCTGTTTCCATAATTTATTGATTCGAATTTATCGGAGTTAAATACCATCCTATTTATCTCCGCCCATTCATATATTTTGTTTAGATCTCTTTGTAGTGAGTTCTATCTTCATCACAAGTAATTTCTCTACTTATTCTTGTGTCATCGGCGAAACTTCTCACTACGGAGTTTTCAAAATCACAGTCTATGTCTGAGATCATAATAACAAATAGCAGTGCAGCTAATACCGTACCTTGGGGCACACCAGATTTTACCTGGGCTTCATCTGATTTCTCGTCATTTGCAACCACTATCTGTTTTCTGTTTTGCAGGAATTCTTTTACCCATTTTCCTATCTTTCCCACAATATTATGCTTTCTCATTTTTTTCTCCAATATGTTATGGTCTACCTTGTCAAAGGCTTTTGCAAAATCTAGATATATCACATCTGTGTCTTTTTCATTTATCATATTATTGTATATGTTTTCATAGTGTGCTATCAGTTGGGTCTGTGTACTTTTTCCAGGTACGAAACCGTGTTGACCCATATTAAACAAATTATTTTTGACCAAATGGTTCATTATTTTCTTTTTTATTACCCTCTCATACACTTTCATAATATGTGATGTTAGACTAACAGGTCTATAATTGCTTGCCTCTAGTCTTGATCCACTTTTGAAGATAGGGAGAGACAGAAATTTAATGTGTTTGAGATGAAGTGTCTAAGGAGTATGGCTGGTGTATCTCGAGTTGATAGGGTTAGGTACGAAGTGGTGAGGGTGAGAACGGGTGTAAGAAATGAGTTTGCAGCCAGAGTGGATATGAATGTGTTGAGGTGGTTTGGCCATGACGAGAGAATGTAAAATGGCTGTCTGCTTAAGGAGGTGATGAATGCAAGAGTTGATGGGAGAAGTACAAAAGAAAGGCCAAGATTTGGGTGTATGGATGGAGTGAAGAAAGCTCTGGGTGATAGGAGGATAGATGTGAGAGAGGCAAGAGCGCGTGCTACAAATAAGAATGAATGGCGAGCGATTGTGATGCAGTTCCGTTAGGCCCAGCTGCTTCCTCCAGTGCCTTAGATGACCGAGGAGGTAGCAGCAATAGGGGATTCACCGTTATGAGGCTTCATCTGTGGTGGATAACGGGGAAGGGTGGGCAGTGGTACCCTAGCAGTACCAGCCGAACTCGGTTGAGTCCCTTGTCAGGCTGGAGGAACATAGAGAGGAGAGGTTCCCTTTTTTTTTCTTTTGTTTGATGTCGGCTACCCCCCAAAAACTGGGGAAGTGCCTTGATATATGTATGATGTATATATAGGCTTCTGGTTCCAAGCAAGTCTTTCAGGATGAGGTTGCAAGCTTGACGTTAATGTCAAATTGGGCAGTGACCTACACTTTCTTTTTACTGAAAAGTTGCTTGAGTCAATAAAAGCTTTGCAATTGATCTTTTTAGTGTATCATTTTCCTACATTGGCAGACAAGAATTCTGCCGATCACAGTCAAATATGTACGAGCATACGTAAGCTTGTATTTTAGTCATGAAAGAGATTGCGTTTTGGTTACGAGAAACAGTTCCATCTATACATAGAATACACTATGCATGATTTTATAATGTTTGTCACCCTCACTGATCCATTTTCTTGATTCTTAAGTTGTATTGGGTCTGTTTTCTTGAAAAACCATAAAAATAATATTCTATGCACAATAATTCCACACAATTCCATTGTATCCTTTACCCTTGGTAGG
>NC_090730.1:104167030-104172030 GCF_036898095.1 Palaemon carinicauda
TTTAATTCTTTCTATTTAAAGGTTTCTTAATTATTTTTATGTTCTTCTATTTATCTTCTTATGCTGTTTGTTCACTTGGATATTGGGCGCAAAAGAAATAGAATTGAGTTATTAGTTTCCCAGAAAGTAGAAAATAATTATCTCTCTCTCTCTCTCTCTCTCTCTCTCTCTCTCTCTCTCTCTCTCTCTCTCTCTCTCTCTCTCTCTCTCTCTCTCTCTCTCTCTCTCTCTCTCTCTCTCTCCTCTCCTAAATCAATATTGAAACGTTAGCTTTAAGATTAACTACGTCAGATCTTTTTCTAGATATAGCATTGGAGATTTCGTCTTCTAATAAGTAGTTGAACTACAATAATGATCTATCTCCTCACCAATTAATATCAGTTTTATCTTTTGTCCTTTTATCTAGTTCTGGATGAGTAATGTGACTAAGTCTTTCCAATAAAAAACGTTTGCAACTACTGTATTCTTTTCATTCCGCCATTGAAAGAAATATATATGCTCTAAACTGTGAATGATCAGCAGTTACTTTTTATTTTTCGAATCGATTTAAAAATCCCATTATTACCTTTGTACTTTTACTTTATCTCTATTCTGCAGTTTTATGAAATTTTGAGGGATCCTTTAACGAGTAATAAATCAAATTGGTATCTTGATTGAAATGCTTATTAATGAGACTCACTCGCCACAAACTGGAAGGCGATCACCGGTAATAATCAAAATTAATTTTTCTATTGACTAGTTAACGATCCCTTTAAATTCCTAATTTTTATTTGGGGGCAAAATTGGTGAAGTGTAACATCTACATAAGAGTTATTGTGATTTGACGAGGATGGGAAATATAGTGTTTGTATGTTAAATAATGTTTTAAGACCTGTATTATATGTGTATATATTTTTAAACCATAGATGAAAATATTCAGATACTGGACGATAGGTGTTTTTTTTTTTTTTTCATAGAATAAACCTAAAGGGTTCGATCGAATCAGTCGTTAAAATTCAATTGAAATAGATTAAAAATCGGTGGTAATTTCTAGTTTAATCTTATTACATCCTAAAGACTCTGTATAAGGTATGACCCAGGAGATAAATCATACATGAAATCTTTAGGTAGAGAAGGCACTTCGTTACATATATCTTGACACCAGCTTAGTTCTGGTTTATTGCAAAAGCACAATTAGGCCAAGAGGGCTATAATGAATTAAATACATTAGAATATATATATATATATATATATATATATATATATATATATTATATATATATATATATATATATATATATATATATATATAGATAGATAGATAGATAGATAGATAGATACACATGCACATATATATTTATATCTATGTGTGTATTCAGTTTTTGCAGGGGATATTCTAACCGTCAAACAAAACAGAGTGAAGTATGGCCACTCGTTTTGTAACTTTTTAAATTTTTTCGCTCACAAAGACAGCCCTTTACTGTCTTTGATTCCCTAAAGTTGGAAAAAGCTCCACCCAGATTTGTTGAAGCAGTAACAAGAGTACCACCGTGTCTGTTTTAGCATGGAACACTAGAGACATCCGACGAAAGATTTCCTCTGAGTGTCAGTTTTCTTTTGTATCTAACTGTACATGAAGAATAACTGAATGACGGTTCTAGATAGTTTCAAGCAAATAATGATCATGTATGATGCAAACACTCCCTCTTCCCAATTACTTAAAAAAACTGTGCTTCCATCTACTTTGTGAATTCCTTTACCTTTTGAAA
Organism: Palaemon carinicauda; assembly: GCF_036898095.1. Taxonomy (NCBI): domain Eukaryota; kingdom Metazoa; phylum Arthropoda; class Malacostraca; order Decapoda; family Palaemonidae; genus Palaemon; species Palaemon carinicauda. Next base: position 104,168,779 of record NC_090730.1, read on the forward strand.
CTATTCCTATTACTAGTGTTCTTTGGAAACTACGTATGTTAATCAATAAAGCTTTTTAACTTGACTCTTCCTTCCTCTCTTTGATTTTGAGGTTTAAATTTTTTTGACTTCATGGTCTTCATTATTTTAAATATTTCAGATGAGCGGCCTCCCTGTCCATTTTGCCAAACTTTAAGGCCTAAATTCTATTGATCTATAAGGCTCGCTCAGTACTTATTTTATACTGGAACACCATATCTACAAAAGCTTCAACTTGATCTTTTGCATTCGTATCATCCAGCAATACTGTTTTGCCTGCTCTCCAAAACGCAAATCAGCAAAAATTCATAGACTACCAAAGGAATTACATTTCAATCATATCCTAAATACCTATTCGTTCGCCATATGTTTATAGAATTAATAGCCTATCATAGGAATGTTCATTTGTACAAATGTGTAGGATTTAATATAAAACATATGAATTTGTATACAAAAAATGTAAAGTTAATTATAAAAATATATCTCTCCTAAAACTTTAAAATTAATTAAGAAATTATGTAAATCAATTTATGTTTTATTTTATTTTTTCTCATTTAGTGCATCAAGTAAAATTTCCATGTGCATATAAGATTTTGATAAATAAAGTGAACTCTGGTGGATTACACCCTGGATATTGAAGACTTTTGATGATTTGTATCAGAGTTGTAATTGTGTAGAATATGTTTATATTCTGCACAAGGGAAGCCTTTTACAGAATGATGTAATTAAAAAAACGGGGATCAGGATGAATGAAAATAGATAAGGCTACAGTCGAATTGAAGAGGATAATGGCTATTGTTATATATATAAAAAAGAAAACAGACAAACAAAACTTGAACTTACCTTACCAAGTTCTAAAATTAGACTCTACTAAGAAAGAAAGGTATAGAGGTACCAATATATCCATATGCTATCTCAATTTTATTACTTGTAAGATGAAACATTAAAGCAACTCCTTTGAACTACTAGAGACGTAAGTACCCCCTGGAGGGTCATATAAAGTAATTTTATTCCTATACTTATCCGTTTTAATTTCTCTGTTTTATAATGTACATACAAAAAAGTTTTATAGAATTTGTAACATTATATGAAAATGTAAATTAGATTTATTCAGCTACGACAAGAAATATTCAATCTTGTTTAGTTTTTAAACTAGGATGGCTTACACAGATTATCAAAATACGGAGACTAGGGCTTGATGGCTGAAGAGGAGAAGCTAGAGCCACTTGAAGTTCTACCTTGTGTTAATGTCTATCTTCTTATAAAAAGTGACAATATCATTTAAAATAATTATCAGTTTTATAGATCTTCATAACAAATATTTAATGGAAATATTTATTGTAGGAAAAGTGAATTATATTTTCTGCAATGCTTTATTTACTTTAAAATTCAACTAAACAATTGAAGGAAACTTTTATATTTTCCGAATAAAAATAAAAGGGTCGTACTGAGATTATTGTATAATAATTCTACTTGTGTAGTTCTTATCTCGCTCATAAAGATATATGTCTATGAACAAAGAAATTTTTCTGTGTTTGATTTGTAGCTGAACAGACATGTTTATGATCATAAGGTGTCAGTTACTGTAATAAATGGTACATATAAAATGGGGAGATATTCCTTTAACTTAATTCTTGATAATGTCAGTGTTTCCTGTTATAAATCTTTTTTCATATGTATAAGATAAATCATAACTCATTGTGTATTCTTGACCGCTTGATTTCTAATAAATCTCATAAGCAATATAGATTTTATGTAGAACTATATAAGCACTAAAAGTACTGTATTCATCACATAGCTTAGTAAGATTCACCAAATCTGTTTTTATTCATAATTAGGTTTGAAAGAAATTTCTGACCCTCTTCTCTTAGCTAACAACAAAGGGATATTTATGGCCGAACGAATAAGGGAAACATAAATGATGATACATAAATCACGTTCATAAATTATGTTTATCAGATGAGGGTAAATTTTAGATTCCACTCTCGTTATTCGCAAATAATTGTTTGATAATTGCAATAAGTTATATTTTTTCATACGGTTTTATTTTGTCATCCTCAAGAATGAAGATCAGCATATCTTATGATACCGTTTATTCTTTTGTTTCATTGGTATATATATATATATATATATATATATACACATATATATAAACATATATATATATATATATATATATATATATATATATATATATATATATATACGTATATATATATATATATATATATATATATATATATATATATATATGTATGTATATATGTGTGTGTATATATATATATATATATATATATATATATATATATATATATATATATATATATATATACACAGTATATATATATATATATATATATATATATATATATATATATATATATACTGTATATATATATATATATATATATATATATATATACAGTATATATATATATATATATATATATATATATATATATATATATATATATATATATATATATATATACTGTATATTCTAGTGTTAATTTCAGCTGGTTACAGAAAATTAAATGTTAGCTATCGTTTTTCTTAATAGTAAATTATATTAGAGATTCCCCATAAACAGAATAGGCTAACTATTTGGAGGCCACTTCATATTTTTCATTTAATTATCTCCAACACTGTCAACCACTTTACATGTTACAGTTGTAGGTTAAACATTTTAAATGAAAATATAGTACGTAAGAATACCACACAAGAAATATAATCATATAGATAGCCTATAGTGTAAAAGAAATTGTTACTTTGCTTATGAAATTAGGAATTTCTATATTATAGAACCCAAATGCTATAACAGTTGGAAATCTGGTAATTTGCAAATTATTGGGGTTGTATAGTCATAGGACAGATCAAATAAATACAGCAAATGAGGAATATCCTCATGATGTAGGTGAGAAGAGTCTGGTATTGCATTTCTTATATATTCTTATTGTGATAGTAAAAAGATTGATGAAGCAATTAATAAACAAAATTGTATTATAAATTAAATTCCATTCATATCAAAAAGGATACCGAAAACCATTGGTAATTTGATAATAGAAGATAAAAACAAGGGTCTTATTGTGGCTGCCTAACGGATACTGTATCTGACTCACGATTTTTGGGTCAAAGGCTAAGACCCTTTCGAACTGGAAAAAGTTTCACTAATATTCGTGCTTATGAGCTAGGGATGGTGCATTGGGGATCCTTAAGTCTACCTATTAGGTCATT
>NC_090730.1:104182030-104184530 GCF_036898095.1 Palaemon carinicauda
CGCTTCATGATAGCAAATGCATGGAAGCAATTCTAAGGAATTACTGAAAATATCATGGAGCTAAAAATATCAGAAAGAGCAAGCCAATGTAGATTAATAGTGTCCAAATCTATACCAGGAAAAGTAAGGAAGGCGCACAGGACATTAATCCACTACGCACCAGCATCGATAATGCAGAGCCTATTTAATGCGCTACAAGCTCATCTAAGAAACATATCAGGAGTGAGCGTAGATGTGCTTAAGAATAAGCTCGATAAATACATAAGATGCATCCTACACGATCCAAGACTGGAAGATACAAAATACACCGGAAGATGTATTAGCAATTCTCTGGTAGATGTACGAGGTGCCTCACACTGAGGGACCTGGGGAACCCAAACATAGAATAAGGCAATAAGGTAAGGTAAGGATGAAAATGGAGGAAATAAAAACTCTTTCAGAGCGGAGCCCTATTATTATTATTATTATTATTATTATTATTATTATTATTATTATTATTATTATTATTATAGTAATAATAATAATAATAATAATAATGATAATAATAATAATAATAATAGTTTGAAATGAATAAAGATGGTGGTCATCCCGTTCAGTGTGAGAGCAACAAAATGCATGGAAGGGTACTTCGTTTTAATTTGCATCATTTTTCTTTTCCAGCATATATGCTGGTTCGAATTACAACTGTTTTCATCATATCAGAAAAAAAATTTCCCATACTCCATATGCTGACAGTTCACCCATTCCCACCTGATGGCTTAACCTTGCCAAAATCACACTTTGTTTCCACTTTGATAACTCCCGTCTCTTTTTTTTTTGTCAATAGTTGATCACTCCTGTCAGCTGTACTTTCACTCTCCTATTCCACATCCAGTTTTTTTTATTGCTAGTTCATAATCTTCCTCTGGTTGTCCAGCCACTTACTGTATCACTTTTCAAGTCATAAGACTCCAGAAACTTAAGAAATATCTTCAAGGCATGACTTGAAGTTTCTGCTGTATCCAATGTATCTTTAAATATGGTAGCCAATGCTGTTGGTCGTTTTCTTGAATATTTTCCTTCGTCTGTGATATATAAGAAAAAATACCATATTGAGGTTTGCATAAAAAGTTGATGAATAGACAGACTGGCTAAAACAATGATCATCAAGTAGAATGAGTTATATAAACATTTCAGAAAATGAAGCTACATAATAAGGATAAGCGAGACAAAATGTTATGATAATCAGTTTCAGTTAAGTACGAGTTAGAAAGGGAAATCCTTATTCCCTTCCCAAAAGTGAGTAAATGTTTATACACATTCAGCAGATATCTTAAGTATGACTTACTGCTACATATGTGTGATTGTCTCAATTTAACTTTTTTTTTTTTTAGAAACAATCAAAAGGTGAAAGATGGATAAAAATGCATCAAAGAAGCTAAGTGGAGCCATCTAGTTACTCCAATTATAACTAACATTAACTATTAGCTTGAGTAGCTCTGAGTTTCTATAACTAGAATTGCTGCAACACTTCAATGTTCCTTAAATGTAATATCAAATAAATAAATTCATATTTTCTTTAAAAAGAAAAAAACTGAATAAATATATATTCAGCTACATATTTACTTAAGTTATTTTCTGAACCAAAAACCAAGAAAGAAAAATGTTAATGTTAAATATCATATGAGAGATATATTTTAACGTTGTAACAGATCTAATATTTTATAATAATCATTTACACTTCTCGTTTATTTTATCTATTTCCTTATTTCTTTTCTTCACTGGAATGCTTTTCCCAGTTGAAGCCGTGGGCTTATAGCATCCTACTTCTTACACTAGGGATTTAGCTTACGAAATGATAATAATAATTCATATTTTCTTTCCATTGTTAACACATCGACATACTTTGGAAATCCAAACCTAATCATTATTATTATTATTATTATTATTATTATTATTATTATTATTATTATTATTATTATTATTATTATTATTACTACTACTAGCTAACTACAACTCTAGTTAGAAAAGCAGGATGCTAGAAGCCCACTGGCTCCAACAGAGAAAAATAGCCCAAGGAGGGTGGAAAATAAGAATATAAATAAACTTCATGAGAGATGATGAACTATTAGAATAATTTTTTTTTCAAGATCACTAACACCATTAAAACGGATCTTTCATATATATACTATAAAAAAAGACTTATGTCAGCCTACTCAACATAAACATATTTAGTCCAAGTTTAAATTTTTGAAGTTCTACCAATTCTACTACCCTATCCGGAAGATCATTCCACAACTTGGTCACAACAGGAATAAAACGTCTAGAATACTGTTTAGTCTTGAGCCTCTTGATAAAGAAGTCGTGATTATTGGAATTAACTGCATGCTAAGTATTGCGAACAGGATGGTACTATCCGGGAAGATCTTAATATAAAGGATGGCCAGAATTACAAAAAATCTTATGCAAAATCTATAACGAACTAATTGAACAACAGTGTCAGAAATTGATATATAGATCA
>NC_090730.1:104189530-104194530 GCF_036898095.1 Palaemon carinicauda
TGCTGAAGGTCTGAGCCTAGCGCAGGCTTTCGAAACTTTATTGCCTTCTAGTAGATTTGCACATACATTCCTCTAGGAAGTCTATGCTGGCTTTCGAAATCCAGAAACGCTTTCTCACCGCTAGGGAGAGAAAATCATGAGCTGCAGGGTCCGGGTTTTCTGTAATGAAGCGCAGACAGTAGACTTCTGGACTCGCTGGGTCAGAACTGGATCTGGAAGCGGTAGAAACTTCAGCCGAAGTTCCAATGCCAGGGGGAACCACACGCTGTTTGGCCACTTGTGGGCCACTATTGCCGCTACCCCCTTAAAGGATCTCAGTTTGTTGAGGACCCTCAACAGAAGGTTGTGAGGAGGGAACAGATAAATCCTGGACCATCTGTTCCAGTCGAGGGACATCGCGTCCACTGCTTCCGCTAAGGGGTCCTCGTACGGGGACACGTACAGGGGCAACTTCTTGTCGTCTTTCGTCGCAAAGAGGTCTATCTGAAGTTCTGGGACTTGATTCAAGATGAAGGAGAATGATCCTGCGTCTAGAGACCATTCCGACTCTATCGGTGTGAACCTGGATAGAGCGTCCGCTGTCACATTGCGGACTCCTTGAAGGTGAACTGCCGACGGGTACCACTTCTTCTTTTCCACCAATCGGAAGATGGCCAACATCACCTGGTTGAGAGGTGGTGACCTTGATCCATGTCGATTCAAGGAATCACAACTACCTCTCTGTCCAGCACCAACTATATGTGGATCGAGTGACGCGTGGAGACTTTCTTTAAGGTAAGGAGCACTGCCATAGCTTCTAGAAAGTTTATGAGAAAGGTCTTGAATAGCTTGGACCAAGTCCCCTGGACTTTTTTCCGATGAGAGTGACCTCCCCATCCCTCCTTCGAGGCGTCTGAGTGAATTGTCACTGACGGGGGAGGTGGCTGACGAAGAACCGACTTCTTTAGATGTCTGGCTTGGGACCAAGGCCTGAGAAGAGTACGTAGACGAAACGGAACTGGTCTTCTCAGATCTCTTCGCGCGTTTGATGCATTACTTCTCCAAACTCCGGTTGCATCCTTTAGCTGTGCTCTTAGCACCGGGTCTGTCACCAAAGCAAACTGGAGAGAACCCAGTACTCTCTCCTGCTTGCGTCTTGATATCCTTTCGGAATCTAGAAGTCTCTTGACAGAACCCGCTATCTCCTTCCTTTCTTTGCCGGGATGGAGAAACGGTGTGACATTAGGTCCCAGTTGATTCCCATCCACTGGAACTTTTAAGATGGGAAAAGTCGAGACTTTTTTCTGTTGATCTTGAAGCCTAGAAACTCTAGGAACTGGATCACATGAATGGAAGCTTGCAAGCATTCTGTCTTGGATGCTGCCCACACCAGCCAGTCGTCCAAGTAGGCTACTTCCTGAATTCCCTTTAGGCGTAATTGCTTGAGAGCTACGCTCGCAAGCTTCGTGAAGATCCTTGGAGCTATATTTAGCCCAAATGGCATGGCTCTGAAGGCGTATAGTCTTCGTTGTAGCTTGAACCCTAGGTAGGGGGAGAGTCGACGGTTGATTGGAACGTACCAATAGGCGTCTGACAAGTCTATGGAGACGGTATATGCCCTCTTGGGCAGTAAGGTCCTTATGTGTTGCAGTGTTAGCATCTTGAATTTGCAGTTCACTATGAACTTGTTGAGTGGCGACAAGTCCAGAATGACTCTGAGTTTTTCCCGAGTCCTTCTTGGGAACACAAAACAGCCTCCCTTTGAATTTGATGGACTTTACCCTTCGGATCACTTTATTCCTCCAACAAATCTTGGATGTACTCCTCCAAAACGGGGGTGGAGTGTTGGAAAAACCGAGGGCACGGGGGTGGAGTGCGGTACCAGCTCCAGCCCAGTCCATTCTTGAGTAGGCTGTGGGCCCAGGGATCGAAGGTCCACCGATCCCGAAAATTCTGAAGTCTCCCTCCTACCGGTATCACCTCACTTGGACTGTTGTCCAGAGGTCTTGCCTCCCTGACCGCGACCACCCCTGAATCTCCTTCCCCTTGAGGGGCGCCTAGACGAGCCTCTGGCTGTTCCTCTAGGCTTTGCTCGAAAGGAAGTTGACTGCCCTTCGAACGTTGGGTTGAATGCCGGGGACTGCGTCGACACGGCCTGGGGTACCCACTGGAAAGTGGTCGGGGTTCGTGCCACCATCTGGGGCACTGAAGGCATCGGCAATTGCTGTTGCTGTTGCTGTTCAACTGGCTTGGCTGGCCGAGACGGTAGCCTAGTTCTTTTTGTCTTCCTCTTTGGTTGGGGACCCTCATCCGGGGAAGACTTTCTCTTGATAGACAGGCCCCACTTCTGGAGAAGATTTCTATTCTCCGTGGCGGCCTTATCCACAACTTCTTTGACCAATTCGCTAGGGAAAAGGTCTTTGCCCCAAATGTTGGAGGAGATTAGTTTCCTTGGCTCGTGCCTCACCGTAGCCGAGGTGAACACGAACTCCCTACAAGCTCTCCTCGCCCTGACGAAGCTGTAAAGATCCTTCGTCACTGTGGCCAGATGAGTATTGAACAATACCATGAACATTTCATGGACCTTGGGGTCACTTGCCATCGTCTCAAGAGTGGTCTGAATAGACATTGAGGCAGCCAGTCTTTCTTTTGTCTCGAGCTCTCTCCGCAAAAGAAAGTCAGACAGCTTAGGAAGGTTCTCCCCGAACTGACGTCCGGCAATATCAGCCTCCAACTTCCCGACTGAGAAGGTAATATGGACGTCCTTCCAGTCCTTGTGGTCCATGGGTAGGGCCAGCGACAAGGGTTTACACTCCTCCAGGGAGGGGCAAGGCTTGCCAGCCTCGACTGCTTTTAATACAGCCGCAAACCCTTTCTGCAAAAAGGGGAAGGCTCTAGCAGGAGAGGACACAAAGGAAGGGAGCTTCTTACTCAATGCAGCTACCTTTGAGTTTGTGAAGCCCCTCTCTTTCATCGAAGATGAAAGCAAAGCTTGAGCCTTAGCATGGTCCATCACTATAACCTCCTTCGGCTCTGTCTCCTCCTTTGAAGCTGGTTCCTTCCTCAGCCGGACATAACAGTCCGGATATGACCCTTTGCTGGGCCAGAATTCCACCTCCTCAAGGGGAACTGAACCCCGTTATCCGACATGACGATCTTTCCAGTCGTCATGGGCATGTGCTCAGCATATCTCCCCGGGTTAGCATCTGAGCACAAGGGAAGGTCTTTCACATTGAGCCTTTTCTGGGGCCCACGTGATGCTGCAAGCTTCTGCATCTGCAGTTCCAATGCAGCCGCCTTCTCAATATTCTCCTTCTGCTTTTGTTGGATCATTCCAACAATGGAGGAGAGGGCCTGTCCCAGCTCTACTGGGAGAGCGGACGATGTTGAGGGAATAGGTTCAGGGATCAGAACCGGAGCAGCCGACACCTCGTCGGCTTCTTCCTCTACAATGTTTGGGGCTTGATCTTCATCCTGGCCTCCTGCCAGGAGGTCTTCCTCCAGACGCTCGGACACATCTGACATCCTGTCGTCCAACTGGATGTCTTGCAAGGCGACCGCCACTTCAGCATCCACCTGGATCTGAACTAGGGGGATCTCCTCTTGAGGCTGGGGAATCACTGCATCAACTGATGCCCTAGGGAAAAGGTAAGCCCTCATCTTCTCACTTGGAAGATAAGGTCCAGAGGTGTTCTTCTGGAAGCCCCTTACCCAGGTGCGAAGCTTCTCCCTAGCTATATCCCTTGATTCCGCTGTCCTAGGGAAATCAAAAGCCTCAGTAATCAGGTTAGAGCACACGGTACATACCTGGGGGTCCCAATACCGGAGATCACCCTTGGAGACAGCGCATGCTGCGTGCCTCCTACATAACTCATGTCCGCAGAAGTTCTTACTGCGGACGTTGCAGAAAGCACTTCCGCACTTCGGACGTACCTCCTGCAAAGAGAAGAAATTTCCATGAGTATCAAGTGAACTACGTATCACTGGATATGCACAGTTAGCATAACAAATAAAAAAGGAAAGACACACACTTGTGTTTTCCCGCACAACCAATTGTTGGAGCCTTCCAGATAATAAAATCGTATGGTTAATCTGTCCTAGAGTAACCAATGAAAAATTTCCAGAGGAAACAGGTGGAGCTCACACCTAAGAAATGATTTTAAAATACCGGATAATAGACAAGAAAGAACTCACTTTCTTATCTGTAAGGCAACACCAAAGGGCTGTGCAAGACAACACAAAAGTGTTAGAACACAGTGCTGTACCAAAACTTATACTATAGTTTTCTTCCTACAGTATATGTTATACTGAAGAATACTAGTACAGTATAGAAGGTAATGTGCCGGCCAGCACTTGCCGGCGGGCACACACCATAACAAGCTTTAAAGTATACTACTTCACAGCTATAAGGCAGCAGAACGCTGGTTCAAATGCATGTGCCGGCCGGCAACAGCCAATGTCGGCCGGCAATGACTGCCGGCCGGCAACTACACAAGGTAGTACCCGGCTGCCGGCCACTGCTCATAGCGACCAGCAGACAAGGGCTTGACAATAGCCGGCCGGCAAAGGTAAACAACCGATGCCGGCCAGCAGCAAAAGAACCAGAGGACTACGACTGCCCGGCTAGCAAGTATTGCTGGCCTCCCTCCTTGAATCTCCCTTAGGCTAAGATGAGTTTTCTTGGCTGCGGGTGATTCTTCACTAAAGCAAGGTTGGTAGGACCCTCTTTTGTCCCTTCCCCCTCTATCTCCGTAATGGCTTAGCCATTTCAGTACTGTACGTCATTCTACATCTGGCCCTAGGATAGGTTAGGATGTGGAATTGACTCAGTCCCTTGCCGGCCGGCAGAGTCTGCCGGCCGGCAGGGGTCTTCTGCTTTGAGTGCTGCCCGGACCTCCCTTGGTCTGAGTCATTTCCACATCCTAACCTATCCTAGGGCCAGATGTAGAATGACGTACAGTACTGTAATGGCTAAGCCATTACGGAGATAGAGGGGGAAGGGACAAAAGAGGGTCCTACCA
>NC_090730.1:104199530-104202030 GCF_036898095.1 Palaemon carinicauda
AGGTTGGGCTGAAGATAAATTAAAGAAAGACCGAGAAGATGAGCACGGAGTATGCAATGAAAGATGATATATCATTGTAAGGAAAAAGATATAATGAGGTAGAATTGTTTGAGTATTTTGGAACTATGCAGGGTCTTTAGAATAAGATTTTAGTCAAAGATTGAAAAAAACGGTAAATCAGACAATGGCTATGTTAGGTAATATTTAGAAATCAAATCGCCTGAAAATACTCTATGGGCATGAGTCATGATATGACAATGAAAAAATCTCCATTAGATTTATTAGATTTGAGAACAAATCCCTCAGAAGGATACTGGGAGTTATATGACAGGAAATGATTAGAAATTAAACTGTAAGAGAGATTACTCGAGTACCATATGTGGATGAGATCATGATGAGGGGTACATGAGGATGGTTTGGGCATGATCTTCCCAGGAATACATGGCTGAGGACTATGAAGCGTGAAATGGGGAATGATGAATGGAGAACTATTGAATCACAAAGCTTAAGATAGAGACGACTGGCATAATCCAATAGAGGCCCTTTACGTCAATAGGCGTAGGAGGAAGAAATGATGATGATGATGATGATGAAGATTATATATATATATATATATATATATATATATATATATATAGAGAGAGAGAGAGAGAGAGAGAGAGAGAGAGAGAGAGAGAGAGAGAGAGAGAGAGAGAGAGAGAGAGAGAGAGAGAGAGATATGCTGTGTATGCAAGAGACAATGTGAAAAGGAAATGGAACAAGAGAGGTAGGAAATGAGTACAAGCATCATTACAGAGGGTCATGAAAGGAAAGAAATGCAATTGGGGACAAAATAGGTAATATTTGGAAGAAAAAAACTTACAGAAGTAAAGAAAAAAAATAATAGATTTTAGAGGATTCTAATGATAATTGGAGATCAAAAAATAATTATTCAGCATATGGGCTTCAGATGGGTTGTCAAGAACAAGAAAAATCATCATTTAACAAAGAATTTGCAACTGTTATTAGAATTGTGAAAGACGAGGAAAAGCTTAACATAGGAGCTACTCTGCAACCTTTCTCTGTAAGTCTTCACCATTTTCAGTGGTAATTACCATATTATATGCAAAACGCAACTTCTTCAGCTCTTAATTTCTGATCTCTTCACTTAGCGTATTCATGGCCACCACAATTAAAAAGGGGCTTAATGCTGAACCCTGGTGTAACCCATTACGGGTTTCTGTTTTCTTAACACCTGTTATTGCTTTATTCCTTGTTCTATTGTACATCATCTCTAGTACTATAACAAACTACTCTGGAATTTCCCTCTTCCTCAAGCACCAAAGAACCATAAGTCTTCTCTATATCTACTAAAGAAAATAAGAGTTTCTTGTTCTTCTCTAGCCTCTTTTCCTGTAGCTGCATTATTTTAAAGCTGCCATCCACAGTCTCTCTCAATCCATGAATCCCAATCTTTAATATTTCTCCCAATTTCTCATCTAGTACACTCACACAAACCTTTAAACCCAGTAATCTTACTTCAATTCCATTATAGTTACCACAATCCATGACATCATCTATCTCCATAAATATAAACACCGTTCGACTCTACTAGTCTTTAGGTAACATTTCCTATTCTCATATTTTTCACAATAGATCTACCATACATTCTTCCACCTCTGTAGCTAGTAACTTGACCCTTTCAATTTGAAAATCTGATGGACATGGGACTTTACTAATTTTAATTTTACTCAATATAACTTTACTTATTTGTTCGGTATGTCCCGTGGCTTCTCCACCCTTTGTGCTTCTCCCAGCTTCTCTTTTCTATTATCAGCACTTATTAGTTGTGTAAAATATTCTCTCCATCTCTTAATATCTTCATTCCCATGTAATATAATTCTATCCCTATTCTTGATAAATCCCAATTGCCACAAAACCTCTCTTTGTCTTTTCCTCATTTAATTGCTCTACAGCTCTCCCAATAGTTATGCCCACTTTAATCCTTGATTCTATTTTCTAATCTCTATACCCTTCCTGTACCTCATGTGCATAAATTTTTTTCCAATACTTTAATGACTTTGATTTTATTTTAAATGACTCTTGCACCACTCTATTCCACCCCCAATTCTATTTTTTTCGACACACAATAGCTACTGGTTTTTCTCACTGATTTCTGCGGTTTACCTGCACACATTTCTTTCATATTTACCCAGACATTTTCCATATATATATATATATATATATATATATATATATATATATATATATATATATATATACATATATATACATTTATATATAAATGTATATATGTATATGTAGGTATATTTATATATATATATATATATATATATATATATATATATGAAAATATATACATACATATATATATATATATATATATATATATATATATATATATATATATATATATATACATATATTCATATACATATATATGTGTATATACAGAGAGAGAGAGAGAGAGAGAGAGAGAGAGAGAGAGAGAGAGAGAGAG
>NC_090730.1:104207030-104209530 GCF_036898095.1 Palaemon carinicauda
ACATCACATTTATGTAATTTTTCATGGAAATATGTAGTGTGCTCATTCTAAACAGATTAGAAAGAACTATTGATGAAAATCTGAGAGATGGATAAACACGACTTAGAAAAGGTAGAAGCATTACTTAATAAATTTAATTTTTGAATTTTGGTACAACAGTGTGTAGAATAAAGATATCTATTTTTGATAGTTTTTTTGGACTATGAAAAACCTTTTAGAGTGTTCATCTGCTAATTTTGTGGAGAGTCTTGCGTTACTATTCAGTTTGTCTCAAATATGTAAATTTGATTGAGCCTGTTCATGAGCATAGCAAATGCAAGTGGAATCTTATCAAATATATATATATATATATATATATATATATATATATATATATATATATATATATATATATATATATGTGTGTGTGTGTGTGTGTGTGTGTGTGTGTGTGTGTGTGGTTAGTTTGGTATTAATCCTTGCCTATCATTACTTTACAGAAATCAAGTACTAAATATATCACAAAATCAAAGACTAAACATGATTAGTATGGCTTATTTTGAATTGTTTTTAGTATTTTACTAAGTCTATAACTTACTCCAAGATGGTTGTGAAGCTAATAATCAAGTAGTAATTCTGTTTTTTGATGTTGTTCGAGTTTGCTAAATATTTCAAGTGAAAATCGTAATATCCACCGTAGTTCACTATTTTCTTTATGCTGTCGGTTTACTGAGTATCTAAATAGTGAATCGTAATAACCACTGCAGTTAACTCTTTTCTGTTGGTCAAGTTTACTAAGAAACTAATGTATAGAGCCAATCATAATAACTGCCTGTGGCTGCTATTTTCATTTTTTTTTTCTTTTTAGTTTCCTGAGTAACTACATAATCATATTGAACACCAGTCTACTTTTTCCTTTGTGATCCAAGTTTGCTGAGTAGCTAGATAGATAAGCAGAGTAATCACCGCCGCATTTTATTGTTTCCTGTTCTTTAAATTTACTGAGTAACTAAATTGCCAATAATAACTACCACCGGAGTCAACTGTTTCCCCGGTGATCGAAGTTTGCTGAGAAGATCAATAGCCAATTCTAAAAAACCACCGGAGTCTAGTGTCTTCCTCAGTCTTCAAGTTTACTAACTATATAGCCAATCACAATAACCTCTCGAGTCAATTATTTTCTTTGTTCTCTGACTTTACTGAGTAGCTAAATAGCCAATCTTGATAACCACCAAAGTCTACTGTTTCCCTATGATCCAAGTTTGCTGAGTAGCTAGATAGAAAATGTCAGTAATCAGCGAATTACATTGTCTTCCCTGTTCTTTGAGTTTACTGAGTAACAAAATAACCATTTGCAATTACCACCGGTGTCAACATTTTCCATGTGCTCCAAGTTAGGTGAGAGGCTCAATAGTTAATGGTAATAACCACCAGAGTCTATAATCTTCCAGTTCCTCAAGTTTACTTAGTAACTGTCGATCGTAATAAACTCCGGAGTCTACTATTTCCCCTGTGCTACGAGTTTACTAATTAACTGAATAGCCAGTATTAATAACCGCCTGAGTATATTTTCTTCACTGTGTTCCATGATTTTTGAATAGCTTTATGATTAACTGTAACAGCCACCAGAATCTAATGGCTTCCCTGTTCTTCAAGTTTACTTCGGAACCATATAGCTATCACAATAACCACTGGAGGGTATTATCTTCCTCGTTCTTTGAGTTTATTAAGTAAGTAAATAGCCCATCAAGATAACCACCATAATCTACTGCTTTCCTTTTAATCTAATTTTGCTGAATATACCAATTTCCCTGAGCTTTACCTTTACTGAGTAACCAAAAATTCAATTATAATAACCTTTTAAGTCTATTGTCTTCCCTGTGATTAGCTAAATAACCAATTGTAATAACCACTATGATCTATTGTCTTTCTTGTTCTTCAAGTTTACTTATTAACAATGCAGCCAATCACAATAACCATCGGAGACTACTGTTATCCGTTTTCTCTTAGTTTACTGACTAACTAAATAGCCAATCATGATAACCCCTGGAGTTCACAGTTTTCCATACGATCCAAGTTTGGTGAGTAGCTCAAAAGTCATTGTTAATTACCACCAGAGTTTATTATCTTACCTGTTCTCCATGTATAGTGAGTAAGTAAAGAGACAATCGTAATAACCTCCAGAGTCTACTATTTTTCCTGAGCTCTAAGTTTACTAAGTAACTATATACCCAATTGTATTAACCACCGGTGTCTGACAATCGTAATAACCTCCGGAGTCTACTATTTTCCTTGAGCTATAAGTTTACTAAGTAACTATATAGCCAATTGTAATAACAACCGGAGTCTATTGTCTTCCCTGTGATCCAAGTTTTTGAAGTAGCTAATTAACCAATCGTAATAAGCACCGGAGTGTATTGTTTTCCTGGTTTTACTATGTAATTAAATAGCCATTTGTAATTAACACTGGTGTCGACTGTTTTCACTGAGATCCATGTTTGATGAGCAGCTAAAGAGCCAA
>NC_090730.1:104212030-104224530 GCF_036898095.1 Palaemon carinicauda
ATGGCCATGTCGTCCTGATGGAAGTTCCTATAGGGTAGCTTCCTAGGGTATATTACAACTACGGCGATATTCCTAGAGAATTTACCTTAAGGTACCCAGAATTCTAACTCCTGGAGCGAATATCCCTAATGAAAGGGATATCGCGACATATCAGAGGACGTATTCTTGACACGCCAAATGGCAATCTGCACCCCAAACAGAGATAACACATCGAGGGGTCAATTAGCAAGAAACGAAAACGGGAAAGAAAAAGGGGGAGCCGCTCACAAGGCTCCCTCTTCTCCAGTTTCGTAAGCGTGCCTGGCGCCAATCCTGGCACCATCTGTATTCCTTGTAGCGTACACGAGGTGCTAGAGATACTGTATGTAGGGAGGGGTCCTACAGCCCTTTCATAGAAAGGGACGGGCGGGTCCATCAGGACGACATGGCCATCTCACCCAGAAATAGATTTTTCGTTTCGCTCAAAATCCGTTTTTTGGGCTCAAGCCATGTCGTCCTGATGGAAGTATACCAGAGCGTTACTGTATCTGTGGATTCTCAGAACGTGCCGTACTCCCCGGAGGTAATTTTTCCCGGTCGACTAGACCTAGAGACCTAAGATGTTACCGTTATACATCTTTTCAACTAACTATAAACCATGTTAGAGCTTCCTGCCCTCTACAGGGAAGAGTCCTACTAGACTCTGGAAAAGTCTCGAAGAGTACATATACCTATGTATGAATACCAGGCAAGCTAATATAGTGGTCTCACCCTATATTAAGTAAAGCATAGTTTGTAAAGAACCACTGCGTCAATATGAAATATCGACCAGTTCTCCGCACAATACTTGTATTAGACAAAGGTTTATATCCGCATAGGAGGAAACTTGTAAAACCGCCACCGTCCCCTTATGGGACGGAGTCCTCCCGTTAAGGGAAAGCATAAACCAATGCAACATAGCTTGCATAAAGGAACAATTCTATTAGAATTATCCCAGATAAAGTACATAGAATGAATGCTCAATTATACCAATAAATTGACACAGGTGAAGGAGACGCAAGGTTCTCAAGAACAAGTTTATTGACAGACAATAAATAGACAGGTTAACAACAATTATATATATATATATATATATATATATATATATATATATATATATATATATATATATATATATATATATATATATATATATATATATATATAAGAAGAGGATAACCCAAAACTTTAAGCATAAGTATGATAGTAAACAGAACTTGTTTATCTGAAAGAAAAAATATTATTGCCACTTTTAAGATACCGAGGTATAAAAGTCATAAAAGTCTGTATTACAAATCAATCACATTAGCGTTAGAAACGCTCGGCACACATGTCTGCACTTATGCTAGGTTCACCTTTGGAAATGGAACAGTCTACGTGGGCAACTCAGTGCCCACACTTAGTTTGTAGTACAGTATGTAACTACACACTCACCCTGGAATTAATCGTCCCAATTAAAACCACTGTTCCTCGCAGAGTTAAACAGTAGGGTTAACGACGCCACCCACTGCTACCACAGATCTCTTTAGTTCCTCTACTTGCTTCGCATAGTGGCGAAAGAACACTCTGGAAGACTTCCAGCCAGTGTATGAACGGAGATGTTCAAAATCCATACAAATAAAGAAATTTAAGGATAAGGCAACTTTCCTCGGATCGTGACCTGCGGGTGTACTGTCAGGATCCGCTCTGCGAATAAAATATGTGATTTTCGCTCTGAGTTGATTCAGAGATAAATTTGAGCCTGATGTTTCTCCCCTGAATAGTTGACCACCCTTGAAGTCTGAAGTTCTACGAAGATAGACCTTTAGGCATTCTACTGGACATAGAGATGCATCTTCTTTCAGAGGGCAGATTCTCCAGGGACCCCACCTGTTGGTGGGTAACTCATTCTTGGCGAGAAACGTAGGATCCGGAAACAGGTTCAGTTCTCCCCCATCCAGGAACTGAACACGACCTGCCTCTCTCGAGAGGGCTACAATCTCACTAACCCTGGCCCTGGACGCGAGTGCAAATAGGAAAATAACTTTTTGTGTCAAATCCTTTAACGCACACTCCTCATTGCTCAACAGAGAAGCGAAATGAAGAACTTTGTCTAAAGACCATGAAATGGGCTTTGGAGGTGCTGGAGGTCTGAGCCTAGCGCAGGCTTTCGGAACTTTATTAAAGATCTCGTTACCGAGGTCGACCTGGAAGGCATATAGGATGGGTTTTGTCAAAGCAGACTTACCCGCCGAAATCGTGTTAGCTGCCAACCCTTGACCATGGAGGTGGATGAAGAAAGATAAGCAGAAGTCTGTCGAGATCTCCTGCGGATTCTTCGCCTTGACAAAGGCCACCCATTTTCTCCAAGATGACTCATATTGCCTTCTAGTAGATTTGCACTTATATTCCTCTAGGGAGTCTATGCTGGCTTTCGAAATCCCGAAACGCTTTCTCACCGCTAGGGAGAGAAAATCATGAGCTGCAGGGTCCGGGTTTTCTGTAATGAAGCGCAGACAGTCGACTTCTGGACTCGCTGGGTCAGAACTGGATCTGGTAGCGGTACAAACTTCAACCGTAGTTCCAATGCCAGGAGGAACCACACGCTGTTCGGCCACTATTGCCGCTACCCCCTTGAAGGATCTCAGTTTGTTGAGGACCCTCAACAGAAGGTTGTGAGGAGGGAACAGATAAATCCTGGACCATCTGTTCCAGTCGAGGGACATCGCGTCCACTGCTTCCGCTAAGGGGTCCTCGTACGGGGACACGTACAGGGGCAACTTCTTGTTGTCTTTCGTCGCAAAGAGGTCTATCTACAGTTCTGGGACTTGATTTAGAATGAAGGAGAATGATCCTGCGTCTAAGGACCATTCCGACTCTATCGGTGTGAACCTGGATAGAGCGTCCGCTGTCACATTGCGGACTCCTTGAAGGTGAACTGCCGACAGGTACCACTTCTTCTTTTCCGCCAATCGGAAGATGGCCAACATCACCTGGTTGAGAGGTGGTGACCTCGATCCTTGTAGATTCAAGCATCTCACAACTACCTCGCTGTCCATCACCAACCTTATGTGGATCGAGTGACGCGGGGAGACTTTCTTTAAGGTAAGGAGCACTGCCATACCTTCTAAAAAGTTTATGTGAAAGGTCTTGAATAGCTTGGACCAAGTCCCCTGGACTTTTTTCCGATGAGAGTGACCTCCCCATCCCTCCTTCGAGGCGTCTGAGTGAATCGTCACCGACGGGGGAGGTGGCTGAAGAAGAACTGACTTCTTTAGATGTCTGGCTTGGGACCAAGGCCTGAGAAGAGTACGTAGCCGAAGCGGAACTGGTCTTCTCAGATCTCTTCGCGCGTTTGATGCATAACTTCTCCAAACTCCGGTTGCATCCTTTAGCTGTGCTCTTAGCACTGGGTCAGTCACCAAAGCAAACTGGAGAGAACCCAGTACCCTCTCCTGTTCGCGTCTTGATATCCTTTCGGAATCTAGAAGTCTCTTGACAAAACCCGCTATCTCCTTCCTTTTCTTCGCCGGGATGGAGAAACGGTGTGACATTAGGTCCCAGTGGATTCCCAGCCACTGGAACCTTTGAGATGGAGAAAGTCGAGACTTTTTTCTGTTGATCTTGAAGCCTAGATACTCTAGGAACTGGATCACTTGACTGGAAGCTTGCAAGCATTCTGTCTCGGATGCTGCCCACACCAGCCAGTCGTCCAGGTAGGCTACTACCTGAATTCCCTTTAGGCGTAATTGTTTGAGAGCTACGCTCGCAAGCTTCGTGAAGATCCTTGGGGCTATATTTAGCCCGAATGGCATGGCTCTGAAGGCGTATAGTCTTTGTTGTAGCTTGAACCTTAGGTAGGGGGAGAGTCGACGGTTGATTGGAACGTGCCAATAGGCGTCTGACAAGTCTATGGAGACGGAATATGCCCTCTTGGACAGTAAGGTCCTTATGTGTTGCAGTGTTAGCATCTTGAACTTGCAATTCACTATGAACTTGTTGAGTGGCGACAAGTCCAGAATGACTCTGAGCTTTTCCGAGTCTTTCTTGGGAACACAAAACAGCCTCCCTTGGAATTTGATGGACTTCACCCTTTGGATCACTTTTTTCTCCAACAGTTCTTGGACGTACTCCTCCAGAACGGGGGTGGAGTGTTGGAAAAACCGAGGGCACGGGGGTGGAGTGCTGTACCAGCTCCAGCCCAGTCAGTTCTTGAGTAGGCTGTGGGCCCAGGGATCGAAGGTCCACCGATCCCGAAAATTCTGAAGTCTCCCTCCTACCGGCATCATCTCACTTGGACTGCCGTCCTGAGGTCTTGCCTCCCTGACCGCGACCACCCCTGAATCCCCTTCCCCTTGAGGGGCGCCTAGACGAGCCTCTGGCTGCTCCTCTAGGCTTTGCTCGAAAGGAAGTAGACTGCCCTTCGAACGTTGGGGTGAATGCCGTGGACTGTGTCGCCACAGCCTGTGGTACCCACTGGAATGTGGTCGGGGTTTGTGCCACCATCTGGGGCACTGAAGGCAATGGCAATTGCAGTTGCTGTAGCTGTCTAAGAGGCTTGGCTGGCCGAGCCGGTAGCCTAGTCCTCATAGTCTTCCTCTTTGGTTGAGGGCCCTCATCCGGGGAAGACTTTCTTTTGATAGCCAGGCCCCACTTCTGGAGAAGGTTTCTATTCTCCGAGGCGGCCTTATCAACAACTTCTTTGACCAATTCTGAAGGGAAAAAGTCTTTGCCCCAAATGTTGGAGGAGATTAGTTTCCTTGGCTCGTGCCTCACCGTAGCCGAGGTGAACACGAACTCCCTACAAGCTCTCCTCGCCCTGACGAAGCTATAAAGTTCCTTCGTCACTCTGGCCAGATGAGTCTTGGCCACTACCATGAACATTTCATGGACCTTGGGGTCGCTTGCCATCGTCTCAAGAGTAGTCTGAAGAGACATTGAGGCATCCAGTCTTTCTTTTGTCTCGAGCTCTCTCCGCAAAAGAAAGTCAGACAGCTTAGGGAGGTCCTCGCCGAACTGACGTCCGGCAATATCAGCCTCCAACTTCCCAACTGAGAAGGTAAGATGGACGTCCTTCCAGTCTTTGTGGTCCATAGGCAGGGCCAGCGACAAGGGTTTACACTCCTCCAGGGAGGGGCAAGGCTTGCCGGCCTCGACTGCTTTTAGTACAGCCGCAAACCCTTTCTGTAAAAAGGGGAAGGCTCTAGCAGGAGAGGACACAAAGGAAGGGAGCTTCTTACTCAATGCAGCTACCTTTGAGTTCGTGAAGCCCCTCTCTTTCATCGAGGATGAAAGCAAAGCTTGAGCCTTAGCATGGTCCATCACTATGACCTCCTTCGGCTCTGTCTCCTCCTTTGAAGCTGGTTCCTTCCTCAACCGGACATAACAGTCCGGATATGACCCCTTGCTGGGCCAGAATTCCACCTCCTCTAGGCGAACTGAACCCAACTTATCCGAGATGACGATCTTTCTTGTCGTCATCGGCATGTGCTCAGCATACCTCCATGGGTTAACATCTGAGCACAAGGGAAGGTCTTTCACATTGAGCCTTTTCTGGGGCCCGTGTGATGCTGCAAGGCTCTGCATCCGCAGTTCCATTGCAGCTGCCTTCTCCTGATTCTCCTTCTGCATTTGTTGGATCATTCCAACAATGGAGGAGAGGGCCTGTCCCAGCTCTACTGGGAGAGCGGACGATGTTGAGGGAATAGGCTTCGGGATCTGAACCGGAGTAGCCGACACCTCGTCGGCCTCTTCCTCTACAATGTCTGGGGCTTGAACTTCATCCTGGCCTCCTGCCAGGAGGTCTTCCTCCAGACGCTCGTCCACATCAGACATCCTGTCATCCAACTGGATGTCTTGCAAAGCGACCGCGACTTCAGCATCCATCTGGATCTGAACTTGGGGGATCTCCTCTTGAGGCAGGGGGAATCACTGCATCAGCTGATGCCCTAGGGAAAAGATACGCCCTCATCTTCTCACTTGGAAGATAAGGTCCAGAGGTGTTCTTCTGGAAGCCCCATACCCAGGTACGAAGCTTCTCCCTTGCTATATCCCTTGATTCCGCCGTCCTAGGGGAATCAAAGGCCTCAGTAATCAGGTTAGTGCACACGGTACATACCTGAGGGTCCCAATACTGGAGATCACCCTTGGAGACAGCGCATGCTGCGTGCCTCCTACAAAACTCATGTCCGCAGAGGTTCTTACCGCGGACGTTGCAGAAAACACTTCCGCACTTCGGAGGGTCCTCCTGTAAAGAGAAGAAATTTCTATGAGTATCAAGTGAACTACGTATCACTGGATATGCACAGTTTAGCATAACAATTCAGAAAGGAAAGACACACACTTATGTTTCCTTCACAACCAATTGTTGCAGCCTTCCAGATAATAAAATCGTATGGTTAATCTCTTCTAGAATAACCAATGAAAAGTTTCCAGAGGAAACAGGTGTAGCTCACACCTAAGCAATGATTTTAAAATCCTGGATAATAGACAAGAAAGAACTCACTTTCTTATCTGTAAGGCAACAGCAAAGGGCTGTGCAAGACAACACAAAAGTGTTAGAACACACAGTGCTGTAGCAAAACTTATACTATAGGTTTCTTCTTACAGTATATGTTATACTGAAGAATACTGGTACAGTATAGAAGGTTATGTGCCGGCCGGCACACACCATAACTAGCTTTAAAGTATACTACTTAACAGCTATAAGGCGGCAGAACGCTGGTTCAAATGCATATGCCGGCCGGCAACAGCCAATGTCGGCTACACAAGGTAGCACCCGGCTGCCGGCCACTGCTCCTAGCGACCGGCAGACAAGAGCTGACATTAGCCGGCCGGCAAAGGTAAACAACCGATGCCAGCTAGCAGCAAAAGAACCAGAGAACTACGACTGCCCGGCTGCCGGCCTCATAGGCCGGCAGCCGGGTCGGGTACAGCACTAGAAGAAAACAGAATGGATGCCGGGATAAGAGCGTAAACTACCTCCAAGCCCGGCAATCCGAAAGAGTGCATATAAGGAAGGGGAGAATCTAATTCAGGCTTCCTGACCAATGCCGTCTGGCTCTACAGGCAGGCATGGATGAGGGACCAAGGGAGGTCCAGGCAGCACTCAAAGCAGAAGACCCTTGCCAGCCGGCAGACTCTGCCGGCCGGCAAGGGACTGAGTCAATTCCACATCCTAACCTATCCTAGGTCCAGATGTAGAATGACGTACAGTACTGTAATGGCTAGGCCATTACGGAGATAGAGGGGGAAGGGACAAAAGAGGGTCCTACCAACCTTGCTTTAGTGAAGAATCACCCGCAGCCAAGAAAACTCATCCTAGCCTAAGGGAGATCCAAGGAGGGAGGCCAGCAATACTTGCCAGCTCCCAAAGAACCAAAGCAAGGAAGGTGTTGCTACTCCCAGGGAAAGGATCTTATCCTCCCACCGAGAACAGCAACAAGGAATCTTCTCGTACAGAAACCTTCGGTAGTGACCTAAGGAGGCTAAGCCTCCTATGTCTGTGTCAGGCCAGCGAGGGAGACTCTACCCCAAGCCAGACAAACACAGACTCAGACTAAAAACTCTGTTGTTCTGTCCCTCTCTGAAACCAGACTTACTGGAACAGGAAGGTACAGTAACACACCAGTATAGTTTTATCGAAAGTTAATTCAGATAAACCACTTAGGGATAAGCCCAAGGCTTAAACAGAGGGAAAGGGATTGCATACCTTCTCCGAAGAAAAGAAAGCAACCGGGGAGTATGAGAAAGTATACTAAGGCTCCATAAGCAACTTAGCCTAGGCACCAAGAGAATCGATAACCTAAATCACCGAAACTCACTCGTATACTATCTTGGAAATATTCAACATAATCTTAAATGTATAAAAAACAGCCTAAAGCTTCAATAAAATTTTTAATACACTCGGAAAAACCAAAATCATACAAGAAAGTACTAGGACCAAACGACTAGGCTACATGGCCTAGCGTAGGCCAGAGTTGGCGAATACTTCGCCAAAATAATACTAAAGCACGAAAGGAAATCCTATGTAACGCTAAATAGCTAAAATTTATTTAAGCAAAACAACCGGGAATGTCGCTCTGGCTAACTAAAACTCATACCTAGCGAGCGACAGCGTCCATGACGCCTCCGGTAGGCAACGGCTCTTGTAACAAAGATTAATACTATTAATCACATAAAAATTTACCAAGAGCCTACATTTCTACATAAAAGAAATGGTACTCAACTTATCAGAGGCCGACGAAGTTGGAGAAGCCATGAAAAGGTGAATAAATCCAAGATTTGCGAGAAACACAGGAAAAAAAAAACACCGAGTTGTTAAGCTACGCAAAAAGGAATTCAGATGGCGCCAGGATTGGCGCCAGGCACGCTTACGAAACTGGAGATGAGGGAGCCTTGGGAGTGTCTCCCCCTTTTTCTTTACCGTTTTCGTTTCTTGCCAATTGACCCCTCGATATGTTATCTCTGTTTGGGGTGCAGATTGCCATGTGGCGTGTCAAGAATACGTCCTCTGATATGTCGTGATATCCCTTTCATTAGGGATATTCGCTCCAGGAGTTAGAATTCTGGGTACCTTAAGGTAAATTCTCTGGGAATATCGCCGTAGTTGTAATATACCCTAGGAAGCTACCCTATAGGAACTTCCATCAGGACGACATGGCTTGAGCCCAAAAATATATATATATATATATATATATATATATATATATATATATATATATATATATATATATATATATCTATATATATATATCTATATATATATACATATATATATATATACATACATATATATATATATATATATATATATATATATATATATATATATATATATATATATATATATATTGAAAGTTAAAACTTTTAAGGTTATTATTCAAATACATGAACGAGATTACACAAAGCTTATGGTGTAAACCTAGCAAAGAGTATAACGCCGATTAATCTGGGCTATTATAGCTTGTGATGATTATTGAGTTTTACGAGAATTTATCAAAGGTGAACATCATACCTAAAAACGGCTGAACAGATTTTGGCAGAGATAGGAATGTAAATGTGTAGTAAACAGTAAACCACTACCTTTTTAATTGGGGTATGTGTATACTTGGTATTACAAAGGTAAACCCTATTCAAATCATTCCAAGCTATAGAAAATTGAGCACTCCTCCATATTTCTCGAAGATTAAGGGGATCAAACATAATAATAGCCCTCCTTTTGCCAAGGAAGTCTGTTAGATGGTTATATCCCTACCGTGCCTGTTACAATTTGGTTAAATTCCTACTAACGTTTACTCGCATCTATGTCAAGATAACCTGGCTAGTAGGGATTAGAAACTAGCAGATATTCTTATTCGAGTCTTATATCCTAATCGGTGATTTGCTGGATTTAGTCTTTTTTTTTTTTTTTTTTATCCTTTACGACCTTTGATATTATGATGCTATTAGAACAATTTATACAAAACTTGTGAGTGTGTGCGTGCTCGTGTGCAGTATACATAGTGGAGAAGAAGAAGAAAAGGAAGAAGAAGACTAAGGAAAAGGAGAGAGAGAGATTACAAGGAATGATAGTTTGGTTAGTCGTTTTAGCAATGAGCTCTTAAGGGGATATATACGAAAAGCCTTTGACTTTACATAGTATCGAATAAAACTCTTATAATAAGGTCTTCTCTATAGTCTGTTTTATCGAATCCCTATCGTAGATGTATCGATTATCTAACGAGATATTATTCAGAAGAGTTCATAACAACTCCATTTAAGATTATCTGTATTGAGAGAATTATTTTTTTCCAGCAACTGAATGAATAGAATCTCGATTTAGTATTTGCATAAAATGGGGTAATATGGCTACGCAGTGTGCTTAAAGGATTTAAAGCGATAAGGATCATCGCGAATGATATATTTCACTCACAGCAGTTTTAGTAATTTTCTTTATCAAATTTGTAAGCTGAATTATCGATGATTTTCCATTATTGTTTGATTTTCCTGTTATGATTTTTTTTTTTAATCGATGAAATTTTCATTGATGTTAATGTAGGATTTTCAGTGTCAGTATTGGTCAATTCAATCAGCAATGTGCTTAAAAAGATCTTAACTGTTATTTAGTCAGCAAAAAGCAAAGTAATTTCTTAGGAAAAGATTATTGTATAGTAGTATGATTAAATATTTTCTGTATAGCCACAAATGGGGCAAGGCAAATCAAGCCTACTATATATAGCTCGTTATACATATCAACAGATCATTCTTCTTTATATCATAACCGCCCCCCCCCCCAAAAAAAAAATAATAAAATAAAAAAAAGATGCAGTAGATGGAGGATCTTATTGTTTTCCTAGATTTTTGTACTATTTTGATTAAATAAAATATTTTACATGTATAGATTGAAGGCCATTTTTTCCACATATATAATACTCCGCACTGCAGTATTGAAAAGTATTCGACAGGGAGAAATTGTTACATTACCATACAACAGTAAAAGAAGCGCATACAAAAACAACAGAAAAAAATATAAACTCAATATCCTAACATTCGGAGTAAAACAGAGTAAGAGACATGGTGCATACAATTAAATTTCAAGTATCTTTTATGTTGGTCGAGCATGCCTGACACGAGCTAAACAAGACTCCTCCGAAAGTAATTTTGTTGACAAATGTCTCCGAAATTTAAAGATACTTAAAAATCTCCGAGATATTTGTCAGCACAATGCATTCCACGAAGCACGATTTAGCTTTGTCATGATTTGTTCAGTTACCATGAATGATGAAAATACAATTAACAATATTGAACTTCAACGTAGCTTATGGGAATAGGAATGGATAGATGGAGAACATATATGGAAGGAATAGCATGTACTCTTCAAAGCAATTAGGTTTACTACCTGGCGATGCCACTGGTCACTTTCCTTTGTGACGGCGCCGAGTAAGGGTGTGAACTCAAAGGCAGATTGGAAACGACTGAGTTATATTATTGTGGAACACTCTCCTTATATACAAAACCTGAAGGCAACAGGACATAACAAGTTCACAAGACAGACAATATTACAGAGGAAAAACCAGACAGGAATTTTCATGTTCGTTTTAGTGCAAGGGAGGAGCGAAGATACAAGCATAATATATACAAAAGGAATTATGTACAATTGTGTGAAACACGGTTGGTACACCTTATAGAAATCCGCGAAGCCACTTGCACAGCGGACACACCTGCCGTGTAGGGCAGAAAAGACCCAATCCTTTGCCAGACTCGTGACCGTTATAGCCTCACCTTTAAAGATTATGGCTTTATCATCTTTTCATCATAATGAAATTAAAATTCTGTGTTAATAAAGGTATAGTCTATATTCAAAATATTTTTTTATTAGTATAACCTACAGAAAACAAAACAAGTAATATTTCATTCAAGGAACGAAGACATGATAGAAATAGTCAACTATTGTAGAAGAGGAGAAAATTTTATCCTATTAAACTGCTACAAACAACAATCACCAAATTAATATAAGATATATAGATGCACTCATAACTGGGAATTTAACTAATGGCCACTGAAATGAATCTGTCAATTCCTGAGGCATTAAATCAGAGGAGGAATGAATGATTTCGAATTGAAAGACTATTTTATCGTTGCTACAGTAACTTTTTACAAAATATAATAATATTGCATAACAGCTGAAAGCACAAACCTAAATTCTAATATACTATAGAAATATGATACTAATCTTAATATAACAAGTTTTTGTACGGTACAGGGGCATTGTCCAAACTGAGTGAGGGACATCAAGGTATAACGTAAATTATTAATTGAAATCGTTTACTTCTTGTTTTCTAGAACAATTTGTATTCGCTGTCTTTATAAAAAAATAAAAAAAAAATAAAAAAAGGAATTGTTATAAACCGTTTGTTCAATTATTCGTGTGATGGTTTTCTGTCTTCATGGTTTACAAAATATGCAAAAGGTACAGCGTACAAAATACATATGGATGAAATGTATCCAATGGATTCAAGGTTTTACCAAGTCTTTGAGTACATCCAAATGCAGAAGACGAACTAGGTATCTTATAAGCAATAATATGAAATCTTATTTCCTTCGAAAACAATTATTGTCGTTGAACTGAGTTATCAATGACATCACTTTATCAAACATTGTGAGCCACTGCGCTTTGGTAGGTCATGCCGCAGGTGGCGGGAGAGCTTTTGCTCTACACACGAGTCTGCTTCACAAATCCAGGAATAGGGCACCTCCACATATTAAACCTCCTTGCATCAGAAGTCGGAATATTATGTTAAAATTTCTTTTTGGAATAAGGGAAAGTTGGCAAAAATTATGACTGCTTTCCTCTCATATCTCCGCAATGTATGTTGCATGGAACACCTTTTACATGGCATTGTTGTATTAACATTCCACATTCTAGATGGAACCTATTTGAGCTTGCGAGTATATTCGGCATTACCTTCTGACCAATCATTAATCATCTCATACAGGAATAATATTCTAGGCTGTGTATCATA
>NC_090730.1:104232030-104234530 GCF_036898095.1 Palaemon carinicauda
TTCTACCACATTTTCCCTTTGTCCTTTCAATGATATTTCATCTTCCATTGCATATTCCGTTCTCATTATCCCTTACTTTCTTTATTTATCTTGAGCCTAGCCTCATATGATATTTCATGCATTCTGGTAAGCAATCTTTGCAAGTCCTGTGGTGTTTGCTAATAAGGACAGTGTCATCAGCATAATACAGTATAGGTCAGCTAATTTCAGGTTACTAATTCGGTCCAATTATTTTCCATCATCCTCAACCGTTATCTGCATTACAAAATCCATTAGGAGGATAAACAACAAAGGTGACAACACATTCCTTTTAAGTATTCCACTGTTCACTGGAAATTCCATTCATAAGACTCCATTAACATTAACCTTGCCCCTACTATGCTCATGAACAGACTTAATCAAATTTACATATATAAGAGTAATCCATAATAACGCTGGAGTTTCAACAAAATTGGCTATTGCACACTATCAACGGCTTTTTCATAGTCAACAAATGCCTTAAAAAGGGATATCTATATTCTACACATTGCTGTAACATATGTTGTAAAAAGAAAATTATGGTCAGTACAACTTCTACCTTTCCTAAATTCTGCGTGTTTATCTCTCAGCTTTTCATCAATATTTCTTCCTATTCTCTTTAGAATGAGCATACTTTATATTTTCATGACAACTGATGTAATTGTGATGCGACTTTTTATTATTGCAAACAGTCATATTTCTTTGGGGGGGGGGGGGGGGTTATTTTCACCAGCACACCCGCCTTACATTCAGCAAGTTTTACCTCTTCGCGTCACATCCTACTAAATGATCTTTTAAGTATTCCAGGAGTCACTCCATTTTCAGCCACTATCGTCTCAACACTTATTCCATCGTATACAGTGGCTTCCCATCTATTTATTTATTTTTTTTTAATAATAGCTTTGACTTTAAACCCACTGACTTCATTCATGGGCACATGAAGGTCTTTATCAGCTTCAGGGTAGGCTCCGGGTGAGAGGGTGCTAATTGTAAAAATATTTGCCAAAAATACACTAATCAAGACAGGCTAATGAAATTTTGAGGCATTATTAGCACTATAATAAGGCATATCCTCTGTAAGTTTTATCATCCTACAGGGAAAATAAAGGATTTTATGAATAAAAATGTGAAAATTGGAGCTAGCGACTTAAAGTTGTTTGGTGACCAGTGAGAAACTAATGTCTTGAATTGAAATTCGCTCTGTAATTATGTTTGTTTATCCATATGGAACAAGCAGACCAAGTTTTATCAAAATCGAACAGTAAATAAGCACACAGAAAGAAAAAAACGAGGAGGTTAGGTTAGGTTAGGTAGTGATGGTGATGGAGGGATACCTAGAAATAAATATTCACCAAAAATTAAAATTTCGATTTAGGGAAAAAACCTTCTGTGTTTTTCTAGGTATTATGTCACTTAATGGCCTAAAACATCTAAATATTATATTACTTAAGGCATAAGAGCAGGACAAGCAAAGAAATATTTCTCGTTTTTTCTTTTTCGGGAGAGGGGTGTATTTCTTTGCTTGTCCTGCTCTTATGCCTTAAGTAATATAATATTTAGATGTTTTAGGCCATTAAGTGACATAATACCTAGAAAAACACAGAAGGTTTTTTCCCTAAATCGAAATTTTAATTTTTGGTGAATATTTATTTCTAGGTATCCCTCCATCACCATCACTACCTAACCTAACCTAACCTCCTCGTTTTTTTCTTTCTGTGTGCTTATTTACTGTTCGATTTTGATAAAACTTGGTCTGCTTGTTCCATATGGATAAACAAACATAATTACAGAGCGAATTTCAATTCAAGACATTAGTTTCTCACTGGTCACCAAACAACTTTAAGTCGCTAGCTCCAATTTTCACATTTTTATTCATAAAATCCTTTATTTTCCCTGTAGGATGATAAAACTTACAGAGGATATGCCTTATTATAGTGCTAATAATGCCTCAAAATTTCATTAGCCTGTCTTGATTAGTGTATTTTTGGCAAATATTTTTACAATTAAGCACCCTCTCAATCCGGAGCCTACCCTTCAGCTATATCAATCAAGTTATTCCCTCCATATGTCTTATTCATGACCTCACTAAAATGTTCCATCGAACGTTGCCTTTCTTTGTCTTCTGTTTTTATAATAGATCCATCTCCCTTTTGATGGGTATATGCTTCCTTCTAGTTACCCCATTAATAAATCTGTGAGCATTTCTTACCCCATAGCCACTCCCTGAATTCATAGCTGTGTCAGCCTCATCTGCTCTCCTGTCTAAATACTCTCATTCCTGGTCTTTCTTTTTACTTCACTATCATCATATGGAATACTTAGCATGCTCTAACCTTTAATTCTCATTACTATCCCGAAAACTATCAACAACAATTTCTCTTTTCGTCTCCTTTTTATAATATCTGAAGTATCTTTTAATATCCATAGTTTTCTCCTTATAACAAATATGTGTGACTCTTATTGGAAGTAAGTGGAATTAGGA
>NC_090730.1:104239530-104254530 GCF_036898095.1 Palaemon carinicauda
GCTTACCGACATAAAAATAATATACTGTAAATTACTTCATATTTTGTTGCCATATGAATCCTATTATCAAAACTTGTTGGACATATCTTAGAAGTAAAATGAAATTGCGTATGTTATAACATTGTATGGTCATTGCAATTATTGAAAGACTTGAAAGTATTAGTGTGTGATTGATTGCGTCCTTTTATTTGCATAAATGTGGCTGAAAGAAAAAAATTAACCCCCCCCCCCTCTCCCCACCCCCTTATTGGTTGGAGATTGATGATTATTTTGTAGAATGAAGTGTAAAAACCTGACGAATTTTTGAGCAATTTTCTTATATCATTTTTAGTTATAGCGTAAAAAGGTCACATATATTCCAAATAATTTCGATATTTTGGTTATTCTGTTCATTACCTTACATTTGATACCATTACTGTCAGTGTTTGCTTTACTTAAAAGAAAAAAAAAGATATTGTGTTTATGATAACAACGAACATTTTCAAAACCGTCCCAGGATGACATTTCTGGTTCAGAAACTGTACCAACATTTATTAACAATGGTTTTTGTCAGATATCAAAATTATACACGTTTAAAGAATAAACAAAAAATTCTCACCAAATAACATATGAGCCATCACTATATGCTGTATGTTGCATTTATAGACTATGAGAAAACTTTTGATTCTGTCATAACTTCAGTATTAATGGAAATAGATGAATATCATTTTACATCATTTGAATATATATATATATATATATATATATATATATATATATATATATATATATATATATATATATATATATATAAATATATATATATATATATATATATATATATATATATATATATATATATATATATACATACATATATATATATATATATATATATATATATATATATATATATATATATATATATATGTATATATATATATATATATATATATATATATATATATATATATATATATATACATAGTATATATATATGTATATATATATATATATATATATATATATATATATATATATATATATATGTATATATATATATATATATATATATATATATATATATATATATATATATATATATATATATATATATATATATATATATAAATTAATAACAGCGTACCCAGAAGATGCTTTTAACAATCTATATTTGGAAAACATGATTTTCAGATGGCATAGTTTGTTTCAGTGAATCATGGGAAGAATTGCAAAATACGATAAAATATTTTAATAGAGAAAGAAGAAAAGTAAGGATGAAAATGAATATGAATGAAACTTAGATATTGCTCAAGGAAAAGGCAGAGACAACAAATTAGAGCTATGGCCAAACCTCTAGCGATTGTCATTGAATATATGTACAAACAGTAAGTCTTCCTCCAGGACATGAGAGCAAGGAAAAAAAAAACGATACACATAAGATGTGGAACTTTTGTTAAAGAAAATGAAATTAGGAAATGTAAAAAGCCTATTTCTATAAAAATAGAGGTATTTATTCAGATTGTCTTAAAACTATTACTTGCTGTATGTATCAGAAACCTAGAGTCATATTAAAGACTTGAAATATAAGCTACTTAGAACTCAAAGAGCTATGTAAAGAACAATAATGAGAATAACGCTAAGAGAAAAAAGAAGCCACATAGATATGTGAACAAAGTAACTGCATATAATATTTAAAAGCATATGGAAAGGGATATTTAATGAGAATGACAGATAATACTTGAACATTAAGAATGATTGAATGGGACCATCATTCCTCGCTTGCTTTTATATATATCTTGAGCTCAACCTCATGTGATATTTCATGCACTCTGGTAAGCAAACATTGCAAATCCTGTGGTGTTCAGCTAATAAGGACAATGTCATTAGCATACTCTAGATGAGTTCATTTCCTATTACCAATCTAATCAAATTCATCTTCACCAACCATAACAGTTAAATACATTGCAAAATGCGTGAGGAGGATTAACAATATATATGACAACCCATTCCATTGGAGTACGCCACTGTTCACTAGAAATTCATTTGATAAGGTTCCACTAACATTAACTTCGCACTTCCTATGCTTATGAACAGACTTAATCAAATTTACACATTCAGGAGGAACTCCATAATAAAGCAAGACTTTCTACGAAAAAGGCCGGTGCACACTATCAAAGGGATTTTCATATTCCACATAGGACATTTGAAGTGGATCTCTATATTTTAGACATTGTGGTTCATGTCCTGAAATGAAAATTTGGTCAGTACAAGTTATAGGGTTTTTAAATCCTGCTTATTCATTTCTCAGCTTTTCATCGATGTTTCTCTTTAGTCTCTTTAGAATAACCCAACTATATATTTTCATGACAATTAACGTATGTGTGATGCATCTCTGTAATGATTGCAATTAGTCAGATCTCCTAGCTCCCATTCCTCAGGTTTTTCCTCTTTTCGCCACATTCTACAAAATAATCTTATAAGTATTCTAGGAATCACTTCATTTTCAGCCAATAACATCTTTTGAGCAGTTATTCTGTCGGGAATTTTCGAACTGATCACTCGAAAATCCCGCCATTTAACTCTACCAACGTTACGTTAAATTGGAGGGAAGGCTAGGAGAACTCGCGGGCGTTGAGTCGAATGACTATGGTTTAATACGAGACTGTTTTAGAGCCTAAAGAGTAACCGCCTGGTAGGGAAGGAGCGGATGTTAAAGAAATTGAGCATTTGTAATTTATGATTCAGGAATTTAATGTCATTTCATTGTACCATGACGAAAATATCCTATGTATAAGTTTAGATTCAGAGAAGCGCGGGAAACAAAAGTTTTCGTCAGAGCTGCGGAGCTCAGCTCGGTCTCTTTTGTCCAACGTCCTCAGCTCAAGTAAGTCCTATTAATTGTTGTCTCTCCCCCCCCCCCTATTGTACCCAGGTTGGTTTCCCTATAGGTTTTACAAGTGTTTTGTAAGAATTGTATCTATGTATATTTAGTTGATCCTTGTGATTGAGGATCAGTGCTATTCATTAAATTACGTGAGAAAGCCTTGGTATGCCGTTTACCAAGGCAACTTGTTGAAATATTAATTAATTTTACTTAATTTGAGTCCGGTGTGGACTTAGTTTTTTTTGGCAACGCATGAGGATATTTCGAGTCATATATTTCATTAGTATGTTGAGTAAATGTTTTGATTATGTATTTCCCTTTCATTGAATAACTATTTTTGTAATAAAATTGTTAAAGTGTAGCTGTATTTTGTTGATTCCTGGAAGGTTTGGGAGTCTTACCTCTTCAAGGTCTTGCTATCGGCCCTTAACATCGGGCCAAGAATGTTATTATCTGTCGAAGTGAAAATCACGACAACTGGTCCTTCGAACCGGATAGCAAGTGTCTCTCAGAGCTAGAAAGGAATTCCACAGAATATGAGCTTTAGAGTAGCGTTAATAGGTCATAGTCAGCTTCCCCCAAATCTGCCGCAATGTTTGGATAGCGAGGTAGAAATTTACCGGAGGCCAGGGGGCCTAGTCAATCAATTTTTGAATGATCAGTT
This sequence comes from Palaemon carinicauda, assembly GCF_036898095.1. Taxonomy (NCBI): domain Eukaryota; kingdom Metazoa; phylum Arthropoda; class Malacostraca; order Decapoda; family Palaemonidae; genus Palaemon; species Palaemon carinicauda. Next base: position 104,243,061 of record NC_090730.1, read on the forward strand.
AGAGTTTTGGAACAAGAGATATGATTTGGTTGTTTTGTATCTAGGAGGGAACGATCTGGCGAACGAACACCCCAAAACTATATGGGATAATTTGAGGGTCCTCATCGAACGATTGAGGAACATAACAGGGATCATTGCTATTTGTGACGCGGAGGTTAGGGAGTATCTACCTGACAACAGATTTGCGGTTAATCCATCAGAGTACGTTGGTAAGGTGAAGAACTTTAATGCAAGGGTCTCAAAATATTGTTCAAAGAGGCATCAGTACGGTGTGAGACACCTGCCGATGAACTCCAGAGCCTACCGCGAGGGCAGGTTAAGTGATGGGGTCCACTTTGATCAATCAATTCGCAATGCTTTCCTCAACCGTTTGATGAGGCTGATCAGGAGAGAGAGGGAGAGACGTAACAATTAAGGTCCTCAACGTCCCGGTGTACGATCGACCACGTGTCAGTTTTTTCTTGAGTCCCCTCTTACTAACGTAGACGTAACTTCTTTCCTTCTTGTTTTGATAACCTCCCAAAATTAAAGTAAAGTAGTCAGAATGGCGGTGGCCACGATCGTGCACATCGAGGCGTCGATGGGCCTAGTAGCAGACTTGCTTAGCGAAACGCAATGAGCGCTGATTGAGACATATTCTGAGTCTGTCTATCGGAATCTAGTAACGGAACTCCAGGAAGAGGTCAGGCACCTGAGAACGCTGTACAAAAGTCAGCATGTAAAACTAGAACCTAGTTTTGAAGCCCGAATCAGGCACACGCTGGGTGAAGCTACACGTGCTTTTACCCTTCTATACAACCGTATAGACCAAGTGAAAAGCACTTTAACGGGGAATGTTGCTCTCCCCACGTTTGAAGGAGAAGTGCAGGAATATGCTTCGTATCCTGAGCTCTTCACAATCCATGTTGATAGAAGAGCCGATTTAGATGATGTATCTAAATTTACCTACTTGCTGGGGACATTGGACAAAGAGCCGCTTAGAGTAGTAAAATATTTAAGTGTAACCGCCGCGAACTATAGAATAGCGTTAGATCTACTAGACAAACAATATGGTAACATACATCAGACGCTCGTGATTTTGCACCGAAAATTAGCTAACATATTTGTGCCGTCACTAGACCCCGTAGAGCTCAAAAGGTTCCGTTTCGAGTTAACAATCATAATTGAACAAATTAAAAGGTTGAGTAAAGACGATATAGGCCAGGGCATGGTCATGAGTCTCATAAATCAAAAATTATCAGAGGGAAAACTCTATAGGAAAGTGGTCGAGCATTTAAGAAAATGTGATTATACGTTAGATGAGTTTTTTGACACCATAGACTTCATTATAAGAATGCTCGAAGATGATGCGTTGCAAAGAGGCGACAAACTTGAGTATGATAAAAGAAAAGACAACAGTGTGATACCGAAATCCACACCTGTCCACAATAATTCTTGTCCATTTTGTAGCGAACGGCACCCGCCTCACGGATGTCGCCAAGTAACTGACGTAGCTGCCAGACGTCACATTTTGCTTAAAAGGGGCCTTTGCTTTAATTGTACAAAGTCAGGTCATCGTAGTGATAAGTGTCCCGTCCAAAGTTCTTGCAAAATTTGTAATGCCAAACACCACACCGCAATTTGCGATGATCACAATGCGGGAAGACGACCGCAATCTAACCCCAATAGTAGCAATAGTCAATTAACAACGTCCCGCCCCGTAGTATATGCGAAGCCTACATAGCACGAAACTGCCCCCGTCCATCCAAGGTTAAAGTAGAATCTAAACCATGCAAAAGCGCAAAGATTACACAGAAATCTGACGTAGACCTCCCATGTACCCTCCTGCCAACCACGATGGCAGACATATATCGAAAACAAGGTAGCAAGCGAGTCCGCCTATTCCTTGACTCCGGGAGCCAAAGAAGCTTCATATCAGCGAAAATCGCGAGTCAATTAGGCCTACTGGTGGTAGGACAAGTGTCATTGAATATAGCTCCATTCGGCTCCGCGGAAATATGTGGACAGTACAATGTAGTGAGTTGTAGGGTTGAGATGGGGAAAAGATCAGTGAGGATGAAGTTAGTGGCACACGAACACGTGGACGTCCCAATACATAACGCTGGTTATGTAAAAGTCAGACAGCATCTGTTGAGCAAGGGAGTCGCGTTAGCCGATCCAGCAAACCAATCAGATACCATTAAAAATTTACACATATTAGGAGGGGCTGATTATTTTAGTTATTTTATTATAGGCATAGAGAAAGTGGATGGTATCAATCTTTTCTTGACTCATAATGGTATGTCCCCATATGCGAAGGTGCCGCAGTGGCTATTCCAAGGGGAAAAGGTTGAACAGGTAAGAACGCTTAGAGTGTGCAAAATCATGAACGAACCATATTAGTTTGATGTAGATGAATGGTGGCGTTTGGACCATGTTAGCATCGCCCCATCTGAGCAATACACCGTTCGCGAGGCGGAAGCCGTGCGAAAGGTGTCGCAAAGTGCTGTGAAAAAACCTGAGCGATATCAGGTTAGCCTACCATTCGGGTCGGATGCTAGGCCAGATACGAACTATAGAAACGCTATAGCGCAGTTAGAGTCGTTGCAAACTAAATTCAGGAAGGATAGGGAATATTTTGATCAATACCAGGGAGTAATAGATAAATATATTGAAGCGGGTTTTATATCTGAAGTGAAGGAACCCAAGGTGGAAGGTTATTATATGCCGCACTTTGGAATCAAGAAAAATAGCCGCACCACCCCCCTTAGAATTGTGTTCAATGCCTCCGCGAAATCGTAAGGTGGTAAGTCCTTGAATGAATGCCTATTGCCTGGCCCAAATTTAGTGGAATTGGCATATCATTTAATCATAAGGTTTAGGTTGAACAGATATGCCATGTTAGCTGATATCAGCAAAGCCTTCCCTCGTGTCTTGTTGGATCCTCGTGATGCCAAATACACACGATTTCTGTGGCGCGAGGCAGCAGGTCGAGCGCTTACCTTCGCCTTTAGAGTCGTGGTGTTCGGCATCACGGCAAGTCCATTTTTGTTACAACAAGTGTTGAATTATCATTTCAAAGGGGAAGGTAGGCCAGATTTGGTAAAGTCCTTTCATGTCGATAATTATCTAGCCACTTTTGAGAATCTGGAGAGCATGAAGCAGGAGCATGAGTCTGTTAATAACATCTTAACAGGGGCGGGTATGCCTTTAGAAAGGTGGGCATCCAATCTCTTGGCCTTTGATAGCGAGAAAGAGTGGAGAGAGCCTGTGAGTGTGAACGTGCTTGGGTTGCGATGGACCCGAGACGTAGACCGATTGTGTGTGAAAGAAAGTAAGAAAATCTGTGAGTTGGGGGAGGGGTGGGTGCCTACGAAGCGTAGGGTACTTTCCCTGTTGGTTTCAATTTACGATCCGATAGGTTTAATAAGTCCATTGTTTGTAAGAGGAAAACTTTTCCTCCAACAATTATGGGAGAATGACGTGGGTTGGGATGATGTGTTGAAAGGAGAAAAGGCTAGAGAAGCGAGTGAGCTGTTGAGTGATTTGAAAGCGGTGAGCGAAATCACTTTTCCAAGAACAATAGGTAGGAAAGGTTTAGAGCTCCATATATTCACCGATGCCAGCAGTAATGCATACGGCGCAGTAGCATATACCAGGGACGACTGCAATCAGGTAAACCTAATAACAAGTAAGATGAGGATCACTCCGAAGGGAATGAACAAATTGACAATTCCAAAGCTAGAACTGCTAGCATTGTTGCTAGGCAGCAGATTAGCTAAGACCCTCAAGGAGCTGATAGAACCACGAGAGGTAGTCATATGGACAGACAGTAAGGTCACGTTGGCATGGGTAGCATCTTCCGAGGCCAAGGACCACAAGAATGTTTTTATATCCAACCGAGTGGCGGAGTTTGTTTTTCTTCAGCAGGTTTGTCAATTGAGTTTGATGCATGTCCCCAGTGAACAGAACCCTGCTGACATCCTGTCCAGAGGTGCAACGACGCAACAACTGCTAGATAACTCCCTGTGGAGGAACGGTCCAGAATTCCTCAGGACCATGGGAAAGCCTGTTCCTGGCAAGGAAGAAGATCCAACCCAGGAAAAAACAACAATCGCGGGGGTGCAGGAATTAAGAGAGGAAATGAATCCTTCCCCTCCAGGCGAGATATGGGAAATTCTGCAAAGGGAAGTAGATTTCCAATTCTTGTTGAGAGTTGTTGAAGTAATCAAAAGGTTTACAAAGATAGAACGGCATCCGTTCAGTATTGTTGTCCAACTAGAGCAAAAACATTATTTGCCTACAGTTTATGCTTACTTAGAGGGCAGAGTCAGACCCCCTCGTGAAGTTGCTAATTTTGTCAGACAATTGAATCTAGTTTTAATAGATAGTCTTATTTGCACTAGGGGACGAGTGTCCCAAGTAGAAGAAACTAATCACTTAATTCTCTTGCCAGCCAAAGGGCATTTAGTCAGGATGTATTTAAGTTATTTACATCGGTTACATTTGCATTGTGGGGTGAATACAGTAATGGGTATCTTTCGACAGAAATGTTGGGTGGCGGGTCTACGTTCCATTGCCAAGCGAACCGTGCGACAATGTCCCGAATGTGTGCAGGCCTTCCAACCTCTAATGAGACAGCCACCACCGCCCCCCCCTACCGAAGGAAAGGATCACTCTCACAAAACCCTTTACAGCAGTCGGAGTGGACCACACAGTAGCCATACAGACCGAGACGCAGCCGGGCTACATACTGATCGTATACTGATCGTAACATGCATGGCTAGCAGAGCCGTGTACCTTGATTTCTGCCTCTCCCTGGAAGCGGAAGAATTCGTGTTAGCACTAACGCGGTTTAGTGCCACACACGGTGCCCCGCAGCTCATCATGTCCGATAACCATCAGACTTTCAAAACTACCAGCCACCTCCTTCAGGGACTCTACGAAGAAGATGAAGTCCAGCAGTTCTTGAGGAAAACGGGCATAAAGTGGCAATATCAGACGCCCCGTGCACTTTGGAAAGGTGGGTTCTACGAGCGTCTGATAGGGGTAACGAAAAGGACCCTCCAGATAGCCCTCGGAAAAAAGTACTTACCGGACGCCCACGTACTAACCCTTGTGAAAGAAGCAGAAGCAGTGGTGAATAATCTGCCGCTTATGTACAGCGGCGACGAGCGCGAGGATGAAGTCCTCACCCCCTCCCATTTGCTAAGGGGACACCAAGTCCACCTCATGGCACCGATCTTGCCAGACGACCACCTCAACGCGACCTTCACCTCTCGGAGGCTACGTGATCGCTACCTAAAACTGACAGATTCCTTAAAGGCCTTCAGAGAGCAGTGGAGAAGGGAATACTTGAGTGCCTTGAGAGCCCGGTACGACTGTCGGTCATGGTAACCCTCCAAGCTGCACCCTGGAGATGTCGTGCTGGTTAAACAAGAGAATCAAAAGAGAGCTACGCGGCCTCTTGGACGTGTTGTGGAGACGTATCCTGACGACGACGGAGTCGTGCGTTCGGCCAAAGTATTGTTCGAGGGTGTCGAGTCACTGCAAACTGTCAGCCACCTGGTTCCCCTAGAAATAGCCCCCTTTGAGGATGGTGATGGAGAAGAAGACGACGACGACGGCGATGACGGAGAAGAGGGCGCGTACAGTTCGACAGCAGGAATGCCAGGGATCGTTGAGACGTCTGGCGATAACCAGGAAATGGCTCCGGCTACGACAACTCAACAACCAGCCACAGGAACCGTCGACAACGACGATAAAGGTGAGAACTATGCAGTTAGTGAGAGAAGTGAAAATGAAACAGAATCAAAGCAGACGGAGGCACAAGGACGTTCTGCACGCCCATTGAGAAGGGCTGCCGCGAAGCAGCGAGAACTGATGGACAGTCTGCTGAGAAGTGACGATATATAAGGCGAAGCTGCAAACAATGAGTGAAAAGGGGGAGTGTCCTATCTGGTAGGTAGGGAGGGTGGAGAAACAGATTGTAAGGTGTGCAAGAATCTAGGGAAGTTGGAAGTGCGTAGGGTGTGGAGAACGGGGACGGGATGGTCTCTCCTACTTACAGACCGAGCGTTGTACAGAACCAGGCCCCTCCCTCTTGTACTTCATCAAGTAATAGCCTGTATGTAGCAGTACTATAAGAGTATTTCGATTAATGTCAATAAAGGCAAAATGCCTTGTGATCGAATCTGTTTATGTATCGATTAATGTGAGTAAAGGCAGATTGACTTATGTGTTGTGTGAATACATTTCTATTGCTATTTTCTGATTTGTCTTAGGCCCATTGCCTAATTGCCTTTCCATTTGAATTGTTATGTATACATTTCCATTGCTATTTTCTGATTTGTCTTAGGCCCATTGCCTAATTGCCTTTACATTTGAATTGTTATGTATTCATTTCTATTGCTATTTTTTTATTTGTCTTAGGCCCATTGCCTATTTGCTTTGCCATTTGAATTGTCTGTATTATGTATGAGTACATTTCTACTGCTATTTTCTGCTGTTTTCATACACGAATGAAAAGCTGATTTGTTTTAGGCCCATTGCCTAATTGCCTTTCCATTTGACTCCTTATATGTATTATTTACGAGTGCATTTCTATTGCTATTTTTGCAACATTATGATTTGTCTTAGGCCCATTGCCTAATTCGAACTGTTGTATAGGTACATTTGGATTTTTATTTAGTGAACACCTGTAAGAGTTAATTGCCCTAGGGTAACATTGCTGTATGCTGTACATTGCGTATACTCTGTTCGAGTCGTTGCGGAGCGCTACGCAGCGAGCCTAACAGAGTCTCGGAGTAGTTACTCCCCCCCCCCCCCCCCCGCGAGTCCAGTCTTGCCCAATTGACCGACGTTTCATAGCTCCTTTATTTTGGGGTGTGGAGGATGTCGGGAATTTTCGAACTGATCACTCGAAAATGCCGCCATTTAACTCTACCAACGTTACGTTAAATTGGAGGGAAGGCTGGGAGAACTTGCGGGCGTTGAGTCGAATGACTATGGTTTAATACGAGACTGTTTTAGAGCCTAAAGAGTAACCGCCTGGTAGGAAAGGAGCGGATGTTAAAGAAATTGAGCATTTGTAATTTATGATTCAGGAATTTAATGTCATTTCATTGTACCATGACGAAAATATCCTATGTATAAGTTTAGATTCAGAGAAGCGCGGGAAACAAAAGTTTTCGTCAGAGCTGCGGAGCTCAGCTCGGTCTCTTTTGTCCAACGTCCTCAGCTCAAGTAAGTCCTATTAATTGTTGTCTCCCCCCCCCCCCACCCCTATTGCACCCAGGTCGGTTTCCCTATAGGTTTTACAAGTGTTTTGTAAGAATTGTATCTATGTATATTTAGTTTATCCCTGTGATTGGGGATCAGTGCTATTCATTAAATTACGTGAGAAAGCCTTGGTATGCCGTTTACCAAGGCAACTTGTTGAAATATTAATTAATTTTACTTAATATGAGTCCGGTGTGGACTTAGTTTTTTTGGCAACGCATGAGGTTATTTCGAGTCATATATTTCATTAGTATGTTGAGTAAATGTTTTGATTATGTATTTCCCTTTCATTAAATAACTATTTTTGTAATAAAATTGTTAAAGTGTAGCTGAATTTTGTTGATTCCTGGAAGGTTTTGGGAGTCTTACCTCTTCAAAGTCTTGCTATCGGCCCTTAACATCGGGCCAAGAACGTTATTATCTGTCGAAGTGAAAATCACGACATATTCCATCGTATCCAGGGGCTTTCCTTTTCCTGGGTTTTTTATGATAGTTTCAACTTCAAACACACTGAATTCATTCATGGACGCATCAAGGTCTTACTGAATTTCGGGTAGAGCAATCAAATTATTTCTTCATTATCTGCTATTCATTACCTGACTATAGTGTTTCGTCCCCTATTGCCTTTCTTCATCTTTTTTTGTTATAATAGTCCGATTTCTCTTTTTATGGGTATATGCTTATACTTTCTTACTCTCGTGGAGATGTCATTAATAATTCTATGACGAATTCTTAAACCATAGCCATTACTTGAATTATTCCATATTTTTGTCAGCATTATCTGATTTCCTGTCTGAATACTCGTTCAATTCTTTTCTGGCTTTCCCTTTTTCACCTATCAATATCAAATTTGCATGAAATCCTCGATAACTTTCAACAACCAATTCCTTTCTTTGTTTCCTTTCTATGGTATCTCAAGTATCCTTTTATATCCATGGCTCTCTCCTTGTGACTGCATGTCACAAAACTTTACTGCTAGTTGAATTGATACATGTTATTGATATTACACTATTCTTCGTATATTAAGGTCTCCAAGACTGCAAATTGCTTCCTAAATTCATATATAAATGTTTTATTGTGCTCATCTTCTAAAAGTTTATTTGCATCAAACCTAGGTATTGTATCTACATTACTCTTGGTTGCTTTTAGATATAATTTCAGTGTGGCAATTGGCTGGTGATTACTTCCGATATCTGCACCTCTAACCCTTCGTATATTCCTCAGAGTCCTTCTTTCCACTTTATTATTTGCAATGTGATCTATCTGTATTCGTGGATGCCCTTGTGCTGGAAAAGAGTACCTCAAATAACAAGATTGTTTGATGACCAAAAACTTATAATATATTCTCCATGTTCTTTTGTAACTTCACCAAGCCCTTCAACACCCATCACATTCTCTATAACTTGACTATTCCTTCCAATTTTAGATTTTCGGTCATCCATCACCGCTTTGTACATGGTATGCTGATGAACAGACCTAATAAAATTCACATAATTAAGAAGAATTCCATAATAGCAGCACAGGATAATCTACAAAATTAGCCAGTCCATAGAATCAGAGGCTTTTTCGATGTCTACAAATGCCAACCAAAGCAGATTTCTATATTCTACAAATTGCTGTACAACATGTCTCAAAATGAAAATCTGGTCATTACAATTTCTACCTTTTTGAAATCCTGTTTGTACATCTCTCAGCTTTAAATCAAAGTTTCTCTCCAGTCACATTAGAATAAACATACTCTATATTTCAATAACAACTGACGTAAGTTTTATACCTCTATATTTATTGCAATCACTCAGGTCTCTTATTTCCCCCATTTTCATAAAAAATCCTAACTCCCATTCATCAGGTTTTCCCCTTTGCTTGCCCCATTCAACCAAATAATCTGATAAGTAATCTGGGGATCACTTCTTTTTCTGCCAGTATAATCTCGGCAGTTATTCCTTCTCTTTAGTTTTTTTAATGATAGCTTTGACTTCAAGCCCACTGAATTCATTCATGGGCACATCAAGGTCTTCATCAGCGTCATGTATATCAATGAAATTATTCCCTTCTTATCTCATTCATAACCTAACTAAAGTGTTTTTTTTATCATCTGTTATTATAAAATATCCATGTCTTATTTTCATCGCTATATGATACTTTTTCTTCTTTGCCACGGTAAAGATATCATTATTAATTGTATGAGCGAGTCTTATACCATAGCCACTCCCTGGATTCATAGCTCTCTTAGCCTCGCCTTCCTTACTGTCTATATATTCTTCACAATCATTCCTGGCATATCTTTTCGCCACACTATCAATACTAATATAATTAGCTTCGACTACCTTGTAGTTTCAATCCTTGCTCAGAAAATTTTTTGAATCAATTTCTATCTGTCTCTTTTTTATAGTATCCCACGTATCATTTGATATCCATGGATTTCTCCTTGTAACTTCGTGTTCCAAGACTTCACTACCAACTAAGTGATATATGTTCTTAGTATCACACCATTCTTCAGTAATTGTCTGCTTTTTTGTTCCTTAAAGTCTCTAATACTGCATATCGATTCCTACCTCCAATTGCAAATGTTTCTCTGTGCTCTTCTACTAAAAGCTCAGTTGTATCAAACCGAGATATTACATATACCTTTCTGTTGGATGCTCTCAGTTTTAATTTTAGTGTGGCACCTTGATACATTCTTACATTATTCAGAGTTAACTTTCTCTCTTTATTAATGTTAATATAATCTATTTTATTTTTGTAATTGCGACATGATGAAGACCTATATATATATATATATATATATATATATATATATATATATATATATGTGTGTGTGTGTGTGTGTGTGTGTGTCATTTCCTACGCCTATTGACGCAAAGGACTCGGTTATTTTTCACCTGACGTCTCTATCATGAGCTTTTAATTCAATACTTCTCCATTTATCCTCTACTTCACTCTTCATAGTCCTCAACCATGTAGACCTGGGTATTCAAACTCTTCTAGTCGTTTGTGGAGCCCAGCTGAACGTTAGGTGAACAAATCACTTCTAAGGAGTTCGAAGAGCATGCCCAAACCATCTGCATCTACCCCTCATCATGATCTCATCTACATTTGGCACTAAATTAATCTCTTATAGTCTCATTTCTAATCCTGTCCTGCCATGTAACTCTCAATATCCTTCCGAGTGTTTTTTCTCATAAATCTAATTAATATATTGGATTAAGTACCTAATTTTACTGAAGTACTTAATCTTATTAAACTGCTGCATATTACAAAATTGCATAATACCAAATTGGTAGGACAATCTCAATGAATAATTTTCTTTTAAGAGAAAGTGCATAATACAAAATTGGTAGGACAATCTCATTAACTACTTTTATTTTAAGAGAAAGTGGTATTTTACTTTTCAAAATCTCATTTCGTTTATCAAAAGTTCTCCATTCCATGCTTATCCTTTTTTGTTTTTTATTATTGTCTCGTGTCCTTTGAAAACAATTGTCCTCCTCATAACATACATAGAAGGTGAGGTACCCTAAGATGCCATCAAAGAGGCGTTGAAAGGTAGCCCCAGTATTACGAAGGCCAAAACATGAATAATTAAAGGTTTATGTACCGAAGGTGGTGGTAATGGTGGTGTTGATGATGTCTGTCTTCATGGTCACCTGATAATACCCCTTCAGGAGGTTGAGCATGCAGAAAACCTTCCCTTTGGACAAGTAGGAAGTAATGTTAGTGATGTTTGGGAGATGGTAGGTATCAGGTTCTGTCTGAATGCTCAAATGCTTGTAATCCCCACACAGATGCAAGAACCATCTTTCTTCAGGACGATGTGTGAAGGTGATGACCATGGGCTTGAGGTCTTCTGGCAAAGGCCACTTGCTTCAATTTGTGGTTAACACTGGGGGCCCTGTCGTCTTGAAATGTTTAGAAATACTATGATTGGTGGGGAACAGTGGGTGTTTGGTGAAGTTCTGGACGGAAGATTTCTAGGTAAAATGTGAGGAGGAGGGCATAAGCATCTGTAAAAGTATTGATTTGAAGAGCAAAGGCTAAAGAAGCTGGGCTGGAAAGGTGCTAACAAGAAATAGTCTGCGTTGACTAACTGTCGGAGAGTAGAATCAACAAGGAGGTTGAAATGAGAGAGGAAATCCGCACCGAGGATTGGCACTGTGACGTCAGCAACAAGAATCATCCTATGATATTTGTTGGTCCCAAATGAAAATGT
>NC_090730.1:104269530-104289530 GCF_036898095.1 Palaemon carinicauda
ATCCTGGCACCTTCGACTCTAACTCAAGAAATCGGTGAGATAGTACAAATTGGCTCGGTGACACATATCATAATCACTGCGGTACTCTAAAAGCAAAAAATATACCTCCTGAATTTTGTTGCAGTGGAGGGAATGTTAAGCTGCCTTTACTACAAATATCTTCCCTACTTCAACATAAGACACGTTTCATCTTAAAAGTTGCAGTTTCCAAAAATGAGATATTCGGTATCTAAAAAAAAAAAAAAAAAAAAAAAAAAAATGTGGTTCAGAATGAGTCTTCACAAAGATAACTTTCAAGAACTGACCAGATGTACAGTATATACCGACATTGCTTTTCACTGCTCCACCCGGCCTATGCCGGGTATCTGCTATCAACTCAGCTTGATCATCCATCAGGAATAGTGTTCCAAGAAATGCAGAATTGCATTTTATGTACTGGTGATTGATCGTCATTACTAGCAATGTCTGGATAAAACTATAAAGAAAAAACGAAGAAGTGTGTCCAGTACATTTTCAGTGTGAGTTTTTACAAGGTTAGTTGTGTGGATAATTGCTATTATGAATCCTAAACTGTTGCCCTTGATTTTACACCTTTTTCTGATAACTTCTACTTCGACTATTGGGGTGAATCGTTGCAAACTTAGTTTCTGCCTAAGCTAGTCATTTGGAAGTGTGTAGGTTGTTGGGTCACCGAATGTTTTTTTATTTTGTTTTCATTTTTTCTTTCTTTTTTCAGAAACTCGCTCACTCAGCTAAATCACGTAGTACATATACCGATTGCCAAAGCAGGGAAGCATTGTTATAATGTTTAATTAAGAGAAAAGCAAGCCAAGTCGAACAAACACCAGTAAGTTAATAATTATTAGTATTTTGCATCCAATTGGAAACGATACTATGAGGAGAACGGACCCATAAGAGAATGGTGTTAGAGAAATATATGCAGTAGTTAGCCAGCGAGTGAAGCTTCCACATCTATATTTCTATCTGAAAAAAAAAAGAAAATCCTGGTTGGTTTTCTTATTGTTTTTATTTTTTTTTTCTTGTGGGGGGGTTTGCTCTTATTCTCTTCCATAATTTGTTAGTTTTCATTTTATTCCAACCAAAAATCCAGGATCCATTATGAAGTTTGTCCCATTATTGTTGGGTGATCGTAATAGAAAAACTATACTTTTGCAGAAGGCAATAACATCAAAACACAATAAAACAACAAGAAAGCTAACGAAAAAAAAAAATTCATACAAGAAAGCTGGGTGAAACATATTAAAAATTTACATAAGTTTTTTAATATATATATATATATATATATGTGTGTGTGTATATATATATATATATATATATATAAATATAAATATAAATATATATGTGTATATATATATATATATATATATAAATATAAATATATATGTATATATATATATATATATATGATTACAGACACGTTGCTCTTTATCATATAAAGGAGATTAAATCTAAATAAGTACATGTCAATAAAATAATCGATAGTAAAACAATAGATAAATACATCTGAATATATTATGTTCATATTCACCGAAGTCAACATTGCATGAAAATCTTTTTTGAGCATAACGATGGCTCTCGACTGGAACTGAAAAAAGGTGCCCTGAAAAAGAGAAAAAAATTTCTAATAGGACCATTTAAGTTTTTATGGCACTTAATGCAGTTTTGTTAAGCGTAAATGCAATCTTGATACGTTAAAGCTATTTCGAAGCTAGCATTAACAACGGCCCTCCACTGACATTATGCTTCATAACATGTCGGAGTGCTTTGGTCGTAATTTTACTTACTCATTTTGTTGGAAAGTCCGTTTAGAAATGGGATTTTATTTCTGGGGATATTTTTGGTTTATTTGCTATTTATATGAGCTTAAACAGATTTTTCTTTGTCCTGATACATGACTGATTAAACAAACAAGAATTATCCTTTCTTCATACCTCATTCATTTTATACAGGTTAAAAAATATTTTCATAAACACGATCATTAGGAAAAATCAAAACAGCAATAGCATCAAATAAAGGATGAAGAAATAATCAACATAACAACACTCGCAATACAAAAATAATAATAAGAGAAGATAGTGCTACAATGATGAAATTCCATACAAAATTTGGTAATCCTAGGCACTCATGTTCCTGATTCTAAAGTATAATTCATCCTTATGAAGGGATACTAATGAAATACTAATGAAAAAGAAATAACTTTATTGCAAGAAATACTGCAACCTAAATAATTTCGGAAGAACTTCATTACCATGAATTTTCTTTAGCATTCTGCTTACTCAATTTATGTTGTTCGTTGAGAAGTCTAACATATTTCTAAAAGAAAAAAAAAAACAACAAAATAAAAATAAAAAAAAAATAAAAAAAAAATTCGATGGGTGACCATGTAGACTGAAATGTGTATACGAAATGAACCTATGTATAGAATATTGGACACAGATCAATGAATGATTTGTGAGGAAGAAAAGGAGTGAATGATGTTAAGGTTTCCTCTAATTACACGAAATACTGCATCTGCAGTACACTTGGAAGATAGAGATACATGAATGTACAACATTAGTTCATCCTCTTTCTCTCTCTCTCTCTCTCTCTCTCTCTCTCTCTCTCTCTCTCTCTCTCCATAAACAAGAACCAAATCTTCCCTAAAAAGATTCGATGGATATATTTATTGTTTTATAGTTTGCCGAAACCAATATATCCTCTTCCCCAGTTCAGATTATATATCTAATCGTTCCCACTCCTAAAGCTACGTTTCTTGCGGACTATACTTCGTGCATTCTCATTGTTCACGAAAAACCTACCTTTCCCCAACCATGACATATTCCTTTTCTTTCCAGTGAGATTCATGACTGCACTCGTATAATGAATGGGGTTATGTTTTCACAGGTGGTCTTGTTTGCGTAAGGCTGAATAATCCTTCTGGCCTAATTACCTTCTAAAAATATCTTGACTTGCCAACAATATTGGTCCCAGTTCTAGATCCATTGGAACGAATGTATGCAACATTTGCCCTTTTATATTGCCTAAATAAATGTATGCAACATTTGCTCTTTTATATTGCCTAAATAAATTAATCCGCTTATAATTTGATCAAGTTTTTCAGTTGACATATATTTTTTTAAATATTTATATATGATGCCAGTGTTCAATTATAAATGAACATGAATAATCTGTTGATTAGTTTTAGCTATGGATATAATAATAACATGTATGGTATTCATATGCAAACTTTTTTTTTCTTTTCAATCATCTGACGAAATCATATGTGTTTGAACTTTACAATGGACCTTTTGCTAGACTTGTTGGTAAGATGCAAACACATCAGTCCATGTTAATTCTTTTACACAATAAGTATTATAGAATCATTTTTAAATATTCGTACCCGAGGTAAAAATTTGACTATATTCTATGGTCTTCTTCCCAGTTAACACTATAATACCTTCTTTCCGTAAATCAAAACCATCTGGAATAATATCAAAACTGGCCATTTAAGGATCCTTCTCTCATACATAAATATTATATGCTTCTTGACCTGTCTATATTCTACATGTGACCCAGATATCACGGAACTAGCGAATGTAATAACTTCACTATCATTTCCCTCTTTTTTATTTTTTTGGCTACATGCACACTTATCTCCCCTATTTAAGATATAACAAGTGTCTGTCTATACATATATATATATATATATATATATATGTATATATATACATATATATTATATATATGTGTATATGTATATATATATATATATATATATTTCATTGCTATCACAGGATTGATGGGATCCCAAGAGGAAATGCCAGCGGGTTATAGTTATATATATATATATATATATATGTATATATATATATATATGTATATATATATATATATATATATATTTCATTGCTATCACAGGATTGATGGGATCCCAAGAGGAAATACCAGCGGGTTATAGTTATATATATATATATATATATACATATATATATATATATATATATAAATATATATATATATATATATATAAGTATATATATATATATATATATGTATATATATATATATATATATATGTATATATGTTTATATATATATATATATATATCACAAGCACACGTGATTTCAATCAATGTAAATATCACCCACGAATGGCATTTAATTCTGAATTCTATCTTGGGAATATATATCCACTTGGAATTCATTTTATGGTAACAGCTTCTGGACGGGTGGAGATTCGAACAGGTGGGGGTTCGAATCTCCACCCGGCCAGAAGCTGTTACCATAAAATTAATTCCAAGTGGATGTTTATTCCTAAGATAGAATTCGGTATTAAATGCCATTTGTGGGTGATTGATATATATATATATATATATATATATTTATATATATATATATATATATATATATATCACTCACCATCAGTCATTCATATTTCACTGCGAGGCGAAGGCCTTACATGTACCCATCCACTGGCGCCTGTTTATGGTTATTCGATGCCAGTTTATTTCAGCAAATTTTCTAGGTTCGTCAATCCATAGTCTTCTCTTCTTTCTAGTATTTCTTTTACAATCTTTGGTAACCCATTCTGTTGATCTTGATATCCGGATCTATTAGTTGCCATTATCATTATTTACTCTGTCCATCTCCACTATTTTTTTTTTACATTTTGTTAGAATATTGTTTACATTAGTTTGCTCCCATATCCATGTTGCTTTTTCTCTGTCCCTTAGTTTTAGTTCCATCATTACTCATTTCATTGATCTTTGACTGGTAACTGAATAAAATAAATATCCTATGCCATTAGTCCAAGTTTCTGAAAAATAGGTTAATGCTGGCTGGCAAGACCATATCTTTTATACATACACATACACAAACCGTAAAATTTTCGTGCATTTCATATAACACTTGATCACATTCACTCTACCTTTCAAGGAGGTAAAGTCCAAAATCCTGCCTTTGGAAAACGCGTTTCATTATTTTTATACAGTTTTAAGAAGCCCTCAGGCCAGGTTCCTCTAGTTCGATAAATAGGTTAAAGGCTATAAACTCCATAAACACCCTGACGAAGTACAACAATATTATGAAATACTTCATAAAAATTATAACAAGTATCAAACATATCAATTCTATTAGTTATTAAAAAGAAAACAAAAATTAACAGGTTTCTGAAAAGGTAAAGTGAACGACACCAGAGAGACTAGGAAAGGAGGTTACTGGAGAGATAGTAGGAGGGTCTATACTCTATACTATACAGAGGGAGGGAAGGAGAGGGGAGCGATGGGGGAGTGTAGGTATTCGATTTGCTTCAACTACTTACTCGATTCACTTGGTTTGCGCTTTATTACGACATGAGTAAACGCCTCAATTAACGAGATTTGCCAATGCATTCAAGTACCAAAAATTAGGGGGAGGTCTATAGATTGCTGTGTCCAAGTACAATTCTGATCAAGTAATTAGTGTGGGAGATATTCAAGAAAAAAAAATATTTTTGGCCAGAAATTCATAGTAATTAGTTTAGCTTGAAATTCAAACGCTCTTGATGGACCTTGATATTTATGGAGGTGTAAACTCAAAAGGTAATTTTGCTTTGTTTTTCACAAATTCTTCTGATTTTTAAGTTCATCAATCTTTTGTTATTTTTTAAGTTAGCAGAAAAAGGCTGTTTTTGTGCCTTAAGGCAAATTGGTTTTTAGTCCATTTGATAATTGTTTTTGGTAGCTCTAGAGCCCATATGATTACTGTCCAATTATCATGACTCTATGTCATCTAAAGTTTTTGAAGGTCTTATGGCAAAACGTCTAAATAATTATGCTGAACGTAATAGTCTGTTCCATAGTTTTCAATTTCGTTTAAAGGGCCTTATTCTACTCTTGCATTTCTAATACATGTATCTTAAAGCAGTACTTTGATAGCAATCAGGAAGTTTGTATGTTTGGATTTGATTTAGCTGCTGCCTTTAACCATGCTAGTCATGAGTCCCTTATTGATAAACTCAAACAGTCAGGAAACTTTTCGTAGCATAATCATTGAACTTTTAGGTTATGGATTGTAAGGCGTAGTTGTTTATAGGAACCAAAATGAGTATAGGTATGTAACATCTCTTGTTCCACAGAGTAGCGTTTTTTGCCAATTACTTTTTAAACTATATACACATGATAAGTGGTTTAGTTTAGAGAAAAATCTCGCTGATGCTACTCAACTTCCACCAATTTTCATATTCTGAAAGTAGATCTGGGGTTGCATTACTTTTGAGAGAAGTATCGTTTTGCCACGCTTCATCTTGGAGCTGCCAATTAGTATACTTTATTACAATTATTGTCATCCTTCCTATCTGATAGTAAGTATCATTTATTAAGTGTAGAGCAACAGAAGATATTTCCCAGGTGAATGGTCAATGTTTGTTGCATTAATTGTTTGAAAAAAAAAAATCTTTGTAGAAACATCTGCGGCAACCTGATATTAGTTTTCACCGTTAGTGGTAGTAGGCAGGCTTCAAGTGTGTAAGCAAGGGATAATGGTGATTTGTAAATTAGCATTATCCCAAAAGTTCTCATGATTTGTTTTGATAAAAAAAAAAATAAATAAATAAATAGAACCTAAATAAGACGCAAGTTGGTTTTAAAAACCGAAATCTAAGTTATATGCTCGTGTAAGTAAAAGGTTAGGTCTATTCAAATAATCAAGGAAATATATTTTCCAGCTTGTTACTTAGTAACTGGAATTGTTTGGTTTTGATTTAGCTGCTGCCTTCAACCATGCTAGTCATGAGTCCAAAACCAATCAATTCAGATATTACCGCCTTCAGCCTCGAATAGCCGTTAAAAATTTTAAGATACAGAAGTAATAATTTCTATAACATGATATAAAGGCTGTTTCTTTTTTTTTTTGCGGTTTATTTCCTCGTCTATTTCCAAAATAGATTTCGATGGAAATAAGAACTATTTCTTAAACGTTAAATGGGATAATTGTTTATATATTCAGATGCAAAACATACAAAATTGGTAATTTTTACAATAAAAAGTATAACTATTTCTCAAAATTTAAATTTCATATATATTTTTTTTTCAGCGTCTTATAACTGTACAGTTCCAATCAAAAAGTAACAAACGCCATTGGGAACCTTGTATTATATCAACTACACGGGAAAACAAGTGAGTAATGTTACAGTGCAATTTGGCCGCGAGTAAGTATTTTCAGCACCACTATTACTTCACGATACATGAATCATAGTCTGTACTAGGTTTTACTCTCGTGTGTCCGTATGTAGATTACGTTAAGTGATATATATTTCTTAATCTATCTTATAATATATGTATATATACATACATATATATATATATATATACATATATATATATATACATATATATATATACATATATATATATATATATATATAAATATATATATATATATATATATATGTATGTATGTATGTATATATGTATGTATGTATATATATATATATATATATATCCATATATATATGTATATATATACAGTATATATGTATATATATATACAGTATATATATATATATATATATAGATATATATATATATATATATATATACATATATATGTATATATATACAGTATATATATATATATATATATATAGAATGAGGATAGGAAATATAAGGTTAAGACCTGACTAGTTTTTTATTTTCATTTTCCCTATCGTTCTTTTACATCTGAGTATGACGTTTCCCTGTGTTGTTTACACACACACACACACACACACATATATATATATATATATATATTATTACTATCCAAGCTACAGCCCTAATTGGAAAAGTAAGATGCCATAAGCCCAGGGGCTCCAATAGGGAAAAATAGCCCAGTGAGGAAAGGAAATAAGGAAATAAATAATTGAAGAGAACAAATTAACAATAAATCATTCTAAAAAAAGTAATGTCAAAAGAGATATGTCATATATAAACTATTAACAACGTCAAAAACAAATATGTCATATATAAACTATAAAAAGACTCATGTCCGCCTGGTCAACAAAAAAGCATTTGCTCCAACTTTGAACTTTTGAAGTTCTACTGATTCAACAACCCGATTAGGAAGATCATTCCACAACTTGGTAACAGCTGGAATAAAACTTCTCGAGTACTGCGTAATATTGAGTCTTATGATGGAGAAGGCCTGGCTATTAGAATTAACTGCCTGCCTAGTATTACGAACAGGATAGAATTGTCCAGGGGAGATCTCAATGTAAAGGATGGTCAGAGTTATGAAAAATCTTATTGCAACATGCATAATGAACTAATTGAACGACGGTGCCAGAGATTAATATGTAGATCAGGAATAAGAAATTTAATAGACCGTAAGTTTCTGTCCAACAAATTAAGATGAGAATCAGCAGCTGAAGACCAGGCAGGAGAACAATACTCAAAACAAGGTAGAATAAAAGAATTAAAACACTTCTTCAGAATAAATTGATCACCGAATATCTTAAAAGACTTTCTCAATAAGCCAATTTTTTGTGCAATTGAAGAAGACACAGACCTTATATGTTTCTCAAAAGTAAATTTGCTGTCGAGAATCACACCTAAAATTTTGAAAGAGTCATACAAATTTAAAGAAATATTATCAATACTGAGATCCGGATGTTGAGGAGCCCCCGTCCTTGACCTACTTACAATCATACTTTGAGTTTTGTTAGGATTCAACTTCATAACCCATAATTTGCACCATGCACTAATTTTAGCTAAATCTCTATTAAGGGATTCACCAACCCCCAGATCTACATTCAGGAGATGGAATTGATTCAAAGAGAGGTAGCATCATCTGCATATGCAACAAGCTTATTTTCTAGGCCAAACCACATGTCATGTGTATATAGTATGAAAAGTAAAGGGCCAAGAACACTACCCTGTGGAACACCGGATATCACATTCCTATACTCACTATGGTGCCCATCAACAACAACTCTTTGAGATCTACTACTTAAAAAATCAATAATAATGCTAAGAAACGACCCACCCACTCCCAACTGTTTCAGTTTGAAAACAAGGGCCTCATGATTAACACGGTCAAAGGCAGCACTAAAATCAAAGCCAATCATACGAACTTCCCAACCACAATCAAGGGATTTCTGTACCGCATACGAGATTGTAAGAAGGGCATCACATGCTCCAAGGCCTTTACGAAAACCAAATTGCAAACTAGGGAATAGATGATTACCTTCAGCAAACCTATTAAGACGTTTTGCCAGAAGACGTTCAAAAACTTTAGATAATATGGGAGTTATGGAAATTGGGCGGTAATCAGTGGGACTTGAGCTACCACAAACACATTTACATAGAGGAGTAACATTACCAATTCTCCAATAAGTGCTAAAAGCTCCTCTTCTTGCAAACTTGCGCAAAATAACTGATAACTTTGGAGCTAAAAAATCTGCTGTCTTTATAAAAAACAAAGGAAAAATACCATTTGGGTCTACACCTCCATAAGCATCAAGGTCCATCAACAGAGCTTTAATCTCACAAGATCGAAAAGCTAAACTAGTTAGTTTAGCCTCAGGAAAACAGGAATGAGGAAGTTCAAGTTTTTCATTACTCTGTTTACTATCAAAAACATCAGCCAAAAGGGTTGCCTTTTCCTTTGGACAGTGAGTGACTGAGCCATCTGGTTTAAGTAAAGGAGGAACTGTTGCATCTACACCAAAGAGTGCAGATTTAAGGGTAGACCACCATTTATGTTCCTGAGTTGTACCAGAGAGGGTTTCTTTTATGATTAAATTGTACTCCTTTTCAGTTGAGGCCTAAACTCTCTGAGCAAATGCTCGAAGCTGAGTATAGTTGTTCCAGGTCAAATCTGATCTGTTACCCTTCCAAAAGTGATAGGCCTCCTGCTTCTCAAAATAAGCCCGTCTACAATCATCATTGAACCACGGCTTGTCCTTCATTCGGTACCTTAACACACGAGAAGGGATACGCCTATCAATTATGTTGACTAGATTCTCATTCAAAGGGACAACAGGATCTACACTATTATATAATTGTGACCAATTCAAGCACAAAAGATCATGCAAAATCCCATTCCAGTGTGCTTGGGATTTCATATAAATTTTACAGGAATATAATATATCAGGGACAGGCTGTTCAGTCTTCACTAATAATGAAATCAAGGCATGATCAGAAGTCCTGACTGGAGAACCAACTTTACTAGTTATAACGCCAGGGGAGTCAGTGTATACAAGGTCCAAGCAATTACCAGACCTGTGAGTAGCTTCATTTATGATTTGCTCACAGCCTGATTCAGAGGCAAAGTCTAAAGCTCTTAAACCATGGCGATCAGTAGGAGAGATAGAACTTAACCACTCCTTATGGTGAGCATTAAAATCACCAACAAAGACAAAAGAAGCCTTTCTATCATCTTCTTGTATCTTAGCCATAATGGTAAGAAAACAATCGAAGATAGAATCATCCATGTCTGGATTCCGGTAGATCAAACACAAATAAAAGTTGTTATGCCTGCCACAAACTTTTATTACCTGAATCTTATGACATCCACATTGATAGCAGGACTTATGAGAAGCAGAGTACTCGATCCTAATATACACCGCCATTCCCCTGGCCCTAGGAATGGCATCACGTTTCAGCATTATTGGCTTCCTAAAACCAGTTATAAGGAGCTCAGATGAGTGCCTCATATTAGAAACCAAAGTTTCTGAGCACAGAAGAATTTCATACTGTCTGGACGCAACTGTAAGGTCTTGGATATTTGCATGAAGACCACGAATATTGCAATACAGAGGACAACATTGACGAAATCTAGGACGTACTGGTCCCGGATTTCGCTCAATGTCTCTTGACAGCATAAGAATTAATAGAAATAAAAAAGAGACATCATACTTAAAAACTAGATTAACAAGAATTTTAAGAAATACAATATGTACAGAATAATAAAAAAAGAGATTGATGATCCCCATAGACTATAGTAAAAAGTGGGAAAAACTGGTAAACATGGAGGAGCCGATACACCATGCAAGGCTAAATACCCTCCAGGATAGTGTACCTCACACAATTGTACATAATTATTTTGTATATATTATGCTTGTATCTGCGCTCTTCCCTCGCACTAAAAAGAACCTGAATGATCATGTCTCCGTTTTGCTCTGTAACATTGTCTGTCTCTCGAACAGGTTATGTCCTGTTGCCTTGAGGTTTTGTATATAAAGGAGAGTGTTCCTTAATAAAAAAAACTCAGTTGATTGCTTCCTGCCTTTGAGTTCACAACCCTCTCTCGGCACCGTCACAATAGCCACTTCAACTGAAGTGAGGACAGTAAGGATGGTTTTGAAAAGAAAAATTCAGAAAAAGGAAAAGACAACCTCTTGATAAACCACCAGGCATCCATGGCCCTTCTATTAAGCCTGCCAAACACACCATTTAAAAAAAAAACAAGAGGAAAAAAAAATAATAAGATAGAATAGTGTGCCCGAGTGTACCCTCAAGCAAGAAAACTCTAACCCAAGACAGTGGAAGACCATGGTACAGAGGCTATGGCACTACCTAAGACTAGAAAACAATGTTTTAATTTTGGAGTGTCCTTCTCCTAGAAGAGCTGCTTACCATAGCTAAAGAGTCTCTTCTACCCTTACCAAGAGGAAAGTACACTGAACAAATTGCAGTACAGTAATTAACCGCTTGGGTGAAGAAGTGTTAGGTATCTCATTGTTGTCAGATGTATGAGGAAAGACGAGAATATGTAAAGAATAGGCCAGACTATTCTGTGTAAGTATAGGAAAAAAAAAAATAAGCCGTGACTAGAGAGAGGGATCCAATGCATTACTGTCTGGCCAGTCAAAGGATCCAGTACCTCTCTAGTGGTAGTGTCTCAACGGGCGGCTGGTGCCCTGGCCAACCTACTACCTAAACTACTATATATATATATATATATATATATATTTATATATATATACACTGTGTATAGTATGAGTATCTGTGCTTGTGGCGACTCCGGCACTCGGAAATAGCTTTAGTATTACATTTTGTAGAATTTACTATGAGATTCAGGGCCTCTGTAACACGGTTTTTTCGCAATAGTTTTTTATCTATCAATTTCATAAATATAACGCTTCTTCAGAATGCACATTATATCTACACATAAATTTTGACTATATTCTGCATTACGTAGGTTGAATAAATTTGGTACTTATAATGTAAAAGTGACGTTTTTTGAGGATGGGCCAACTTATTCAGAGAAAAGGTTTCGAACGCACTCGTTACGTAACTTATGACGGCATTTCTTCCCTCTTTCTCGATCGATGATTGGCTAAACGTAACGAAGGCTATACCTCTGCCAACAATGACACAAAAGTTTAAATAAAAGCAAAACAGTACACCTTTATGAACTCTGAAACCTCTCCACTGATAATTGTCATAATGAACTACCAACAAAATATGTTAATAAATATAAAAACACTTCGATTATTAGTCTAACTCCCAAAATAAGTTTTCTAAGAAATTACAGTCTACTCTATAGGTCACAATCAGATTGACAAGGTGTAGGGAATAGTTGGTAATTTTCAAAAACGTAGTAGACAAGCTTGATTTGATAACGCTATATCCAATGTCAAGCAATTTTTATTTATTGTCTATCTACCGACTTATTTACTGGAAAAAAAAATAGCCGGTACCGTATTTTGGCTTTAAACCTTCACCAATAATTATCGTCAGAATGATGACTTCATGAGGCTCCTCCCACTTTAGCCTCGTTATCATTCAGGATAACACTGAAGGCTATACATGGGCATTGTTGGATCAGAAAATTTAAATTCTGGCTATAAAAACTCATTTCTCGGGTAGTTGTAAGAAGTGCTAAATGATCCTCGAGGATCCCAGCAGTTGGCCTAAACGTTTAATTCATGTATACTACTGATGCGGCACTACTACTACAGTAGTATTACTACGCTAGCACAGATACCCCACCCACATTTATGTATCGTTCCGCCATTCATAAAGTCTTTGTCATGTTTTTTCACTGTGCAATAAGCCATGGCCTCCTCAGAAATTAAGTTTAACATTAGATGATAGGCTATTTCATTAAGCTGACAAATTTATGGCAACTGGGTATGTTATTGCCGATGTTGAAGCTAAAGATAAAGTTTGGTATCATTCCTTCATTGCATTATCATCTTTACTACTATTTGTTTTGCTACATGTAGTAATTATTTTAAAGGATAAAGGAATTATGTTCACTTTACTTCTATAAATTCCCGAAAGATGTACAAATAAAACTCCTAAAACTATTCATGATTTATTTACAAAATGCAGTCATACCCAAAACATAGCCAACACGGTCGTACGGCCTAAGAAAAAGAAGAAAAAAAAAATATATCGGATGATCCATTGGTCTGATGGAGAGTTTAGCACAAAATTCTTATTTTAACAAAAATAGTTATATCAAGACTGTTTACATACAATCTCTCCCTTTCTCTCTCTCTCTTGGTGGCATAGTGAATAGTTAATGGAAATGTTCAAAAGCCTGAATGACATTACAAGTATTAAAATCATGTTACGCTAAATACAAATCAGACCATAAACATTGGATTTAAACTAGAAACTGAATGATTACCTATTCAGGCTATAGTAAATATGGCCACGGGCTTTCTCTTGACTGTATAAAGTTACAAGTCGTAAGACAAATGCAGTTTTGCAACCACGAGGGCAATTCCAAATCCTGCTAGCCATTCTTGACTGTTATGGGTTCCAGAGCCGATGGAAGAAGGTGAATGGGTGTCCGGTGGATGGGCGGGGCAAAATTTTGTCAAAAGGTGTTTACATTGCATACGTAATGAATGTTTTCGACTCTTGGCTCGTTATAACTGGCCATGGCGTCGGCTAGATCCTTTTTACTCTATAAAAATTAAAACTATCGGGTTTAGGTTATTGATAATGCTGACAAAATTTGTGTGTGGTTATAAAATATACATATGTCAACTTTCAGCTACATCCGATGCATTGATAAGGAGCAAAGTCCAAAAAACCGTGTTACAGAGGCCCTGAATCTCATAGTAGTTAAATATGCATATAACTTAGATTTAGATTTTTTCTTACACCAACTGGAGTGTAATTCATATTTTGATTAATCAGATGCTAAACATCTTAGTGCTTCACGAAATGAAATCATAGTTTTCGATATAGCGCTATAAAAGTTATTTACAATCGCACTAGGCCAATGGTCATGCACTCAGCGGTTCCTGTTCCCACTGAATGGCGAACACTCGATATTACTCACACTCTGAGAGCCGCATATGTTTCTGCTGGGATTTTTTTTTTTTTTTTTTTTTTTTTTTTTTTTTTTTTTGATAAACCGTTATTAAAATAACACTGACCCTCCACTATGGAAATGCCTTCTGTTGCTCTATAGTTAATCACTGGTACTTATTATCAGATAAAGAGGATGACAATAATTTGAATAAAATATACTAACTGGCAACTCCCCGAGAGTTTCTAACGAACTACATCAGATGAATTTTGTAATTTGTTGCATCAATATTGACGTCGACTGTACTCAGGTTATAATAAACAATATTTTCGACGTCTCAAACATAACATATGATTTGTTTTTCCTTATTTTAGGGCTTGTGACCTGGGAAGAAAAAAAAAGCGCCAGAATTCTTAGAAAAATATTTCCGAAATAATGATCCATGTGCTTGGCAAGCACATTTTAATGTTTACCGCTAGTCGGTATATGGGATCAGTGATACGTTTTGTTCTCTGTAAGAAAAGCGAGCCATGAGGAGCCAAAACCGTTAAAAGCTGTGAAACATATTCCCTAAATATAACCCAATGAGGTAGAGAGTGAAGATTTTTGTTCCTTACAAGCGGAAAAAAAAATCACAGATGAGAAAAATCCTTTGGAACGTTTAAAAAAATATTACCGAAATAATTATCAATAGGGTTGGCGAAATCGACTCGATATCTACTGCTTCCCAGAGCAGGGATTTTAGTGATGATATCTGTTCTTAGAGAGCGAAACGAGCCAGGGCAGAGCAAAAACCCCTAGAAAAACTGTGTTTGCTATAATTGATAGTGTCTTCTTTATTTCAAACATAAATAATCTTTTTTTTTTCCTGTTTACACCCGACTATAACCCTTGTTTCGTAACTCTGTATGGTCAGGAAGGTGGGGGTTGGGATGTAAAAGGAACGCAGTTAATTTGCCCTTAAAATAAATATCAAATTTGGGCCAAACAAATTATTTACTATAGAAAAAGTGCACTTTCTATTAGAAAATATTACCAGACCTATGATTTTACTGCATATAATGCATCGCAGGAGGAATTTATTTCTTTTTAGTTTATTGATAAGATCCTATGCTACCGTATACGGGCCTTGTAAGCCAGCAACAAGTTGCAAATTACACAGCTTTATAATATAATTTGTATATGTCAAATCTGGTACCGAGAGTAATGAGTGCCACCGAAAAGCTTTAGATAATAACTAATGAATAACATATCTCGAAACACAAACAGACATATCCAAACAGCCAAGGAAGCACACACGAGTAAACGATTAAAATAGTAAATTTAGAATAAGAAAGATTCTAAGACTTGAAAAAGGAGTAACTTTACTGAACAGACTTAATTTCATATTTTGACAAAAGGTAAAGGAAAACTTGACGAAAAAAGTGTTCTAATGCATGTAGCGAATAATGTACACACATATATATATATATATATATATAATGTATATATATATATATATATATACATATATATATATATATATATTTATATATATATATATATATATATGTATATATATATATATATATACATATATATATATATATATATACATATATATATATATATATATGTATATATGTATATATATATATATATATATAGATAGATATATAGATAGATAGATAGATAGATAGATAGATAGATAGATATATACATATATATAAATAAATACAGTATATATATATATATATATATATATAAAGTGTCCCAAAATAATGTATACACTCTTTGGATTGTTAAAACTTGTTCAATTTATCGATGTCATCGTGGAATTTTGTTTTCTTATAACATTCTCAAATTGCACCATATATCCATATATACATATATGTATATATGTATAATATATATATATATATATATATATTGACCTGGTTACAGTCTGGGATTGACCTGGTTCAGTCTGGGATTGACCTGGTTCAGTCTGGGATTGACCTGGTTACTGATCAGACGTGTTATTTTCTCCTCCTGACCTGACCTCCCGCTCAGTTAGGCCCATGAGGTAGCGACCACCCCGTGAAACTAATGAGGTGTTAAACTTTTTGCTGAACTGCTGAAAACAAATCGTTTCCGTGCTCTCTTTATTACTCCACATCTTTTTGTCTTTTCTGTGTTTTTAAATAGTGATTTGAAAATGCATTCTGCTGAAGAAGTCAATAAATCCCAGGTCTTGAGTGGCCAGCCGCTTGTAACCAAAATCTCTAAAAACGTGAATGGAGTTCTCCAAGCCTCCAGTGTAGTGAACTCGCCTCCCGACCTGTGTGCTGAAATTCAGGCCCTGAAATCGTTACTCTCGGGTCAAATTTCTAACCTCGTATCACAAGTGAGTGATCTAAAGGACAAAATGGAGTCTATTGAGGAAAGGGTCACTGCTGCGGTGGAGGACAAACTACGCCACCATCTAGAAGAGATAGACCGTAAAATTAGTGAAAAGGACAAAATAATTACCGACCTAACAAATAGGGTGGCGACACTTGAAGCCAGGCCAGACACATCTAGAGAATGGAAATTCTCGAGGAGAAGCTGGATGAGATGGAAGCCCAAATGATATGTGATAATCTTGTCCTGTCTGGCCCTGCTTTGCCCGCTCCCCAACCAAACGAGGATACACGGAATATAGGCCGAGATCTCGTGGAAAGGTGTGTCCAAAAGAATTTTCCTGACCACGTCTTCCTTGAAGGGCGAAGGATCGGTAAGAGAAGGGTTGATGGGTCTTTTGAAAACAACAACATCTTGCTGAAAGTGATGTCGCGAGCTGTGAAGGCAGACATCAGACACTCGTGTTTTCAACACAGGAATGACACTGCAAAAGGTTTCTTTATAGGCGAAGCGCTCACAAAGAAACGTGATAAGCTTTTTTATGAATTACGTAGAGTGAAAAGACAGCAGTATACCGGTCTGTTCCTACATACTCGCGACGGAGTTATTAAAGTGAAAACTTCCTCAGCGGGCAAAACTTTTGCTATCCGTACCCGAAAGGACCTTGATCTATTCTACAGTAGTATAGGGCTCAGTGCCCCTGAGTGATTTCAAAATATGTGCTAAATACTCCATTGTTTTCAGTTTCTGTAACCATTTTTTCTAACCTCATTAGTTTTTTCACATTTAAATTTTTGAATTTACACTCACAATTTTTTTCTTTTTTTCAAACTGCATTATTTTACTTTTAACACTGCCATTTCCACTATTGTTAGTAATATCATTACTATTATCAAATTTACCATTTTTACTTTTACTGATATTAATATCATTATTATTTTTTTTTCTCCTTTTTTATTACTACTATTTTTGTTGATATTATTTTTATTATTCCTATTTCTGTATTGTAATTACAACAATTATTTCCTTGTTTATATTTTTTACAACTATTTCCAGTTTTCACCGTAACGAAATATTTTCATTTTTTGTATTTCTAAGCATATTGTTACTAAACTATTAATTACTAATTTTAACTGTGGTTACGTCTCATGAACACAAATCCTGTATATCACATTGATCCTGATGAAAACTTTATTGATTTTGTGAACACATCTGATCTGTTTTCCTGTAAATATTACACTACTGACACATTTAATGATTCTCTCCCTAATCATATGCGGCAATGCCTTTCATTAATAAGTTTTAATATTCGAAGTTTCAAGAAAAACCATGACGAATTTATTGGCTACTTAAATAACTGCAACCATGAATTTGATATCATTGTATTGACCGAAACATGGGCTAAGGAAGAAACTCACTGCATGAATTATCTTCCTGGGTATAATGCGTGTCACAATTATCGGGAAGGTCCGGAGGGGCCAAGGCCCATAGAATTCTATGGGCCTTGGGAGGGGCGGCGGTGTGAGCATTTTCGTTAAAGACTCTATTGATTTTCAACCTCTTGATGACTTCTTCAACATTTCTAATGATAATTTTGAAAGTGTCGGTGTAAACGGTTTCTATACCAAACTCGCCTCATAAAACAGTAATCTTAGGTATCTACACGACGTCCAGGAGGTAACGGAAATATGTTTTTCGACTCGTTAGAGGAGGTGCTAAGAAATCCAGGTATCTCCCCTATGAATACAATTGTCACTGGGGACTTTAACATCTGCTTAATGAGGGAAGGGGAGAGCGAGACCACCCGCAGACTGATAAACACAATGCGATCTTTTGACTTTCGCCCGTCAATAACTAGACCAACAAGAGTCGGTTCGAATGACTCGCTGTCCTGTATCGACCATATTTGGGCTAATAATAATCTTGTTGGTAATAGTGGGATATTCTTAGCAGATATCACAGATCATTTCCCAATTTTCTGTAGTCTATTAATGCCTATATTAAACAACGTAGACAACAAAATAAAAATTCAATTCAGAGATATGAGCGAAGTGAATGACAGGAAATTCACGGAACTCCTGAGGGGGAAAGACTGGACCGAATATGGTCAAGCCTCATTAGATCCTCACCTGGGGGCGGCCTCTTTACGGATGAAATAGACAGCTTTTTCAATGAATGCTTTCCTTTAAAAACAAAATATGTAAGTGTTAAAAGATTGGTGAATAAGTGGCTCTCCAAAGGGCTACTGAAATCAATTAACATTAAACATAATTTATATCGAAGAATGAAATTGGGTGCTTATAGTGCCCAACGCTATAGAAACTATTGTAATATGTTGCTTACATTAATTCGCGTGGCAAAGAAAAAATATTTGATAGTACTTTTGATCAACTCCGAAATGATGCTAAAAAAATCCTGGGATCTCATAAATTCGTCCCTTAGGCCTGGAAAGAAAAAGCGCACTTCGCTAAGAAAACTCATTGGTCGTAACGGCGAAACTATTACTGACAGCCAACAGATTGCAAATGCTTTTAATCTTCATTTCTCTACAATTGGCATTACTCTCCGAGATGCCCTGCCTCAAAAATAATCAGTTAGATTTTCATTCCTATTTGCCTCCTTGAAATCAGCACTCTATTTATTTGACCCCATCTTCTCCACTTGAAGTAATCAACATTATAAAAAAACTAAAGAACAAAAAAGCAAATATTCATTCTCCCCCTACTAAACTATATAAGAATAATGCTAGTTTACTTGCCTTTCCTATATCCTTATTGTTCAACCGTTGTATTGCCTCTGGCATTTATCCTGACATTTTTAAAATAGCATGCGTTACTGTGCTACATAAGTCTGGTGATAAATCGGATGTCAATAACTATAGACCAATAAGTTGCCTTCCCTTATTGAATAAAATTTTTGAAAAATTATTGTACAATCGACTCTACTCTTTCTTTACTAGATGTAATATCTTTTCTTCCTGTCAGTATGGCTTTCTGCGTGGCGTTAGTACAAGTGATGCTGTAAATGACCTTCTTGAAAATATCTACAATGCGATGAATAAAAATGAATACCTTGGTGCGGTCTTTTTAGATTTGAGTAAAGCATTTGACACAGTGTCTCATGATGTGCTGCTTAAAAAGCTCGAACATTATGGAATACGTGGAAATGCGTTACTCTTACTAAAATCCTACTTAACGAGGTCGTAAACAATTTGTGACCCTCGATGGCCATCTCTCAGAGGTTATGGATGTCAAATAGGTGTTCCCCAGGGATCAGTCCTAGGACCGTTATTTTTCCTCGCCTATATCAATGATCTACCTCGATCAGTAGGTAGGTTAAGCTCCATACTCTTTGCCGATGACACTACGCTTCACTTTAGACATAAAAATATCTACTCCCTCTGTGAT
>NC_090730.1:104304530-104317030 GCF_036898095.1 Palaemon carinicauda
ATGGGAATTATGTGTTATGGGAGAACTCAGCAATAATGTATAGAGACTGCAAAATAGAGAGGAACTCCATACAGGTAATAAGGTCAGAGATTTTCTTGTGCCATGCAAAATAATTAACGCGGAGTTAGCGGTAGACCCACCGCTCGTAAGGAAATCGGTCATAACTTCTCTAAAATCACTCCTTTTGAAAAAAAATATGAATGAATAAGATGGAAGTGAAGCTACTATTGAATTTATTATGGTGTTCAACACCTCACCTGACTTATTGAATTCTCGAAGCATAAAAGCTTAGGGATTTAGATAGCAAATTCAGAAAAAATAATAAAAATGATATTAAACTTATCTCATAAATAAATATCAGATCATTGAGACGTCCAGATGGTAAAGATGTCTTAAAATTAAATAGAAACAGTGTATTCATTGGATTCTTATATTAAATAGGAAATCTTAAGATTCTGTACAAACATTTTATTGCATCTGATGTTGGGCCTTTACAATTTTTGATGACTTACAAGTTCAGTCCCAATCACATTGAATTATTTTCTTGTAAAATAAGTAGTATGGGAGGCAATAATGATAACATAACAGCTTACTAAAGGTTGTTTGTATATAATTACTGGATAGATACCCTTCATGGCAACTTTTTGCCATTGGCGCCAGTGCCCATATTAACTGATTTGAGTAGCAAAAAAATTCATGTGGCAGCAAATATCATAAATGCATCTGTCTTAAGATATATAATTCTAGAAGATATTCATAAAGAACATTTAGTGGACAAGGAACATAACTATGAAAATATTTCTAACCGTCATCTTACTTACTGACTTTACTTTGACGGTTGCTTTTCCGGTCCCATACAGCAGGGGAACCCCAATCTCTACAGGACCTCCATAACCACAGTTTATGACGTCCTTAGTAACCATGATCAGTATTTTCTGCAAGTCTTTTCAATTCTCAGTCATAAGCTTTGTAGTCTCTACTGTAGAATTTACTATGTGGTCACTTATTTTGTTCAACTTTGTGCAGTTGATACACTTTGACATTTGCGAATTACACTCCTTGGCGGAATGTTCTCTCGAACATTTCCTGCAGACTTTATCATCATTCTTATACTTGCAATCTGTTTCAAGATGTCCGTATCTCTGACGTGTTCTGACGTGTTCTGTATCGTGATTAAACAGGACTAATATTTCGGGTAAACATTCTCAGATTAGGATTGCAAGGATATTCAAATATTAAAGTATAGTTAGCTGTCAAAATGTATCTATTGCCATGTAATATTCGATAACACAAGAAAAGCGAGGTACAAGAAGCAGAAAAAAAAAAAACATACCAAGATGACAAATATTCATCCTTTACCGAAACTGTACAGATACTGTACAACGGAAGAAGTGAATATTCAGCTAATATTCAAAGTTGCCTACTGTATGCACACAAGCAGGCACCTAAGTAGTAGGTGTTAAGCAAATGTTCCACACTACCGATATCACCTAGTCCTTCTTAATAATTATTTCTATTCCAGAATCAACTTCACCAGTGACAAGACCATAAATTTAATTTGGGTAATGAATATTGATAATTAATAACAATATATGATATGTAATGATTTCATGTACTTTCATTGTATGTTATTTTGAAGGCAAATTTCCTAATAAAACTCTAAGAAATGGTACGCTTTCTCAAACTATAAATCATAATCTCACAAGAAATTCAGTGTCTTGAAAAAATTAAAAAGTATCGCTGTACAGAACAGGTTGAACAATGAATATTTATAGCTCTTTATTTCTAAGTAGAACTTTCTGGTAAACTAGGCAGATCTGCCTCAGTCAAGGGGGCCATCAATAGTGAGAAATAATTATTGGTGGTAATAATTGAATGATCCTCCCCCCTCAAAAAAAAAAAAATAATAATAATAATAATCTTTCAAATTGTACTGATATAAGTCATAATGCATGGTTATTATCATGATGGTATTATCAGCAGTATAGAACATTGGTTTAGCACCTACAACTGAAGTGCCTGCTTATGTGTATACTGTAGGCACCAATGGATATTTGCTGAATAATCCTTTCTTCGGTTGCACAGTATGTGTAGAGTTTAGGCAAACGGTGGATATTCGTCATATCATTGGTATGTTGTTTCTCTGTTTCTCGTATCTCCCTTTTTTGTGTTATCGATTATCATAAGAAAATAGATATATTTTGACAGTTAACTATACTTTAATATTTGAATGCCCTAGAAACAGAACACGTCAGAACACTCTTTCAAGTTTACTTTGGATTTAAAGGATATACACTTGGCAATACAATGCAGCGATCGTCAATTTACATCTACCATTCGTTTGCAATGGTATCATCATCATTTGTTCATTACTCTTTACTCAACATTTTTTTATGTATAGTAGAAAGATGTCACCCATTCACGTATATTAATTCTTTTTTTTTTTTGCAGTCTAAACTTGCGTAGAAGGAAGAGAGCATTACTAAGCAGTGTTTAATGCAGAAATTATGAAAATTATAAATCATTGAGCGATATTCTGATCCAAGATGAACCTATGCTAGTGTGGAGGTTTTAACATAGAAAGTCCCACAAGCTTGCTTACACAACTGCCCCCCCTACCCTACAATATATATATATATATATATATATATATATATATATATATATATATATATATATATATATATATATATATATATATATATATATATATATATATATATATATATATAAGGAATTTACTTTGGAATGACTACGTATGAAAAGGTTTTTTTGTTTCCACATCTAATCATTCCATCGTGCAACTAACCATTTATCAAGTTCCCTTTTGTCTTGTTGTAAGCACACAAGCTAATGCATTCTTCTGCAGTATCAAAACTAAGTTTGTATTGATCAACACTTTTAAGGATTTTTCCCATATGAAGTAATTTTCCAAACTTATTAGAAAGAATAGAACTGCGCCATTGATACTTCAGATTGAATGTAAAACATGGAAATTGTTCAATATTTTCTTAATGAAATGATTTCTTAAATAAAAGGTTAAATACTAAAACCTTGATACACATTAAGGGAAGTATTTGAGTAGTAATTTTAGTATTTTCTCAATGCAAACTATCTCAGAATCGAGAAATGAAAGTATTATCGGGGGTGTGAAAATGCCTCCTCCATAAACATGTTAGATAAATAATAATGATAAAATACTCACAAACAATTATAGGTATGCAATGAAAAATCTATACTTGCACAAAATGAAAAGTGAACGTATAACACTTTGGAAACTTTCATAGTGTGAAATGAATGCGAACCGGAAAGAAAACGCCATTATGCATCATGTGATGATGCACATAGTTGTTCACGCAAGCTCATTATTAGTCTACCTCCCTCGTTACTTACGATTTGAGTCATTGTACGCACAGGGCAAAAATTATCGGTGTTCAAGCTTTGTTTCATATACTATACACTTCAGAAGTATATCAGCAGTGGTGAGTTGCATAGAACTAATATTATAGTATTTGGAGATATCCTTAATTTAATTCAGACCTGGAACATATGTAACACATAGAAATTAAAATATGCAACGAAAGCTCGGGATTATTAGCGTATTGCAATTTTTAAATGATTTGTTTCATTGCTCAAATCTCACTTTTCAGTTTATGCAGATGTTTACACACGGCGAAAAGTCTGCCGGCCACCTGCCGGTATCACGGCCTGTGGCATGTAAAATCTAACCCACCACCCTCTGAAAATTCAACCCTGAAAATTGGCCTACGAAAATTCCAGTCAAGTAAATTTCCACCCAATTAAATTTTTTTCTCTTTAAATTTTTCACCCGCAAGAAAATTACACCCTCCTACCAACCAATACAATTCAATGTCATGGCTTTTTGCCCATTGTTTAACTGTGAGTTGTTTGTTCCTTCTGCAATTAAATAGAATGCTTTTAACATATTCTAAGAACATCAATTAAGATTTTGGAATTTTACCAGTTCCCAATTTTCCACCAATATCTTCCGTTCTTCTTTTTCGTTAGCCTTTTTTTTTTTTTTTTTTTTTTTTTTTGCCAAGTCTCCGTGCCTACTATATGTAACTGTTGTTTGTGCTCCACTTTCTATCTAAGGCAGGGCCCCCCACGCAATTTCAACTATAAGTGAGTGAATAGCATCCGGAGTTCACTTTGTCTCTCATAGCATTCATACCTCTTTGGCTCTCAATTTTCGCATTAGATAAAGCAGGTGAAGATTTCTCAAATGCTTGCCATGTTTAATAACACATATCACAGACGAGTTATACATTTGTTAGCTCAATAGGTGGTCATTTACGAGACTTTGCACGTTTGTGTTTGAGGATTTATCATAAGCTTTACTACTTCATTTTCATTATGCTAACATTAGAATCTTATGGTTATGGAAGATATCCTTCTATTGTAAATCGCAAAGAAGTCGAAACAATAATGAAATCGGTAGAGTAATAGTTGTTTCGAGCTAAGATGATGAGTGGACGCTGTAGTTTCTGATATGAATATTAGTACTAAAACGAGAATTATCTCACATTATCGAATCATCAATCCCTTTGTTATCTACAAATCAAACAAAAATGACTAGTTTAGTCACTATCGTTTTGTACTCATTTATTAGATACAAGTATATTAACGGAAACAAAAGGACAAAGAGAAAAAATGGTTACATCACGATTGAAGTAAAACATTAACTGTATCTGATCTTAAAATCAAAGTCTTAATTAGTACTTATCAAGAAACATCACTAAATTAGTATGTGTAATGATGGAGGGTCTATTAATTTCTATCTCTACAAACTTAGCTGGAAATTTTGATGATCTATCTTTTCACACATTGCTTACATGAATCTTGAAATAGTAATATTGTGTTTCTTCTTCACGCTTTTAAACCAGTTGGATATAGAATTGAATCCTGTTAATTCTCAAAATTCAATCTACCTTTAAATTTGAATTAGGCATAATACAATCCTGGTCATGAGCAGTCCTTCAAAGGACCCCAACTTGACCAGTTCAGTAAGGGACGAGATAAAGAGGAATGGATAATTATTTCAACATTCTCATCTCTTCTCGTGCACCTGACAAGACTGAGATTACCAAACTATTGTTCTTTGCTCGGGGAGGGGGGTTGTTAACTACTGAACTGTAATTGTTCAGTTGCTACTTTCCTCTTCGTATGGGAAAAAGAGACTCTTGAGCTATGATAAGCAGCTCTTCTAGGCAAAGAACACTCCAAAATCAAACCATTGTTCTCTAGTCTTGGGTTGTGACATAGCCTCTGTACCATGATCTTGGGATGCACTCTTGCTTGAGGGTACACTCGGCACACTATTCTATCTTATTTCTCTTCCTCTTGATTTTTCAAGTTTTCATAGTTTCTTGGTAGATCTAATTTAATGCTGTTACTGTTCTTAAAACATTCCTCGCTGGGATATTTTCCTGGTTTCAGCCCTTGACTTTATAGAATCCTGGCTTTCCAACTAGGGTTGTAGCTTTAATATAATAATAATAATAATAATAATAATAATAATAATAATAATTCTAAAACGATTTTCAATAATATGATTGATGAAGGTAGAGCCACTCTGGTTTTGTAGAAATATAGTTGATTGTAATACTCGATCCTGTAGCAAGTCAGTAATAAAGGTTACGATAGGAATGTATGTATGTCCGTGGGCAGGTGTGTGTGTGTATGTGTATGTGAAAGATATTAGGTGATAAAGAGTTCACATATGTGAAAATTATTTGCATATGCTCTTTAACATAAGTCTTTCAGTGTTAGAAATAGCATAAAACATTGAATTTGACTCATTGGGCATGCTGCCTGAAGATCATTCTTTACATTTTATTGATTTTAAGGAAGATATTCCAGCATGAAGTATTTTACGACTAATGTGTGATTGAACAATTACAACTCTGCTTTGCGTTCATTCTTCTGTCTATACTGTATATCACGCATAACGAAACTTTAAATGGAATTTGTACAGCCCTTAGAAAACTGAGAAATCATTTATCCCCCACCTACTTAAAGGAAAATGACTTAAGTGTCATTATACTATCTCGGCATGGGGTAGGGTAACGGTGGGGAGGAGGGAGCTTTCTCGTTATGGGGTGGTGGCGCATTTATTTGCAAAACAAACCCAAAATTTAAAACCCACTCACAAGGGTCATTGAAATGAATCTCTATGGCGTACGGTTTCACAAAACTGAGTGGCTATGGCAAAAACACTACTACTAAGGACATATCTGAGGCTTTTGTTCTGTAGTTGACTAGAAATGGCTGATGATTATGATGATATAAGTGTATTTATGTGTGTGTGCTCAAAACCCTATTTGAAATACTTCGAAAGTATATTTACTTCCAAATCAAAATATATAATAGAAAGGAGAGAATAAATTTTGCTGATATCAAGAGATGTTTAGATATTGTTTTCAAAACATATTTGATTAATATCTCTATCATTGTAAACCTATTCATTGAAATTCCTTTTATCAAACATTCACGCAAATGCCTTGACCTTAAAGTTATTGTTTATTTTAATTCATGTCAAGGGAGGCAAAATTGATAGATATTGACACACTACATATAGAATAAATATGTCATTCCTTGTGTATTTTTTTTCTTTATCTACTTTTCTTAAGAAAAAAAAAACAGGTCTTCTCTACAAAAGCCATAGCATATAATGTGCACTATCTGTTTTATATCAAAGGTTCAATACATAAGATTGCGAAGATGGTTGAAAAATTTTCATAGTATGTGTAACAATTTTTATTCCTTCTAAAGAAATAGTCTATCAACTAAGAGAGAGAGAGAGAGAGGAGAGAGAGAGAGAGAGAGAGAGAGAGAGAGGAGAGAGAGAGAGAGAGAGAGAGAGACTGGAACAATTGTTCCTAAAGCAAGACTATCAAATGGGAGACGGGCATATCTGTTCACTGGCTTTACAATTTTCAGACATGTTGTCTGGATGGTTCTTAAATAATTCATTATTATTCTCTGCCGTTGCACGTTCAGTTCTTTGCTATAAATATGATACTATTCCCCTGACACCAAATGGAAATACTGAACAACTACAATCCGGTGAATATACTTTCGATGGCGGTCTGTAAAAATATTATTGTTTTATTTTGTCTCAAAAAAAAAAAGGAAAAAAATAGAAATCACTTTTTATATAGACGTGTGAAATAGAGTTGGAACAGATAAACGTAAAGAAAACATCTAGTGGATGCATTGATTTAAACTATACTATGAAAATTAGGGTGCTATGGGTTTATATGAAAATAATTTTATATCCTTTATGAACAGTATGATTAATTACCTAAACGATAACTATGTATAGGATATACGTGAACAAAGAGGATTCCCTGATATTCTTATGTATTGTGCTTTACAGATATAATTCTCTCCATCTAATAACAAAATTTCTTCAAAACCATACCTTAAAGATGATGTTTATGTAAAACTATAAGGAAAATGGTTTTGCCCTAAATTAGTTTGGTTTAAAACCTCAGAATAGATATATATATATATATATATATATATATATATATATATATATATATATATATATGTGTATATTATATATATATATATATATATATATATATATATATATATGTATATTATATATATATATATATATATATATATATATATATATATATATATATATATATATATATATATATATATATATATATATATATATATATATAAAAGCATGAATGTGTGAAAATTTATGAAAAAAAAATTATATCATGTAAAATAACTATATAATAACTGAAACCTCTGCTATATCTCTTACATAAACGCACGCACAAACACGCAAACAAACATATAGTCATGGCTAGGTTTTCGCCAGTTGACACATATATATATAATATATATATATATATATATATATATATATATATATATATATATATATATATATATATATATATGTATGATTATTTTTATTTTCTTGTAGAGGGGGGGGGGGGTCATGGGCATCCATCCCACCAAACTTCAAAAGATTTGGTCAAATAGTTTTTCAGTTAGGCGAATTGCAGACACAGACAGACAACGACTATCAAATCATAAACTTTTCAGTATACAATCGGTATAAAATTACATAAATACTAGTGACTTTGATTAAGCTTATTATATAAGCAACGAGAAAATTTTCAACGAGTGACGCTTTACCAAACTTAATTTCATTTACACAATCAGCTTAAACCAACTGTAAATGTTGACTCTACTCAAATGATTCTCAATACAAATGCGTCGTCATTGTTTACATAAGCAAACGAGTGATCCTTGAAAAATAATGAATTGCTTTTAAATTTGATATGGAAAGGAGATCATTGGCATTGTGGATCATGCAAATAATAATCCAAAATAGTGTTTGTATAATATATTGCTGGTCTTTTATGAGGTAATTCCTATTATGCACTTTAATGACTTCCTGTTGGAGCATTGGTTCTTGCGCCTCGGTTGCATTGTTATCATTTTCATTTTCATAAAATTCCTTTATCTTCTATCAACTTAGCTTTCTTGTTTCTTCAATATTCGCTTCCTACAGTTTCTCATCCTATCATAGATTAGTCTTAGCTGAAACTTACGGGAGTGAATAATAATAATAATAATAAAAATAATAATAATAATAATAATAATAATAATAATAATAATAATAATAATAATAATTATTATTATTATTATTATTATTATTATTATTATTATCATTATTATTATTATTATTATTATTATTATTATTATTATTATTATTATTATTATTATAAGAAAGGGTTGATGAGTCTGTAACAGAATAATTTGAGACCATGGTAAATAACTAGACATCATTGTTTCGAGATATTTTTCTCGGACAATACGTCCGAACTTACTAGAGATTAATGAAAATTGTACAATATTTTTCTTAAGGTTAGAAGGGTGAAATTAACCATACTAATTCAAGCTCAAATAGAGAAATA
Source organism: Palaemon carinicauda (assembly GCF_036898095.1). Lineage (NCBI taxonomy): Eukaryota > Metazoa > Arthropoda > Malacostraca > Decapoda > Palaemonidae > Palaemon > Palaemon carinicauda. The sequence continues at coordinate 104,313,509 of NC_090730.1, forward strand.
AAAGGGGCAGATAGAATAAATAAAAAGGGGTTGACGATATCCTCCTAACTATAAATAGACAATATAAAAGACTGATATTAATTTTATTTAAGAAGACAAATTTACGTTGAAAAACTCGGTATATAGAAAACATTAGTCTTTTTTTTAAATATTTAAAAAAGACTACTAAACCCCACGTAGAATGACCGGAAAATCTCTGGTCACTCACAAATATTGAGGGTAACGAATGAATAAATATTGTGATTATGTGAAGTGTTTTATCCTAGAACTTAAAAAATTACTGTATTCCATAAATATCATTGAATGTCCAAATGATAATGTATCCAAATAATTAAAGGACCACATATAGTATTGAAATACAAAATATATATTTTTTTTTTTTTTTGTTGGGGGGGATAAAGGTATTGATAATTATGACAGTTGATGGATAGAAACCCATAAGTGATAGTTAATTTACAAGTTTACTGAATATTTTACAACACTTATTCTAAGGATGCCAATAGAGCAAAAGAGATATTATTGCATTTTATAAGCGATGCATTGAGTAATATTGTGGGTAACACGTATAACTAAGATAAAAATGTATGTAGATAATGATTTTGATTATGATTTGAATGTTGATTCAGTTAACTCAAATTAAAACAATTTATGATACAAAAGATGAGGAATGTCCTAAAGTTAAACACAATATAATTGAAGTGAGAGAAGATTTAAGTAATCAAAGATATAAAATGTTCACCGAGACTGGACCTAAAGAAGCTGAATGTTTCAAAGGGTATTTTTAGTCCCATAATTACAGTGGAAATAGTGCACAGCAAAAACATATGTAGATTTATATTTATTGCACCCTTTTATTTTGAAGTTTAGGGAGTAAGTGTGGAAACACAAAGAAATTATATTATGTCTGTGTACTAGATGAATCCTTGAAATAAAAAGGAAATATGGAGTGTTTTAAATGAAATAGCCCGCAAAGGATTTTTTTTTAAAGAATATTTTTAACATTGAGATGTTACTTTCCTGTAATACGAATTTAATGACACCTTTTTTTAGGCAATATATTTGAGAATTTAAGTTCTTGAGATAGAAATAAAACGCAGAAAAGGAGCAAATAGGAATCAAATCCCTAATGAATGAATGAATGAATGATTTGAAGTTCTCAGCCATCCTGACATCGAAGGTCATTGAGACCGATATCGTTTATTATAAAGAAAAGGTTAAAAGAATATTCAGTTAAAATTAATTGAGTGGTTTTTATGCATCTTAATAAATATGATGTCATTTGATGAAAAACGTTTTTTTTTTTTATGCCAATAAATAACAATGATGTATCATGATGACATTGATGAGTAAAATGATTTACAATAATGATGTGTAATGATGTGAAATGCCTATTTATATTCTGATTACAATTGAATAATACACTTGATGAGTAATAATGTGCAAGAAACATAAGTTTTGGTAATTTTCTTGATTTCGGAAATATTTCTTATAAACTTGAATTAATGAGGTGTGGTCTGCCACCTGGCTGCTTTTTTTCCGCTCAAGTATAGAGATTCAGCTGTGGCTGGGCTGTCGGGTTACCAGCCTCCTAAAAAAGGCTCCATTGGGGGCGCGTCCTTCCGGTCTTGGGATTTGCCTGTGGCTGGGTTTTCACACACACACACACGCACACACACACACACACACACACATATATATATATATATATATATATATAATATATATATATATATATATATATATATATATATATATACAGTGGTACCTCTATATACGAATTTGATCCGTTCCACTACCGACTTCGGGTGTAGAAAATGTTCAGATGTAGAAACGAATTTTCCCATAAGAATACATTGAAATAGGATTAATACGTGGTTGAGCCCAAAAACTTATGATAACTCCTTAATAAATTACTACACATAATTACACATGACAATATGCGCTCTAAATTAGATAATAGACTTGTAAAAAAGAATAATAAAGAAATAATAAATAAGAAACGGGTTTTTTAGCGTCACTTTACCTTAGAAAGTCCAGCGCAGGTGTCGGTCTTGCTACGCAGAGAGGAGACGGACGGGCGGCGAGGAGGTGACTACGATAAACGTACACTACCGTAACTTATTCTGACTTACACTAAGTGAACTTTAACCTAACTTTGCTTATTTATTTTTTTTAATTTTTATATTTCATATTTTTCTTTACATTTTTTTTTTCATTTTGATGATTAATTTTAATCACTTTCACTCTCTACACTTAAAATTGATTGCATTTTTTTCTCTTCACTCTTTGATGTTTTCTTTGAACTACTTCCTTCCTCTTTATAACGAGTTCACTTCGTAGTTTTCTTTAAAGAAGCTATTGATAGAAAGTTGCTTGGTACGGCTTTTCATAATGTTTCGAAAATGAGTTAGGCAAACATCATTGAACTGCGCAATTACACGACAAACCTGCAATTTTCTTTGATGGTATTTGTCGATGAAGTCGACCACGTTTTGATATTTTCCTAACACCTCTTTTATTTGCGCCAAACCAAACACATGTTATACATCCTCGATCCCTTCCTCGTCATCACTCATGTGCTCAGACATAGCATGGAGTTCCTTGAGCTCCTCTGTAGTAACTCCGTCGTGATGTTCGGCGACGAGTTCCGTGATGTCATCTGCGTTGACCTCCAGACCCATGGACTTGCCAAGGTAGACGATTTCCTCTACATCTTCCGCTGCACCCACCACGGGATCAGGTTCGGGGTCAAAACCCTCAAAATCTCGGGTAGAAACTGCATCAGGCCACAGCTTCTTCCAGGCAGAATTGAGGGTTCGTCGAGTTAATCCCACCCAAGCCTGATCTACGATCTTCAACCAGTGCACGATGTTAAAGTGGCTTTTCCAAAATTCAAGCAAAGTTAAGTTTATGCTTTGCGTGACATTAAAGCACTGCTTGAATAGGTGCTTGGTGTAGAGCTTCTTGAAGTTCGAGATGACTTGCTGGTCCATGGGCTGGAGGATAGAAGTGGTATTCGGTGGAAGATACAGCACCTTTATGAACTTGAATTCTTCGAAGATATTATCTTCGAGTCTGGGGGGGGGGGTGAGCGGGTGCATTGTCAAGGCATAGCAGGCACTTTAAAGGCAATTTTTGCTCATGAAGATACTTCTTCACAGAAGGACTGAAAACTTGATTAACTCATTGGACAAAGAACTGCCTAGTGACCCAGGCCTTCGAGTTGGATCGCCAGAAAACATGAAGCTGGTCCTTATCCACATTCTGTGCCTTAAAGGCCCTAGGGTTTTACGAATGGTAAACCAGTAAGGGCTTGACTTTAAAGTCCTCGCTAGCGTTGGCACATAGGGCAAGAGTCAACCGATCCTTCATTGGCTTATGCCCAGGCAATTTCTTCTCTACGGCGGTGATGTAGGTTCGACTGGGCATCTTCTTCCAAAACAGCCCGGTTTCATCACAATTGAACACCTGCTGCTCTACGTAGCCTTCCTCCTGCACGGTCCTTTCAAAGCTCTTCACAGA
>NC_090730.1:104322030-104347030 GCF_036898095.1 Palaemon carinicauda
GATGCGCAATCACAGCATATCCTACGTACATGGACGAAGTTAAAATGCACACGAGTAAAAGTACATATGCACAGCCAAGTGAAGATATGCAAATCGTAGTTCGAAAGCTGCTAGAAATCCAGGCAGGTCTTAGGCCTTTTGGTAATCAATGGCCTAACAAATGGTTTCAATTGATTGAAGTGTTTTTGAGGGACTTTGAAGTAGCTACATATGGGTGGTCAGAAAGAGAAAAAGTTATTCAAGTAATTAGATACCTGAAAGATGATCCAGCAATGGAGGTAATGTGTTAGCCGCAAGACAGTTTAAGAAGTTATACTGAAATAAAACGACGTTTAATTGAGAAGTATGCCTTGATGGATGCGAGAAAGGGAGATCTAAAAGAAAATTACAAACCCAAAATACGGGAAGGTGAATCCGTTCTTAGTTTTATAACTCGCATTTTTTGGGATTGCGATTCGTTTCCTACTCGGAGTTCCAATCCCCCAGAAGATGATAGAGGCAATTGCCCATTAACATATTCACAGATTAGTAAACTCGTATTTATGTGGCTTTTTGTTTGATGACAATCGCTCGTTTGCAGATTTAGTGAGTGCAATACAAAGCCTTTTTAGACAGTTTGCCAGAAAAAAAAAAAAAAACGACTGAAAATAACAGGCCCGATTCCAAGAAGTTGGCAGCCATGAGATGCAGTCAATCCCTGAAGAGGGTTAGAGGAGACTGCAGTCAGTAAATTAAACTTTGGCAGTGTGGGGGTGAGGGGGCACCGACGAGTGGAGTGCCCCTCCCAAAGATTCCCCCGCTCTTACACTTGTCAGGCCAATGGTCATCTATCTCGAGAATGCTCAGCTAAAAACACCCCCCGCTCAACATACGAGGAAAAGGAAACAGAGGAAGGAGACGAGGGAGTTCGATGCTCCCCGCACGACATCACAATCAGTAGCCGAGGAAGCAGTGACGACAAACATGACAGAGCAGGCACTAGGACCTCCATCAGTAATAGTCCGTGGGCTGAGGGGGCTCACCTCGCACCCCCCCCCCCCATCTTAAAATTGACAAAAGTGCATTTAGGTTCTAGCATTTGATCCATATTTTGAATTTTTTAATGTTCCCATTGAAAAAATAGGGACTCACTACTACTCCTCAGCCACTTTATTTGATGACATCATCGAATTTTGCAGCTGCCAATTCTGGGGTAGGGGAAACCTAATTAGACATAACTCCGGACTGAATGGTCAGAGAAAGATAGATGACATATCAAAATGTTTGCTTTGGGGCTCTATAACAGTTAAATTAGACAATTTGCAATTATGTTTAATAATTAGGTCACCAGAGGTCAAAATGTCACAAAATTTGGGGTCAGACCAATATCTGATGAATTTTTCTGCCTTATTTCATCTCTAGAGACCTCAAGAAATAGAATGATAACCATTAAGTGTACTTATTGGTCAAATCATGGAAATGAGATGTTATGTAAAAAGGTCAATTTTAAAATTTGTCGTTTTTTCTGCCTCAAAATCGTAAAAACTGATAAAGCTCATAACTCTTCTTATAGAGGGGCTACGAAAATTATTTTGGTGTGTTTTCCAGGTTTTAGGGGTCAGAGAATCCAAAAAAAGAATTCTCAAAAATGTCAACTAATTATATCATGCTGAAATTCAAGATGGTCGCCACTCTGGACGCCGTAATTTTGACTTTGCTATAACTCCTCCATGAATGCAGCAAGAGAGATAATATTTTTGAGATCACAGCATCCAATAAAGGCAGTCTCAACAAGTCTGTCAGTAAATTTGGGGAAAGTCACATAAATCAACAACAGAAATGCTTTATTTGAAGGTTACGACAATCATGAATGAAATGCAATAAAACTGTACATGAACGTACAATATACTCTCATATGATGCAAGACCTCATTGGGAAAATTCACACTGTGTTGCTTTGGACTACAGAAAAAAGTCAACCTATGCAAGGTATCAAGTTTGATAGTCTACTTGGGTACCTTTGGATCCACTTTTAATTAATGGAAAGGCAATTATTGGAAATACCTTGTCATACAAGGGAGGTCCTTGGTCCTTCGACCCTGAAATCTACCATCTTGTTACTTGAAACTTTCTTAGTCCAAGTCGGACCCACTATCATCACTTTCATTGTCATCATCAAAATTTCCATCACTTTCATTGTTTTCATCAAGGCTTTCATCATCAGACGTCTCATCCTCGTCCATCGTCTCAAGTATATCAGCCATACTTGTAGAAAGTGCAGTTCCCTTGAACCAACAGGGTTCTTGATTTTCATCCTTCATTATCCAACCATGACCCACAGCTTGATGAGGGACCTCAGGTTTGAGATAATGGGCACGTTTCCATATCACAACCTGATAGTTCACCTCTTGATATGCTCATTTAGACACTCTTGGTGGCTGAAGAGATGAAAGATCAACATTCTTCTTTGAATCTCGCGACTGCTTATTGCACGTAAACTCGAGCATTTGGTATCGAAGCTGGTCAACCTCCTTTGTCTTAGTTTTGGCAGAGAATACATGGTGCAGGTGAAATCCTCAAGAGCAAGGAATATTTCATCGGTTACCTCCCATGACTCCCCTTGACAACTGAAGACTTCTTGGTACTTTGGGCATTTCTGTAAAATTCGCAGCGGTTTTAACTTGACAATTCCTTTAAAGGCACTGGTCATATCGCATATACTGTATGCATGCAAACTAAGGAAAGCAGACCAAGGACAGCGGCACAGTAGGTTGGTGTGAACCCTTTCGATAGTTCTGTGACATCTATGAATCGCCTTCTATTCCCAGTGCCAGTATCAAAAAGGATTTGCACACCTATCGTTTGGAGCATAATACAGAAGTATGAAGAATATGTCACTATCTGGAACCCAAAGAAATTTATATCCTTCATCCTTGGCATAGGTTGAATAGAGAAGGACACGTGAATCAGTATCTTCCTAGGTTGAGTCAAGAGATTCAATTTGGAAGTATCCCATCTTCGCATCCAAAGTAGTGAACCACCTGGCTCCAGCATCCATTGACGATATAGCATCATGAGGGGATCGAACTGGGTATGTAGGTCTGTGCACATAGCGGTTAAGTCTTGTAAGGTCCACACACAACTGCACACCACCATCTTCTTTGCAATAGGGACCATCGGATGACACCATTCGGTGGGGTAATGAACCTCACCAATGATATCCTTAGCAAGCAAGTCATCAAGCTGAGCTTTAATATCCGATATCCAACAGTACGGAATGGTGCGTGGTGCGGTCACTGCAAAAGGATGTGCATCTGCTGATGACTGAATCCTCATAGGACCTCCCTGCATTTCCCTTAGGGTAGCTGAAGTATCAAATACATGAGAATAAGCAGAAATGATGGAAGCTGCATGTTTTGCACACTCTGCTTCTGTAGGGTCACTGTTGTGTGGCCATCTTGGCAATGCCATTGGTACAGACACCAAACTGCAGGTACTTGCAGACTGCACAACATCCTGTGTATTAGAAGTCACTTGTGGCTCCAAAACCTTCCTGATTCTCGATGCTATATGCGGTTGCAACACTGAACATGTAACATGCTGTATTTGCGCTGGAAAGTTTTCTGATAATATTCCCAGTGCTATACAATCTAACCAGCTCAGAAGTGCACCTTTCACTTTCTTGACGACTGACACAACTTTTGTCGTACTACGATTCCCCAAAGTTAAAAAAGCCTCAAAAGTACCCATTTTAGTGAGAGGTTGACGATCTGCTGCAATGAGACCACCCATAACGATAGGCTCCAGTGAAGTCTCATGAATTCCAAGAGATTTAGCGTTCTCAAGTCCCATCACAGTTGTCTCCACTCCAGAGTCAGGTGTCCACATAACTGAACTTGATCCTTTGGAGTGAGTGGTACTGATGCAAATCTGAGGGGTTGGACGTGATGAGGCACAGTTGCTGTAAACATCTCCAATGACACTACATAGATTCTGCTTTGAAGGCTTGTATGTGCTTTTATTACTCGTTTTCTTCTTCTGAGGAGACAGTGGGTGTTCCTTTGACCTGCACACCACTGCAAAGTGACCTTTCTTACCACATTGTTTGCAGTCCCTTTGACGGTTTTTTATTCAATGGCGTTCACATGGCAAAGATGCGAGTTAGAGTAAACCTCCCCTCATCAATTTTTATTGGAAGCTATAATTCAACCTTTTTATATAGTGGACAGAGTAGAACATGTTACAAATGTGGGATAGAATGTCATCTAGTAAAGGACTGCAATTTGAATATTAGTGAGAGTAATTACATTTTTAATGGGGAAGATTTCACTGAAATACCTAGGAATGAAAAGAATAGTTCATTTAATGCGAACAATGATGGAAGGAGAGATGATAGCATGGAAGCGAATGAAAAAGAGAGAAAGGGACCAGACGTAAGGAACGACAATTCGGACTTGGGCCATGAAGGCATCAGAACGACCACCGTGACGAGGACTGGCGATGGTCGAATGGACGAAGTGGAAACAGACAACGAAAGACAAAATGAGGTAGCAGCTGAAAGGCTTGTGGAAATTTCCTCATCACCTGACGAAGGACTCGTTATTTCGACAGTTGAAGCAGAAATCCACGCTGACGAGGCATATATTGGAAAAGAAATGGACATTCAATTATGTTTAGTACAAAATAAAAAGGAATCAATCGAAGAGGTGATAAGTGAAATTCAGGAATGTGAAGAAAATGAAGAGAATAATGTGGACTGTGGCGGAGAGCCTACAATAGACAGTGTTTTCAACCTTGGTAACACAAATGACGTCAAAATGTGGCAAGCTACAATTTGTCTGAGGCTAACAAAGGATAATGGTGTGCTTTCTGAGTCGAACATGGGCGAAGATACAACAGTGTTCAATGAACCTAAAAGTAGTTCCGAAGACGAGATGAATCGATTGATCGTGAATAAATGTTTCAAATTGAATGAATGATTTTCTTGCTTATGTTTGTAACCTTCACTTACCTAAATTTAGCAACGGATTATGTATATCTCATAAGCAAAGTAGATTGAATTATTTTATGTACTTTTATCATTTGGATGTAATATTTGGGCAAGAACACAATGTCAAAGAAATTTCGCAACTTGAGTATGTTGAAAAGTATTGCGTCATAATATTTAATTCAACTGTCATGTTAAAGGGAGGCGCTGCTATTCTCTTTAATAAAAAGTATAAGAGTGAAGGTTCTGAATAAGGAGATGGATGTAAAGGACCAAATAATCAGTGTAAAATGTAACTATCAAGGAACAGATTTCCTATTAATAAATGTGTATGTCCCTTCTGGGACAAAACGGAAAAAAGGAAAGAAACTATTTTTTAATGTTATGTTATATTACATGAGACACAATTTACAGAACTTGATCATAGGTGGGGAATGGAACAGTGTGACAAGTAAAAGAGACTGCTCTAATCCTACTAATCATATAATTTCAACAGCCCTTCAAAGATTAAAAAATTATTTGCATCTTAAAGATGTGTGGCTCTTGACAAACCATTCGATAGAATATACGTATGTTAGGCATAAGTATGGTTCTAGGATTGATCGCATATACGTTAGAGATCTGAAGAATAATGTAAGTGAATCTGAAAATATTTCATTAAACTGGTCTGATCATAATTCTGTTATAGTTAAGATTAAGATGAACAATGATATTAGCTTTGGCAAGGGGTACTAGAAATTAAATACAAGTATTCTGAAAAATACAGTAGTGATAGAAAACTTGGTTCAATTTAGGAGCCATTTGAAAAGAAAGATTTGTGGTGTACAGTTTCATTCTTTTTTAGACTGGTGGATTTATGCAAAAGATCAGCTTAGACCCTTTTTTGTTAAAGTTTCTAAGACTATAAATCAGGAGAGATTTGGCTTACTGGATCTGCTGAAAGCAGAATTAAAGGGGAACTATTAGATCCATTCTTATAACTGTGATAACTTTTATAAAATAAAGGAACTTAAAGACAGAATAAATCTAATCTAAAATGAGATATGTGAAGGGGTCAATGTAAGAGCTAGAATAGATGAAAGTATGAATGGGCGAAAAATATCTACATATTTACTTGGGAAAGAAAAGAATGTGAAAATAAGTATCGATAAATTGTGTGTAAAAGAGGGTGCATATGTAACAGACACAAAGTCTATACTGAGGTATGTATTAGAGTTTTTAAAAAATTTGTATAAAGACGAATCTGTAGATTTTGAAGTGAAATATAAATATCTTGAAAATATGAACATTGTAATAGATGATGATATAAATTTAACCCTGAAGGCTGAATTAACAGAGAAAGAAGTTTGAGAAGCTATATCAGAAATGAAAAATGGAAAATGTCCTGGTATCGATGGATTAGCCGTCGAATTCTACAAAACTATGTGGAGCATTGTAAAAAACGAATTTATGAAAGCACTGAAATATTCATTTATTAATTTTAAAATGTGGAAAGACACAACTGAAGGTGTTATCAAGCCTTCACCAAATAATGGAGATAAGTGTAATCTTAATAACTGGAGACCCATAACTATGCTAAATGTAGATTATAAGATTATAGCAAAGGATTTAGCAAACAGGTTAAAATCAGTGTTATCTCTATTTGTATCACTGGAAAAGTTTTGTGCTGTCCTTGGAAGGTCAATTATTAACTGTAAAGAGATGTAATATACTTCCTATAAAATGAGAAGAAGAAAGCAACCCTGATAAATCTCGATTGGTATAAAGCATTCGATATGGTAACTCTGGACTTTCTTATTCGGAACGTTATCCAAACTTGGATTTTGTTTAGAGTTTGTAAACTTGATTAGAATGCTGTATAATGATGCCATAAGTTGTATATCTACAAATGGCCATATATCTACCTTTTCTTATAAGCAGGTCTGTTCGACAGGGTTGTCCATTATCGATGATTTTATTTGTTTTAGCTCAAGAACCATTGTATAGAATGCTGAAGGTTAGGTTGGGAACTTTTTCTCCAGTTTTTTCCGAATGGAGTAAAACTTGTAGTGGTTGGCTTTGCTGATGATAGTACTATTATTGTGAATAAGTTGGAAGGTATTGAGGAAACTTCACGGTTATCAATGAGTACGAAAAGGCAATTGGAGCGAAACTTAATCAAAGGAAAACGTACATTGTGGGAATTGGATCGTGAAAAGACAAACACAAATTACCAGAAACAGGGATACAAGTGAAACAAGGCAGTTTTAAGATCCTAAATATAATCCATAACAATGATTATGAACTATCTGTAAGGGTGAACTGGGAAAATATCAAAAGATAATATCTTAAAAATGTTAGGACCACTTAATAAACGTAGACACTTTATTCCAAAAGAGTGTAATAATTAATGTAACTGTATTATTAAAGGCTTGGTAAGTTTCTTAGGTATATCCCATTACAGCTGATATTGGTAAATACATAGAAAATTGTACCTTCAAATATCTCTGAAATGGGAATTATCAACCTATTAAAAGGAAAACTATGTATCTTCTGAAGAGTCAAGGACAATTTGGTATTGTAAATCTAACTTTAAAATCAAATTGTATGCTTTTCAGCAGCTTTTACAAAAGTATTGTTGATAGATCAATGGGATGTGAAATAACTGCAAATTATTGTAAACTCATGCTTTCTTTTCTTATTGATTTTAACATATTTAGTGAATTGCCATTTTTGGTACTCCATATTATAGTAAATTTTATTCTGTAATAAAAATAAAGACCTATCCTCTGCTGAAATTAACACATCTACTGTCACATGATGAGAGGTGAATTAGTTCTGCCAAGTATTAAATTAAGTTATCCGTTTTTTTAACTGGAATATAATATGGAAAAATTTAAATAAGTGGATTGATCCAGTAAATAGGGAAATATTGTTTAAATACAGCCACGAAGTCTTAGCTACAAAGGATAGGTTATTTATGATGAACATTACGGACAGTTAATTGTGCAGTAATTGTGGAGAGCCTGAAACAGTTATGCACTTAGTATATTTTTGTAGATTTAGAAGAACAGTTGTAAATTGGATCAAAACGTTTTTGAAAAAAATTTGTAAGATACAGACAAAATATTTTCTAAAGATTTTAAAACTGGATTTTCAGGCTTATTCAAGAAGAGAAAGAAAAACACGGCAATGTTATTAATAAGTGAATTTATAACGGGGATCTGGTACCTTCGTAAGGTGATGGCCCCAGCAGATGAATTAAGCATGACCTCCTTTCGTAAGAGTAGAATGTTCAAGACAAGATCTATATTGTTAAAGTCACTAGAGGATAGATATCCGTTTTATTTTACTTAACAATATGTTAATTTGGATAATAATGAGTAAAATTAGTGTAAGTGAAAAATTCCTTAATGATAAAGTTTAAATTATATATAAATTGTAGTAATTTTTATTTATTGCATTATCAGCTAGTCTTGTTTTATCATGTTATGTAAGTATTTATATAAATGACTAATGTTAGTATATGCAAATGATGAATTATAAAACACATTAGGAAAACCAATATTATAACATATATGTTTATATGATAATTATATATTTGCCAAAAATGACCTTTTAAAATGTACATTTTCTTAATAGATATGAAATATAAAAAATTCGGAAAAGTTTCAAAGATATGTTTGATTTCTGCATCAAGAACTCTTGGTCACAAATCCTGTATGCCCTGCCAAATAAATTACTTATTACATTTTCCTATACCTGTTTTGAATGAACGGAAAAGTTGTGGATGAAAGTTCCTGTGTTGGTACTTTTACGATAAACGTTAAAACAGAATCTATTGTCACCATGGAAAACCAAGGCATCTAAAAGGGCAATTTACTGTTCTCTTCGAACTCTGTCGTGAATTTTATAGAGGGAATGAAGTTATTGAGAATATCTAAGAATTTATTAAAGCAATTGACGTCATGTTGGTATATCATAAAATATCATCTACATGTCTAACCCAGAAATATGGCTGCAAGTGATTGGGTAGTAATTGAATATATTCTGGTTTAATCATCAAGCCTATGAAAGTTCTTTCACCTGGTCATGAAACTTAAAAATGCACCAACAAAGACTGGCAATGGCATTTATTTATTTCTTTTTTTTTTTCTTTTTAATCAACTGTGCTAAGGATAACATTATTCATGAAAAAGCCATTCCTTGTATGTTTCTTAATCATAATAACTACAGGTAGTATGCACAGGGTAAATATTTACTTCCACGAGAGAAGATTGTATAAATGCAATAATTTTGACAAATGGTGTGTCATAAGTATTATTTGCATACCCATCTTCTCATGTATAATTTCTCCCATGTCTATTATACAGAGACACTATGCCTAGAAACTAAAAATGGTACTTAGCTTTAGTTGCAATTCAATCATCTACACTGAGCATCATCAATAACCTGTAATCTTGCAGACCAGTAATAATTACAATGATATTCATTGTTGCCCATATTAATATCAGTAGTAGTAGTAGTAGTAGTAGTAGTAGTAGTAGTAGTAGTAGTAGTAGTTGTAGTAGTAGTAGTAGTAGTTCCATCAATATTATACCTATTACTACTTTAAGGCTGCTTTTCTAGTTCTAAGCAACAGGTGACCCTACTCTCTACAGAGAGTCACCTTCATAGTCATTTTATCATGTTCTTTGCAAAGTAGTTCACACTACATATTGCTCGTTTATTGTCAAATCCACACTATCGAAGACTTAGATAACAAGAAAGTCTTCTGTTTCCTCATGAAAGCCTTAATATCTTCAGTCTTTCGTAAGTCTAGTGGGAGCTTGTTGTGTAGTGCCACGACCACATAGCTAAAGACTCTAAAGCCTACAGTAAACATCATATATATATATATATATATATATATATATATATATATATATATATATATATATATATATATATATATATATATATAAATATATATATATATATATATATATATATATATATATATATATATATATATATATGTTCTAATAATTTTGAACCATCTGTAACTATTTTTGTGTCAACCTGATTTGTTGGCTGCACAATATGTAACAATTCTCATAGATAATTTAGATATCCAGTTCTGATAACTTTTATCAGTCTTGCTTCTTTGTTTATTATGTTTTACCATTTCTTAAAATGCACTTTAGGTAAATTGTAATAAATGCAGTTACAGCAGTCAATCCTAGTAATAATACAGTTCATCAAAAGTTTCTTCATTGAATATTGATCTACCTGCTTCGTAATAAAAGAAATGTTTCTAAGGTGGTAACCGGTAGTTTTCATATTATTTATTGGGGTATTGAAAGACACGTTATAGTCAGAAGATAGACCTAAATCATGAACTTTACTAGGTATATGGGCAGAATGGTAATTCTGTTTATTTGAATACCAACCAAGTCATTTTATGCATTTTTTCTTTCCCAACAACCACAAACTAGTTTTTATTTTCATTTAATTTTAGTTGTTTGATTGTCATCCATTCCTCAACACTGGCCAGAATTCAGTTTAGAGTTTTGGGAGTGTCGTTTATATCATTTATGGAGAAGAAAAACTGTATATTATCTACAAATAGCTTGAACTTCACTTCGTGCCTTTGTAGTATTGTCGATAGACCAGTAGTACGTTAATAGATACAAAAAAAAAATGTACCCAGTACACAGCCATGAGGTACCCCTCTGTTCAAAGGTTCATATGATGAGTAAGAGTTTCCAATTTGCACAAAGTAATTTCTGTCAACCAAGTTGTCTTTTAGGTATTCAAAAGCTTGCTCTTCAATAACGATGGGTCCTAGGCCATTTAGTAACAGTTCAGGCACAACTGTATCAAGTTCAAGTAATATTGAAATGACGCATTTATTATCATCTACCTTTTCCAACATATCCTTTACAACACTACATATAGCTATCTTCGAAGAGTATTATTTTCTGTAAACAGAATGTATATCTGGCAAAGCTTCTATTTCTTCTAAGTGAAAAATTAGTTGTTCAAGAATTACGTATTTTGTCACTTTTGAAATAAAGCATAGATTTGAAATAGTGTTATACGAGCTTAATTCCTGATAATCTAGAAAATTTTTCAGAACCTTAGTGACTATAGCCCTTTTTTCAGGTTTGGGAAACTTGAACTCATCGATACTTGTATATGGTATTCTCTTAATTATATTAGCTAGATTAAAGCAGTTTCTTTCACCAGTTACTTCAGATATTGGCACTGGATTCATCGCACAATTTGTTTTCTTTGCGCTCTTGATAATCTTGCGGACATCGTCTTGTGTAATATTATTGAATCTCGTTAATTTTATCTGTGTATTTGGTGTAGCGCTAATCTGATTTTGATTAATTGTAAATGATCGTTGGTTCTAGTTACATTTTCTATTTTTTTTTTTAAGGATACTGGAAAATTATTTGCTAGTTCCTGGTTACTGCACCTCTCAGGTAGCCTTTTTTATTTACATTTCCTATTATAAAATTTAGGGGACGATACAACTTATCTATGTCTGCTACTGCTTCACAGGTCTTTCTTTTATAGCATTTGTTTTTATTTCCTTCTTAGTAGGTAATTATATTGGCACTTTGCAGTTTTGTATTCTAGTCTTGTACTTTCAGTATTTCTCTACTTACACTTTATTTCTTCACGTCTTTTTCCCCTTTTTTTCTAAACTCTCCCCATCAAACTAAAGAGGTCAGTCTATAACAATTATGGAGTTTTCCATCAGTGGTCACATGGTATCCAATTCACATTAACTCACCTTATTGTATATTGTTATAAGGCAGTCAACAAACATGGCCCACAACAAACGTTGGTTATCATGGATAAATATGCTTGAGGCAAGAATCAAATTTTGCTGCACTTTCCAACGGAATATTCATTTCTAAAATCCGCACATAAATAACCGAGAAAGTTCAAATAAGTGCAAAAAGGTGAAGCTGAGATATCGGCTCAAAGTTATAGGTTACCCTACGTCGTCTAATTCCACCATTCCCCGTAGGCCAACTCCTTCCTATTTCTAACATGATTCCATTCCCCTCCAGAACAAATCAGCATATGCATATCTTAAGCCAGGCTGACACTTGCACGAATTTGTTACATGAATTGTCACGACTCGAGTCGTGAGCTGGCGTGAACTCGTCGTGAACTGGCGTGAACTCGTCGTGAACTGGCGTGAAGTGTTCTTAAACCCGTCGTGACATCGTGGTATGTCGTGACGAAAACTTTGAAATGTTCAAAATTCTGGTCAGGACAAAATTTCATGACCGGGTCGTGATCTATGTGCGAACTATTCGTGAACTCGTCGTGAACTCGTCGGGACGATGCGGGGGGATACGTGCTAGTGCATGGCAATGCGTGCCATGCCACGACTGTCACGAACTGCCACGAATAGTTCACGAACAGTTCACGTCGAGTTCATGAGTAGTTGACGACATGTTCACGAATATGAGCACGTCGCAGCATGGCGGTGCCTTCCCACTGACAAGGTCACACGTACTTCACGCATTGATGGTACGAGCAGTTCATGACTAGTTTACGCACTTCACGAATAGTTTGCGCATGGCACGAGGAGTTCACGACCAGTTCACGAACAGTTCACGAACCGTTTACGAGAAGTTCACGAGTAGTTCACGTTTACTCCGCGACAGTGGAGCTTGCGTCGGGGTTTGGGTATATATAGAGCTTCCAGGACACTACTCACCATTCCAGAGCTCTCCAGCGAAGAGACAAAATGCCTAAAACCAAACAGACAAAATTAAGAGGGAGAAGGCCAGAAGCCAACAGGTCAGAGGCAGAGACTGCTGATAGAGATAACTCTCATCACTCATCAATATAAAGTCTCGATCTCATTATCCCGGAGACACAGCAGGATACAAGCCAGAGACAGCCATTCAGTGAGGACGAGATGAAGCAGAAGAAGTGGGTCCGGATGTCCAAGAAAGAAATCCCTGACTACCACTGGACAGAAGAGGCAGAGATTAGGTTGGCCGACCTTGTGAAGGAGAACCCCATGCCGTTTGACAAGAAGCACTTGGAGAGCAGCTGGAGCCTCCTGCCACTGGTGCCCAATGCAAGATGCATTACGAGAACTTGATAACCAGAGTGGGGAAGATTATTGAGAAGAAGAAGAGTGGAGTTGGCCAGCACCAAAGGAGTGCCCGTGAGGACCAGATCATGGAGACCTGGTGTTTCCTCACACAACACATCATCCGGGGAGAGACAGTCCCCAGTCAGCGGTTTGCTGGCTCAGAGTCAGGTACAGTGACGGTCAGCGACGGAGATGATGATGAAGTGAGGTCCACAGGTTCCCACAGCCAAGCATCTTCTAGCACCGGGAAGGGCAAGGTCAAGGGGAAGTGGTCCAGCCCAACAACAGACACCACACCCAGCGACACCTGGGTGTCCCACAAGGACATCAGTACTTTAGTGGAAAATGTGAGAATCTCAATGTCTTCATGTAGATTTTATTCCAGTTTCATCCATTGTTTTTGGCATGGAATGTACAATATGTTACACTGAAATGCTGTACTAAATTGTTACAATGTTTTTATGTTTCAGATCATGTCCAAAGCAGATTCCTCGAGGCCCTCGTACACCGGACATCATAAGATCGTTCACGATTTTTCGTGTCTGCTGGAAGGCCACATGCATGCCATCCCAGAGGACTACTGATATGAATTCCAGACAGACTGCCTCAACCTTGTACACCGCTACAGGCTGCGGCATCAGGTCTTCCAGCAGCCACATCAACAACCAATCATGACCTGGCCAGGCCCATAGCAGCAGCAACCTTGGCAACCACCTCAGCAGCAGCAGTTCTGGCATCCACCTCAACCAGCAACCTCGCAGGCACCCCCAGAGCAGCAGCAGCAGCAGCCTCAGCAGCATCGTCCAGCCAGTCATCCATCATCTGTAACCTGGAAGCCGTCCTAGTGACCAGAGCATTCAGGACAGTCTTCCTGGCCTTGTACCACAGAGTGGTAATCAGGGATGCCACCTCCACCGTCAGCCACCTTTGTCCAGGTTCCTTCACCATCAACTTCATTATCGTCACCCACCCTTGTCTGGGCTCCTTCACCAACACATTCATTGTCGTCGCTGTCAGCCACATTCAAGACACCTCTGACACCACTCAGCTTCCCGGTCCTGACCCTGGGGTCCGTCGAGAGCAACCTATAAGAGGGCATGTCACCCTTATCCCTCTACACCTCCAAGGAACTCAACACCCCACCAGTCCAGCAGGCATCCTTATTTCAAAACACCTATTTTTCTATAACCTTAAAATAAAGTGAAAGAAAATGGAAAGGAACAAAAGAATTAAAAAAAAAACAAAAAGGAAAGTTAAATAAACCAAAAAAAAGGAGGCAAAAGACTACCAGCAAGGACACTGACTGAGACGAGATGAGACGCTTGTAAATATTTGCAAAAAAATTGGACTGTGATACTTGTACATTTCCGATGTTTGCTGTTTTAATGTAATTACAATGCTTTCTTATTTTAAAACACTTATTTTTCACTATAACCTTAAAATAAAGTGCAAGAAAATGGAAACGAAAAAAAAAAAAAAAAAAAACGAAAAGGAAAGAAAAATAAACCCCCCCCAAAAAAGGCAAAATAAAAAAAACTACCAGCAAGGACACTGACTGAGATGAGATTAGATACTTGTAAATATTTGTGAATAATTGGACTGTAATACTTTTACATATTTGATGTTTGCTCTTTTAATGTAAATAAAATGTTTTCATATTTGAAAAAAATAAAGGGCAACCAAAAAAATAAACACGAAAAAGATACGTTTCTTTTCTTTAAAAAATGGAACAACTCTGGATGAAGCTCATGGAGCTACTACAATTCTTTCTTGCCAAGGGACAGCACCAGCAGGGGACATGTAGTAATGTGAAAGGTAGTCTCGCTGATCCTTTGCATCCTTCTGGGTATGATGGCTGGTTAGAGGCAGCTGCCCCTGCAGGTGTTGCTCAGTCCTCCATCCACCAGGGATCAGATCATGTGTGTCCAGATCTTCGTAGTCCACTTCTGAAATTGTGTGCGGGTATCTGATGATGATGAGGTTCTGCAGGACATAGGCACACTGGTGATCAAGTTGATGGTGTCGGGGTTCTGCTGCTACATTGTGTAGAAGCAACGGAACCTTTGACTTGAAATTCCAAAGGCATTCTCCACGACACGTCGGGCACAGGACAACCTGTAGCTATATATGTGTTCTCGTAGGACTTGTGACCGATGGGAGAATGGTTTCATCATCCAGGTTCGGAGAGCAAAGGCGTCATCCCCTACGAAGTGATAGGGCACTGGTTGGTCATCATTAGGGAGTGGTTCTGGTTGAGGCACTCCAGCTCTGTTCTCTCCTACAGCATCATGCAGGGAACAGTTGCTCCCTGTTCCTCCATCCGACGCACCACCCTCTGCCCCCACATCCATATAGAGGAACTTGTAGGTAGCATCTGCCACTGCCATCAGTGCAATGCTGTGGAAGCCATTGTAGTTGTAGTAGTAAGGGCCAGCATTAGGTTGGCTTCTTTATGGCGATGTGCTTCCCATCCACAGATCCAGACAGCTGTGGTAATTCCTTATGGAGCTGAACCTGGCAGCAACTTCCTTCCAGTCCTCTTCAGTTTTGGGGCAGCACATCACTTCGTCCTTGTAGACCGCGATGATGGCTTTACACACCTCCGGTATGAACTTGCAGATGGTACTTGCTTCAACCCTGAAGCTGTACTGCAGACTTTGATAGGAATTTCCAGTGGCTAAAAAGCGGAGGGTGGCAGCCAGCTTGAGTCCGACTTGGAGACATTCCCTCATTAAGGTGGACTGCTTCTGGAGGCGAGGGGTTAACTTCTCAGCCATCTCTTGGAATAGGTCAGGTGTGAGTCTGAGGTAATTTGTGTAGCCCCTTTGATCTTCCTTGGGGAGTTCAGTCAGTAGACTGTCATGCTGTCCAAACTCGTGCCTTCTGGTTAACCATTCCCTGACCCACACTTTCCTTTGTATGTTTCTTCGAGGTGGGGTAGCCTTTTGTTTTTCTTTTGCCTCTGCCAGCCTTTTCTGCTGTTCTTCAACAATGACTAGAGCAGCTACCAGGTATAGGTATCTTCTCCTCTTTGCAATGGTGTCTCTGACAGTAAGCATGGTTGTCTCTTCCAAAGCCAATTCAAGAATGGCCTCGGGTTGGAGAAGCCCCGTTTTTATATGGTATGGCCAAGTCGGCACGACACCATCCGAATTGCGTGAACTCATCGTGCCAATGCGGGAAGTGCGCAAATTATGAGCAAACTCTGCGTGAACTTGTTGTGAACTCGTCATGCCAGTTCGTGTCAATGTGGACATGAACGGGCACGCATTCGTGAACTATTTGTGAACTCGTCGTGAACTCATCGTGAACTATGCGTGAACTCGTCGTGAACAGTGCGGGAACCTCCCAGTTCTTGCCACAAAATGTCATAACTTGCCTCGACGTGCAACTATCATGATACCTTTACACCTCACTACTGCAGTCAAAAGAACCATCAAGAAGCAAAATCAACTTATCAACTCCATGTACTCGCTGGAGAGAGATGAGTAAGTTTTAATAAATAAATTATCCGCTTAGATTTCACTTGCCGATGTCACAAGTCTCATGAACTCTTCATGATAATCTCAATTTCATACGAGAATGACGAATAGGAATGCTGGTGTTTACCTTGCGTGATGGTGGTAAATCAATATCTATTACATTCCGCATCAATTTAATTACTATCATTATCTATAAATACTTTGAGAAAGTGTCTCTTTACCCCCAGAAATAGATCCATTGCCCCAAGTAGGTAATTACAGATAGTTTTAGTACCAATATCCTACAACACGAAAGTATTCAACTGCGCACTATTATATCTTAGGAATAACAGTTGGCTATACAGCGGTTAAAGAAAAAAGATGTTAGTTTATAATCAACCAAAAGTGGAAGCTGCCAATACCGATCATATTTTCTTGAATCTTCATTGCAGACTTAGTTTTGCTCTTACTGGGCTGAATATGTTCCCATAGGTATAAAGTATTAAGTTGGTGTTAATCGCCTGAAATTACATATAAAAATATTAGTTTAATGAGATTGGTGTTACTGTATGGACATGAATCGTGGTATCATAATGAAACAATATAAAATAATTTGTAGATCTAAGAAGAAAGCTCCCAGAAGAATATTGGGAATTAAATGGTAGGACAGGATAAAAAATAAAACTATAAGAGACTATTTAAATTTCATGTGTGGATGAGATCATGGTGAGGGGTAAATGGAGATAGTTTGGTGATGCTCTTCGCAATTCCCAAGAGATTACTTAACCAAACTTTCACCTGAGCTCCACAAGGCACTAAAAGAGTTGGAAGACCCAGGCCTTCATGGCTGACGACTTTGAAGCGTGGAGTAGATGATGATGGAGAGATATTGATTTAAAAGCTCAAGATAGAGAAGACTGACGAAATCTAACCAAGGCCCTTTGCATCTACAGGCTTAGGAGGAGGTGATGATGATTATGATCATGATGATGATGATTATGAATTAGGAGGACAGCACCTTCTAAATTTAAGGGGCACCAGTGTCAGTCACATGAATGACTAAGATTTTTATTGGTAGTCAACAAAAGGTTTGTTTATAAGGACCCATTTTCCCTAGATATGCGTTGATACTGATATTATATATTTAACGACAAAATAAAAATGAAAAAAAATATTTCAAAGCAACACAGTTAAAGCCAGTAGTCGTTATAGTAACTAATAATGTTAGGATACACAAGTAGCAGGCCACAATGTCCACTTTGAATTCCATGAATTGTCGGAGGAATCAAATGAAACACAGTTCAGTGTCGTAAGATTTTCTCGGATAAAAAAAAAGGAGAAAAAAAAATCCTCTTGAACCAATCTATTAGTCTATGATACAAATAAGGATGCAGATATTTGGTCATTGAACTGAAATACTTGCCAGATGAGAGAAATGGAAATATTACTTTGTTATAGACTATGAAATTGAACAAATATAAATCAAACCCTTTCAATACTAAGAACAAATTCATGCCATTTAGAATTATAGTAAAAGACAGAAAAAGGTAACTCAGCAATATAACGTGTATCCGAAAATATAGAAATAAAATGGAGCAGATCTTCGAGGATAAAGATATAATGAATCGAGTAAAATCAAAAAGAGAAGGAGCATGGCTAGCGATTATGAGTTCAATCAGTAGTGGCACAGAGGAAACTTATCCTATATCATTAAAATCCATGTAGATTAGTTTTGTCTGTTATCATTATTTGGTTTGTTTATTATTAGATTTTCAAGATATATATCTCTGTTCATTATACTCTACGTAAATTTGAAGTCTCTCGTCTGCGGATACTTGGTAATACCATGCACCCTTCAGATACACATCAATATTGAGTATTTTGGTTAATAACGGGCTCTAATTTCCTGACCCAGCTAGTTTTTTTTTTTATAATTGGCTCAACTTTCAAATCATATTTACCTTAAAAGCGAGGTTCTCCAATGTAATCCTGTTCTTGAATTTGCAAACTCAATATGAATTTAACCATTCTTGAAATATTTCAACCAGTTTTCAAGCACTCAATTTAGACAATATTCATTTTCATTTGATAAACTTGCTTCCATCTATCCCTATTAAAGGGCCCAAGCAAATACATAATAGAAATCGGAGATAATTATGAATGTACATATTTTCAGGACATGGATTTAATCCTTAACACGAAAGTATACACATGAATATGATTATGTTGATCATAAATTGAAGCTTCTAAAGTTTTAAAGGTTCTAAGCTTATAATTTGGCTTCAAAGGCCCAAATATAAAGGTTTACGCTGATCACAATAGTAAATTGTCCATTTAAAAAAAAAAATCTAAGAAAAGAAGTTATTCTAAGGAATAATTAGTTAACTCGGTAGTGATTGTAGTGAAACATAGAGGTCTTAGAAAGCGAATGTATAGAAGAATGATTTATACACTTAGTCCCATAATTTTACTATGAACTGTTGAAAGTATTTCCATATACTGAGTTGATACCTCAAGTACTTATGATTACAAACTCGACGTCTTATATATATATATATATATATATATATATATATATATATATATATATATATATATATATATATATATATATATACATATATATATATATATATATATATATATATATATATATATATATATATATATATATATATATATATATTGGATGTAATCCTTTGTAAGTGGAGATACTTTAACTTAGTGAAAAGGTTTGCGTTACGCCACCTTTACAAAAACTCTACTGGTCAGGGTCACTCATATTAGGTTTTTTTGCTGTGAGCAAGAAGACGAAAATCTCCCACCATCACCAATCCGCACTGACCACCGCGGTACTATGAACTGGCCAAACCCCTGATATGAATTGACATGTCCGAGGTATTTGTCAAGCAGTGGACTAGAAACAGATGCAGTTGGTGTTGTGTGTGTATATATATATATATATATATATATATATATATATATATATATATATATATATATATATATATATATATATATATATATATGTATATATATATATATATATATATATATATATATATATATATATATATATATATATATATGTGTGTGTGTGTGTGTGTGTGTGTGTTTGTGTGTGTATGTGTGTTTGTGTGTCTATATGTGTATGTTTGAGTGGCCCATCGAGTGTGTTCCGATATCTGAATAACGGTTTTATCATCATGGCTCTCCATTATTATTTTTTTCTCGGCATTTCCTACAATGCCGTTGAAATTGCCTTCTCCAGAAATTCCCTTCTCCAGAATTGACTTTCATATCAAAGTTCTCCGACACATTTTACATTGTCAATAATTCCAGAAACACGGCACCTGAAATATTAGGGACAAATGATGTCGATTTTTTTTCCATATTCTAAGTGGAAAAATGCATCCTGAAAAAGAGTAGTATATAACTAAGGCATGTTCATTTACTTACTTTACTTTGATGGCTATTTTTCCGGTCCCATAGAGCAGGGGAACTCCACTCTCTACAGGACCTTCACTGTCGTTTTACCTTGTTCGTTCAGAGTATTTAACATTTTATATCGCGTATTGTTCGTTTACTGTTAAATTGTCACTGTCAAAAGACTCATGAAATAAGAAAGTCTTCATTTTCCTCATGAAAGTCTTAATGTCTTCAATCATTTGAATGTTTCATGGGAGCTTATTATATAGTATATTTAAAGGCTCTGGAGCCTAACGTAGACATAAATCTAGGTTCCAACAGTTTGAAGCCATCTATAACTATTCTCGTGTGGACACGGTTGGTTGGCTGCGCAATATGTAGCTATTCTCTTAAGTATCTTGGACGACCGGTTCTGATAACTTGGTGGGTTATTGTACAAATTTTAAATTCAATTCTCGCTTTAATCGGCAGCCAGTGTAAATCGATTAGTATAGGGTGATCCTTTCTCTAGGTGGGAAACCTTTTATAAGTCTTGCTCCTCTGTTTATTATGTTTTGCAATTTCTCAAGTTGCACTTTTGGTGAATTGTAATAGGTAGAGTTGTAGTAGTCAATCCTGGTAATAACACAGTTTATCACAAGTTTCTTTACAGAATTTTCGTCCAGGTACTTTTGTATGAATGCAATATTTCTTAGATGATAACCAGCAGTTTGTATTACAAAATTTATTTGAGCATTTAGAAACAGGTTACAGTCAAGAAATACAATTAGATCTCGAGCTTTACTATATATCGGCACAGAGTCATTATTTATGTTCATTTGAATATCACCTAAGTTTCTCACGCTGTTTCTCTTGCCCACTACCATGAATTCAGTTTTGTCCTCATTTAATTTTAGTTGTTTAAATGTCATCCATGCTCTAACACTATGAAGGATTCGGTTTAGAGTTTCAGTACTGTCATGTATATCATTTATGGAGAAGTAAAATTGTGTGTCATCTGCAAATAGCTTAAACTTCACGCCATGCCTTCGTAGCATTTTCGATAGACCAATAGTATAGAAGCAGAATAAGAATGGGCCAAGTAAACTCCCCTGGGGTACCCCTCTGTTTAAGGGTTCATATGATGAATAAGAGTTTCCAATTTGTACACAGTAATTTCTACTAGCTAAGTAGGCTTTTAGGTATTCGAAGGCTTGATCTTCAACACCAATGGACCGTAGATCATTTAGTAACAGTTCATGTACCACTGTATCAAAAGCAGCACCGAGATTAAGCAGTATTAAGATACCATATTTATTTTCATCCATCATTTCTAGCATATCGTTTACAACAGAGCAGATGGTTGTCTCCGTAGAGTATAGTTTTCTGTAAGAAGATTGGTTGTCAGGCAAAGCCTCTATTACTTCTAAGTAGCTGACTAGTTGTTCAAGAATTACATATTAAAGCACTTTTGAGACAAAGGATATATTCTAAATAGGGGTATATGAGCTAAATTGCTGGTAGTCCAGTTCATTTTTCAGAACTGGTGTGACTATAGCCATTTTATCAGATTTAGGAAACTTACATTCATCAATGCTTGCACTTGTTATTCTCATTATTATGTCGGCTAGACTAGAAAAGTCTCTCTCTCCAATTTCTTCAGATAATGGCATAGGATTGATCGCCCAGTTTGTTTTCTTTGCTCTCTTGATAATTCTGGTGATATCATCTTGTGTTATGCTGTTAAATCTTATAAATTTTTTCTGTGTGCCTGGTGTATCATTAATCTGATGTTGAGTATTTACAAATGACCTAGTTATATTTCTAATTTTCTTTTTAAAGAATACTAGAAAAAGATTTGCTAGTTCTTGGTCACTGTATCCATCAGTTAGCTTCTTTTCTTTTACATTTCCCATTATACCATTGAGAAGAGGATATAACTTATTTATGTCTGTTGCTGCTTCTAGGATCTTTCTCTTATAGTATTATCTTTTTTTCCTTCTTAGTAGGTAGATATATGGACAGGGAGCAGTTTTGTATTTTACCCAAGTACTTTCAGTTTTTAACCTATTACACTTTCTTTTTTTAAGTCTTTTTTTTTCCCTCTTTTTACCAAAGTCTCTCCAACAAACCAAGGATATTGGTCTTTTACGGTTATAGTCTTTTCCATTGGTTGGCACATGGTATCATATTCAATTTTACTCTTTTTATTGGATGTGGTCATAAGACAGTTAGCACACTTAGATCTTAATAGACGTTGGTCATCATGATCACAGGGAAAGTTGATAGCATCATTTATTTTCTTTATAACCTGTTCAATAAATACTGTGGGAGAAAATTTTTATTTATGTCTAAAGTTTATTTTCTTTACTAATGCATGATTCTCTAGAGGTAGACTAAACGTAATAAGTTTGTGTACCGAGGAGATGGTACATTTCTCTTCGACTTTTATATCAGATACAATATTATACATGTCATCACTTAGAACTAAGTCTAGCGTATGCCCAGTTAAAATAGTTGTGCAGTCGACATTATTCTCTAGTCGATATGATTCTAGTAACTCACTAAATGACAAAGCGTCAGGATTTGATGCGTCATCTATCCAAAAATTGAAGTCTCCACAGATAACTAATTCGTTTTTCTCCATGATAATCATCTCAATGAGAGCACAGAATTCTTCAAAAAAAAAAAAATAACTAGAGTTTGTTCTAGGAGTTTTTGTAGATTGTTACAAAGGGTATTCTTCTACTTTTTGGCGTAAATTTTATTTCTATATATTCAAAGCTTGTTACACTAATTCATTTGAACGTTGTGAGATTTGAGTAACTGTTATGAATAAAGAGTCCAACATCCCCACCAGATATACCTTCTCTCGGTATGTGAAAGAAGGCTTGTGTGGAGGGCGTCATTTCAGTGATCTTTGCCTTGTTCAAGTTATTAGCCATGTTTCAGATGATGCTAGTATATCTAAATATTTCTCGTTTATCAATTCCCTAATTTGAACAGTCTTATTACCTACAGATTGTATATTTACATAGCCACAGCTTATGACATCCCTAGTAACCATGATCAGTATTTTCCTCTATTTTTGGTGTCAATTCCAAGTCAAAAGAATTGCAGTCTCTAGAATTTATTGTATAGTCAATTGGTCTGTTTAACTTTGTGCAGTTTATACACTTTGACACTTGCGAATTACACTCCCTGGTGGAGTGTCTCACTGAACATTTCCCGCAGACTTTATCTTCATTCTAAGACTTGCAATCTTTTTCAAAATGTCCATACCTCTGACAGTGGTAGCAGGCGATCACGTGGTACCTATCACGTATGTTATAGATACCCAATCGCAACTAAATTTTGTCCCCATTATCATGACTAGTCCTCCGAACTTCAAGATCACATTTCAGCACATGGTGGGTGGTCCCCTCGAGGCATTTTTCTTCAGGACTACACTAATCTGATCTTCTATATTTTGGATATGGTCCAGGCAGCGATTTCTTTGAATCAAAGCATTTACTACATCATCTCCATGATTGTATATCTTGCATATCATTGTTTTGGGTTTTAGTTTTCCGATTTTTCTCGTTTCAGTCTGAATTTTGTTTGCCGCCTCTTCTCTGATCATATTGTTTGCAAAATTTACAGCAACATTTGCATTTGTTGTTGACCTCGTGTTAAGTATAAGAATGTCTTCAAGTGCTTGTTCAAACGTTTCAGTAATTTTAGTTATTGTATTAGTTGATTTAATTATCAACAGATTTTTTTCCTTAACTTTGTCAGAAAATGTCGGTTTCTCTGGTTTTGGGTCTATTAATGTTTGAAGTGTTGCTTTAATTGATTCCATATTCATGGCAAGAATGTTAACTTTCTCAGTGAGGTCAGTGATATGGATGAAATTTGCTGCCTCTGCGCCAAGGTCCGCAAGTTTGTTTTCCAAGTCGTCTATTTTTGCATCTTGTTCGTTCAGATTACTCATGTTTACATCTTCCTTTAATTTTGATATTACTAAATTGTTTTGTCTAGCTTCACGTACGCAGAGAGGGCATAACCAATCTAGTCTTTTGCATTCATCATCCTCTGAAATCCTACTGCCTCATCGTTCCTCCGAATCCCTGTTTCTTGACTGCCTGCATCAGAAATAGAACAGAGATTAACTTTAAAAATGGTTAAATCATATAATATATCATAAATTTCTGAGGAGGCTCTCATGCCACTATTTTCCTTAACAGGGTTGACTTAATGGGTTTACATCCTTCAAATAACGAAGCAGTTTCTTTGCAAGGGTTAAGACTGGCCTTCCATTGATAAAAATACAAATATCTGATTATCTTGTATGAACTTTGGTACTATTACTTACACATACGTCTCCGTGCATTAATTTTCCTAACAGCCTTCTGGGGCTGATTAAGAATTAATTTGACTTTTACAGACTTTTACGAACAAATCACAGAAACCTATGTGTATTATTGAAGCTATAACCTCTCTGGAAGAGTTATGTCTTCTATGGGGTATATATTTTTTTTAAATGTTTTACTGTTTAGTTATCTATCACATTTAAAATTGTGAATACTGAACTTATTTTCAAGAAAAGATTATTATTTTACACCAATGCCAACTAATCTCTTTCTCTTCCTAAGCACTTATATGTACATATAAACACAAAAAACAAGTATATAGATGAACTATCAATAGATCTGACGTTAAAAGTGAGCAGTACTACTTCATGTAAATATCTGTATCTGTTCTGCATACAAAAGTGACATAGAGACACTGTTGACTGCCATCCAGCATATTATACAATTAATGGGAAAACTCTAACTTTTTTGCTTTACGTTACTGAATTCAATATAAAAGAGTGGCTTTAGCTAAATGCAAATTTTAACACCATTGAAAGGATTTTACATACAAAACCTTTGGCACTGTTTACGTAAGCTAAAGAGAGACCCTTGACAGATAATGAATTGCTTTTAACTTTGATGGGGAAGGGAGATCATAAAGATTATGGATCATACAAATGACAAACTGCAATATTTTTCTTTATCTAACTGGTCGGTCATAGGGTAGTGCCTATTAT
>NC_090730.1:104357030-104364530 GCF_036898095.1 Palaemon carinicauda
AAATATGACTTAAATTCAAAACCTTTTAAGCACATTCCTCATTGTTCACTATTTATACACAATGAGGAATCATATCTAATGACCATGCAAAGGGGTTTTGGAAGCGCTGAAGGGCTAGTTCATTAAGAACGTCGTTAGAAAGGTCGACCTGTAAGGCATATGGTATCTGACTTGTCAAGGCAGGCTTGAACAATACAGTTGTGTTGGCTGCTAAACCTTGCTCACGAAGGTGAATGAAGAATGATAAATAGGAATCTGTCGGGATTTCTTTCGGTTTCATCGCCTTGACAAAGGATACCAATTTCTTCCCTGAGGCCTCATAATGTCTTCTGGTTTCCTCCAAAAGTCTAAACTGACTTTCTAACACCGAATCTTTTTCTCATCGTTAAGGAGAGAAAATCATGAGATGTAGGTTCCGTGTTTTCTGTAATGGAGCAAAGACAGTCGACTTCTGTACTCACTGAGACAGGGATGGATCCGTTAGCGGTACGAATTTTAGTCGTAGTTCCAATGCCAGAGGGAACCACACGCTATTTGGCCACTTGTGGGCCACTATTGCTGCTTTCCCTTTGAAGGATCTCAGCTTATCAAGGACCTTCAAAAGGAGGTTGTGCAGAGGGAACAGATAGATACTGGACCATCTGTTCCAGTCCAGGGACATAGCGTCCACTGCCTCCGCTAACGGATCCTCGTAAGGGGACACGTAATGATCTGTTTTCTTGTTGTCTTCCTTCGCAAAGAGGTCTATCTGCAGCTCTGGGACTTGACTCGAGATGAAGGAGAACAATCCTGCGTCAAGGGACCATTCTGACTCTATAGGCGTAAACCTGGATAGAGCGTCTGCTGTCACATTGCGGAACCCTTGAATGTGAACTGCTGACAGGTGCAATTTCTTCCTTTCCGCCAAACAGAATCTGGCCAACATCACTTGGTTGATTTGAGGTGACCTCGACCCTTGTTGATTCAGGCATCTCACTACCACCTCGCTGTCTAGAACCAGTCTTATGTGGGTCGAGTGGCGAGGAGAAACTTTCTTCAGTGTCAGAAGTACTGCCATGGCTTCTAGAAAGTTGATGTGAAATGACTTGAAATGATTGGACCAAGCTCCTTGGACTCTCATCTGATGAGAGTGGCCTCCCCAGCCTTACTTTGAAGCCTCTGTGTGGTTAGTTACTGACAGGGGAGGAGGTTGAAGAAGTATTGATTTCTTCAATTGTTTGGCATTGGATCACGGGTGGAGAAGCGTTCGCAGTCGAGTCGGTAGTGGTCTTATTAGATCTCTTCGCGCGTTTGATGCGTATTTTCTCCAGACTCCTGTTGCATCCTTAAGCTGTGCTCTTAGCACTGGATCTGTTATTGAAGCAAACTGTAGAGAGCCCAGCACTCTCTCTTGTTCGCGTCTTGATATCCGTTTGGATTTCAATAGTTTCTTGACAGATCCTGCTATTTCTTTCCTCTTCTTACTAGGAATGGAAAGCCGATGTGACTCCAAATTCTAGTGGATTCCCAACCACTGAAATTTTTGAGATGGAGAAAGTCGAGACTTTTTGAAGTTGATCTTGAATCCCAGATGTTCCAGGAACTGGATCACTCTCTTAAAATCTTGCATGCATTCTGTCCTGGATGCTGCCCACACCAGCCAGTCGTCCAAGTAGGCTACTACTTGGACCCCCTTTAGGCGTAAATGATGCACGGCTGCGTTTGCGAGCTTCGTGAAAATCCTTGTGGCTATGTTTAGCCCGAGAGGCATGGCTCTGAAGGCGTAAAGTTTTTTATGTAACTTGAAGCCTAGGTAGGAGGAAAGTTGACGATTAATTGGAACGTGCCAATAAGCGTCAGACAAGTCTATAGAGACAGTATATGCCCTTCTGGGCAGTAGGGTCCTTATGTGTTGAAGCATGAGCATTCTGAACTTGTAGTTCACTATGAACTTGTTGAGTGGCGACAGGTCTAGAATGACTCTGAGTTTTTCTGAGTCCTTCTTTGGAAAACAAAACAGCCTTCCTTGGAATTTTATGGACTTAACTTTCCGGATTACTCTTTTGTCTAAGAGTTCTCGGACATATTCTTCCAGAATGGGGGATGAGTGTTGGAAGAATTGAGGAAATTGAGGTGGAGGACTGCTCCAGCTCCAACCTAGTCCATTTTTAATTAGGCTGTGGGCCCAGGGATCGAAGGTCCAGCAATCCCTAAATAGCTGTAGTCTCCCTCCTACTGAAAGTATCTTACTTCTGCTGTTGTGGACCTGAGGCCTTGCCTCCTTGACCGCATCCTCCCCTATATCCCCTTCCTCTTGAAGGGCGTCTAGAAGAACCTCTGGCTGTTCCTCTAGCTCTCGAACGAAAGGAAGAAGTCTGCCTTTCGAGGGATGGGTTAAAACTGGCGACTGTGTCGCCACTTGTTGAGGTACCAGCTGGTACGTGGTTGGAGGTTGTGCCACTATTTGAGGCACCGTGGTCACAGGAAGTTGATGTTGTTGCTGTCAGTAGGGTTTAGCCGACCGAGAGGATGGCCTAGGCCTTTTTGTCTTCCCCTTGGGTTGGGGACCCTCATCCGGAGAAGACTTTCTCTTAAGATTTAGGCCCCACTTTTTGAGAAGGTTCCTATTCTCTGTGGCGGCCTTGTCTACTACCTCTTCAACCACTTCATTGGGAAAGAGGTCTTTACCCCAAATACGAGAGGAGATCAGCTTCCTCGGTTCGTGCCTCACCGCAGCCGAGGCAAACACGAACTCTCTACAGGCCCTCCTAGCTTTAATAAAGCTATAGAGATCCTTTGTAACTGTGGCCAGATGGGTTTTGGCCACAACCATGAACATGTCCTGGTTCTTGGGATCACTTGCCATCGTTTCTAGTGTCGTTTGCAACGACATCGATGCCGCAATTCTTTCCTTTGTCTCCTGCTTTCTATGCAAGAGAACCTCCGACAGTTTTGGAAGTGCCTCACCGAACTGGCGTTCAACAATATCAGCTTCCAGCTTTCCTACTGAGAAGGTAAGGTGTACGTCCTTCCAGTCTTCTTGGTTCACGGGCAAGGACAGAGATAACGGCTTGCACTCCTCCAAGGAGGGGCATGGTTTCCCTGCCTCCGCCGCCTTAAAGGCTGCCTTATATCCCTTTTCCAGGAAGGGAAAGGCTCTGGTAGGAGAGGCCACAAAGGAGGGAAGCTTCTTACTCAAGGCGGGCACCTTGGAGTTAGTGAAGCCCCTCTCTTTCATCGAGCTCGTTAGTAACATCTGAGCTTTACTATGGTCAAAAACTATGACCTCCTTCGGCTAAGTCTCCTCCTTTGGGGCTGGCTCCTTCCTAAGACGGACATAGCAGTCCGGATAAGAATCCTTGTTGGGCCAAAATTCCACTTCTTCCAGGGGAATTGCTCCCAACTTTTCTGAGATCACGATCTTCCCGGTTGTCATTGGCATGTGTTCGGCATACCTACAAGGATTGGTATCCAAGCACAAAGGAAGATCCTTAACGCAGAGCAGCTTTTGGGGCCCACGTGATGCTGCAAGTCTATGTATCTCCAGTTTCATTGCAGCTTCCTTCTCATCATTCTTCCTTTGAATTTGTTGGATCATCTCAATAATGGAAGAAAGAGTCCTTCACAGTTCATCTGGGAAAGCAGACGATGTAGAAGGAACAGGTTCTGGGTCCGGAACCGATGTAACCGACACTTCGTCGATTTCTTGCTCTTCTACTTGAGGAGCCTGGAACAGCTCCTCCTCCTGACCTTCTCCTAGAAGGTCCTTCTCAGTAGACTCCGACACCTCCGACATCCTAACGTCCAATTGGATATCTTGAAGGGCGGCCGAGATTCTGGGCAGATGGCATCTCCACCTGAGTCTGGGGGATGATTGCATCAGCTGATGCTTTAGGGAAAAGGTAGGCCCTCATCTTCTGTTTTGGAAGGTACAGGCCTGAGGTGTTTTTCTGAAAACCAATCACCCAGGATTGTAACGTTACCCTGGAAGCATCCCTTGACTCCGTTGACTTAGGGTCGTCAAAAGCCTCGGTAATCAGTTTAGAACAAACTGTACAAACCTGAGGGTCCCAATAGCGGAGATCACCTCTGGAGGCTGCGCATACTGCGTGCCTCCTGCAATATTGATGTCCACAGAAGTTCTTACTGCGGACATTACAGAACACACTCCTGCACTTCGGATGGTCCTCCTGTATAGAGAAGAAAAATCCATGAGTATCAAGTGAAGGCTTTCACTTATATTGAGACATTTAGCTTATATAGAAAAGCTATAAAAGAAAGAAGGAAAGACACATACTTGTATTTCCTGTCCAGTCAATTGCTGAAACCTCCCGAGATATTAAAACTAAGGTTAATTCTATTCTAAAATACCTTATGTAATTTCATAAACGGAAATTTAAGGTGTAGTTCACACCTTGAGATAAGGTTTTAATATACGGGATAGAAAGAACACAGAAAGAACTTACTTTCTATATATTGTACGGTCTCAACAAAAGGCTGTACAAGATAACATTAAGTATGATTAAGAACTTTAGTGTTATCACAAGCTCTGTACAGCAGTTTCTGCTAATGCAGTGTGTACTACACTACGAATACAGCAACTACTGTACATCGCGTGCTGTTGTGTCGGGTAGCACGCGACGGTACGTGCCGGCGTGCGCCTGCACGTGCTGGCCGGCATCTAAAACTATATAGTTCAAAGATATACTATCTTTAACTAATAGGTGGCAGCCCACTGATTCGCGACTGTGTGCCGGCCGGCAATCATTGCCAGCCGACGGCTGAAAACACTAATACCCGGTTGCCGGCCGCTAATCGTAGTGGCCAGCAGAATCGGGCTGTGTTCCCACTGCCGGCAGGCAAAGGTAATAAAACCCATGCCCGCCGACAGTACCCAAGAACCAGAGAACCTCCACCTGCCCAGCTGTCAGTTGTTAAGTCGGCAGCCGGGTTAGGGGTGCAACACAATAGTCAGAGAAACAGTATGGATGTAAGGTTATAAGGCGGCATTGCCATACAACCTTCCATCCAGAAAGTGTGAACTTATGGAAGGGGAGAATGTAGCATTCAGGCTTCCAAGGAACCCATAACCTGCCGGGCTATACTGGCAGACATGGAGGGGAGACCAAGGGAGGTCTGGGGTTCACTCTGCAAAGAATAAAGGGTCTCTGCCAGCCGACACGTAGTGCCAGCCGGCAGAGAGCTGAGCCTGTCCTCCATCCTAACCTATACTAGGTACGGAAGTAGGACTGCAGCCAAAAGAAAATAAAAGAAAGAGAGGTGGGGAAGGAATAAGGGTCCTATAGACTTCGTTCTAGCAGGAGACACACTCAGCCGTTAGGGAAGCTCATCCTAACCAAGAGTTGTCTATTAGGGAGGAAGACTGGCAATACTTGCTAACCTCCTCCCAACCAGAGCAAAGTTAGGTGAAGTTATTTCGCCGGGCAACAGAGAAAACTTATTCTCCTGACCGAGAAAAACAACACAGGACAGTCTGCTAGGCCACTAGAGGAAGGAATCATCTCTTACAGAATCCTTCCAACAGGGACTAGGGAAGCAAAGCTTCCTGTGTCCGCCCCTAACCTAGCAAAGGAGACTCATTCTCTATGCTAGGAAGAAGCAGACCACAGACTAGAAACTCTGATGTTCTGCCCTAACCCAAAAAACCAGTCACTCTGGTTATCAGGTCAGGACAGATATCCTAGAATAGTCATACCTGAATTATTATACAGATAGAACCACTAGGATTAAGCCAAAGGCTTACAAAGGGAGAGAGGGATTGAGCTTAGCCTCCGGAGGAGAAAAGAACAATCGGGGATGTGCGAAAGTATACTACTGTACCTAGAATACTAGACTAGGTAAGATGAGAATCGATTACCTAAATCACTGAAACTCTCTCGTATACAATCTTGGAAAAAAATTCAACAATATCTTACATGTATAAAATATTTGCCTATAGCTTCAATAATATAACATTCGGAAAAACTTATATCATGCATGAAAGTACTAGTAACAGACGTCTAGGCTACGAAGCCTCACGAAGGTAAAGTCGGTACCTAGACCCGTGTCGAAATTCCTGAGCTAAAACTGACAGTATAAAATAAGCATTCCTAGCCGAGCTAAATAGCTAAATTATTAAAGCGTAACAAACCGGAAACGTCGCTCCAGCTAACTAAATAACCCATAAGAGCGAGCGATAGCATCCAGGATGCCTCCGGTAGGCAACAGCTCTTGTTTACGTTAAAATCACTTTTGATTTAATTCAAAACGACAAGAGCTTACATTTATACATAGTAAAGATAATACTCAACTTCCTAGAGGCAGAAGAGGCCGGAGAAGTCCTCGAAATGTTAAGATAAATCCAAAATAACGAGAGAAAACAAGGGAAAACACCGAGTAGTAGAGCTACACGAAAAGGAATAAAGAGGGCGCTACCGCCTTCATCAGATATACACTGGAAACGGAATAGGAGAGATGCCTTATGAGCGGCGCTCTTTTCATTCTCGTTTCAGATTCTTGTCACTATACCCCCTCGAAGCATTAATACTGTTCGGGGCGAAGATAGCTATGTGACGTGTCAAGAATGCGTCCTCTGATATTATGCGATATCCCTGTGAGATTATTTAGGGATATTCGCTCCAGGAGTTAAAATTTTGGATACCTTAAGGTAAAATTCTCTGGGAATATCACTGTAGTCAAATATACCCTAGAAAGCTACCTAATAGGAACTTCCATCAGGACGACATGGCATGAGTCCAAATAAATATATATATATATATATATATATATATATATATATATATATATATATATATATATATATATATGCATATAATATAGATATATATATATATATATATATATATATATATATATATATATATATATATATATGGGTATGTATATATACATATATATACCCCCCACACACAAATACATATATATATATATATATATATATATATATATATATATATATATATATATATATATACACTTATATATATATATATATGTATATATATATATATATATATATATATATATATATGTATATATATATATATATATATATATATATATATATATATATATGTATATATATATATATATATATATATATATATATATATATATATATCTATATATATGTATATATATATATATATATATATATATATATATATATATATCTATATATATATATATATATATATATATATATATATATATATACATATATATATATGTATATATATATATATATATATATATATGTATATATATATATATATATATATATAAATATATATCATATATATATATATATATATATATCTATATATATATATATATATATATACATACTCGTATATATATATATATATATATATACATATATATATATATATATATATATATATATATATATATATATATATATATATACATATATTTCCATATATATATATATATGTATTTATTTATATATATATATATATATATATATATAAATCTATA
>NC_090730.1:104372030-104379530 GCF_036898095.1 Palaemon carinicauda
ACACCCCTAATAGCGTTTCCGCTTCGAGGGGGAAAAAGTGGCAAGAATATAGGAGAGTCATTAAAGAGACATCGCTCTCGACACTTCTACTGTACTGTAAATAGTGTGCTGAATCACCACCGCGAGGTGCCACCATGCCATTCTTTCTCTTGTAGCTTCGTTGACCGTTGTCATCCCGTGTTATTTCTCGCTATTTTGGAGTTATTTGTCGCTATGATGTCTGCGCCAGCTTCATCAGCTTCTGGAAAATTAAGTAATATCTTTGAATTGTGTAAATGTAAGCTCTTGCCAGTTTTACTCTTCGATCGAGATCATAATTAACGTAACAAGAGCTGTTGCCAGCCGGATGGTGTCATGAACACGGTCGTTCTTCCTGTACATCTAGTTAGCCAGAACCACTTTCCCAGCATTATTTGCTTTAATAACTTTAGCTATTTAGTATTTTAGCTAGGGATTTTTATATTATGTCATTGTTGTTGTGGATTTGGCTATTTATGTTCGAGTCTCACGAGTGCTAGGCTTCCTAGCCTAGGCACCTACATACTTCATGCATGATATAACCTTCCTGGTAAAGTTTTATTGAAGCTCAGGCAATATTTTATACAATTAAGATATTACTGCATAAATTTTCCTCTTCCAAGATAGTATACAAGAGAGTTTCGATGAACGATTCTCTATGCTCCTAGACTTAATAGCCTAGGGGCTTTAGTATACTTTCATACATGTCCCCAATTGCTCTTGTATTGTCTTCTAAGGTGAGGTTGATGCCTCCTATACCTTCTAAGTCGATACCAATCTCTTGGCAAGATTTAAGAGCAATTCCCCTTCCCTCTGATAAGCCTAGGCTACCCTCAGTTAGCTTTGCTGTGAACTGAGTTCTGGCAAAGTTTACTGGGGTGTTTCGTTTCTTTCTCTTAACCACTGAGTCGGTTTTTGAGTTAGAACGGGACATCAGAGTAAAGTCTGTGTTAGGCATCTTACTGTCTCGGTGAAAGGATTTCCCAAGTCAGGTTAAGTTGTCTATACAGGAGGCTAGGCCTCCCTAGACCATACGTGGAGGTTTTTGTTTTACAATTCCTCCTTCCTCGGTCTAGCAGACAGTCCTGTGCTAGTGATCTTAGACTGAAGAAATGATTTCTT
This sequence comes from Palaemon carinicauda, assembly GCF_036898095.1. Taxonomy (NCBI): domain Eukaryota; kingdom Metazoa; phylum Arthropoda; class Malacostraca; order Decapoda; family Palaemonidae; genus Palaemon; species Palaemon carinicauda. The sequence continues at coordinate 104,373,171 of NC_090730.1, forward strand.
CATTGTCTAAGATACCTGGTACGAGATTCTGTTCTCTTGCGAGATTGTGTCCTATCGCCGCTTTCTCACTTGACTAACCCAACCGGGGGAAATGATTTCCCCTACTTGAGGTTACCTTATGATATCAGAATCCTTTATGTTGAGTAATGCCTTCGGGTATTACCTTACTTATAGGATTTTTCCCCCTCCCCCGCTGTCTCTTTTGTGTTGGATGAACCATCACCCTCCCTGGCCGTCATTCTATATTTGACCCTAAGGGTAATCTATAGAACTGGCCTGAGGTTCCCTGTCTGCTGCCGGCAGGTACCCTCATAATCATTAGAGTGTTCTTCAGTCCTCCCTTGGACTGCCTTCCATAGCCCATATGGAAGGGATATGGTTTGGTGGAAGCCCGAATATAATTCTCAATTCTACTTGAACCCTCATTCGAGATGTAGGCTTGCAAGGCTGAGCCTTTGCCTTCCTCTATCCTCTCTCTTTTTCTCTACCTTTTCTTATACTGGGCCGGCCGCCGGCAGCTTATAGCTGTCGGCGGCCATGTTGGTTGTCTGTCGGCCGGCAGGTACTCTGCCGCCACTTGCCCGGGGTGTCACTGAGCGATAACCCAACGACATTAAACATACTATGACCACTGGCCGGCAGTCGACCACCCAAAGTATAGATCTGAAGACAGTAACTGCCTTCAATAGCCCAGAATAGGCCGGCATATGTTGGCAAGGCTGGCATATGCCAGCAGGCCCGGCATATGTCAGCAGGCCCGGCATGTGCCGGCAGGCCCGGCATATGCCGGCAGGCCCGGCGTATGCCGGCAGGCCCGGCAGGTCTGGCGGCATACCACCGCCAGTCATTGCTGTAGCCCAAAAAGTTTTTCCAACCTACAAGGTGCTTCATGGGCAGCCTATTGTGAGACCATCACATATAAGAGAATGATCCTCTCTACCACTTAATGGTTATCAACCATTAATTTACCCCCAATATTGAACCTGGGACATTGTGTTAAGAAGACACTTTATATCAAAGGAGATTATCTTCCCATACAAAATTCAATAAGAATTTAATGTTCAATATCGGAGGAGGTCATAGCAATGGGCTGGACAGGAAACACAAGTAGGTGTCTTTCCTATCTTCTAGATTACTCTATCCAAGCTAATATTAAAGAAAAAAAAATAATTATGTATGCTGAAATCTGAGAATTTCACCGAATATTTATATGCTTTCTTTCTTCACAGGAGGAGCATCCCGAGTGCGGGAACAGTTTTTGCAGGGTCCGTAGCAAGAACTTCTACGGCCATGACGTGTGCAGGGCCCATGCTCGCTGTGCAGTCACCCAGGGGGCTTTCAAATACTGGGACCCACAGGTATGTACCATTTGTGACAAATTGGTAAAAGAGGCTTTTGATGATCAAAAGTCTACTGAGTCAAGGGATGCAGCAAGGGACATGCTGCGAAAATGGGTCAGGGGTTTTCAGCAGAACACCTCTGGCCCATACCTTCCTATAGTTTGTACTTAGATGGTATATCTCTGTATAGGTTACTGATACCTCCCAAGTCTGGCTGAAAAGAGACAGACAGGTTTACATACGTGTAAGAAACCTTAGTTCAGTAAAATAAACAGTATAGTACAATCAGTTCTTACCTGTTTGCGTGAAGCAGTCTTAACCTTAGTTCCCCTGTATTTTCTTAAATATTAAAAGAATCAAGGATGCTCTGACTTTATTCTTAATCTAGAATGTTTGAGGCGAAAGAGACGCAGAGATTCCTTCTATTGTTTATTACAAAAATAGAAATCATGGTTGTATTCAATACATCTTATGCAGAACAATTCTGCATGAAAGCATAAATAGTAATAACAGAATTAAAATAAGTTTCACCTGAAAAGGAAAACCTTAGCCACTCTAAGGGAAATATAAAATTTCACTATGTATTCTGTTGTTACCAGGAACAATGTGCATATAAGTATGCCTGGCACTTGTGTCAGTCTATTATGCTTAATGTCACCTGTGTAGAGAGAACAGTCAATAGTGTTATCACTAAACACAATACTCAACATGATATGTCTTACGAGTCTATCATGTACACCCTTCACTAAAAGTCCCAATTAGTGCACTGTTCTTCGCAGTAATCAAGCGGCAGGTTTTATAACACTGCCTGCCGCCACCACATGAAATTTTATTTCCTATAATTGCTTCGCATAGTGTTTGAAAAAAACTCTGGATGACTTCCATCCAGTATAAGCACGAAGGCTTTCAAACGACATCGTCTGAAAGAAATTCAGAGATCAGGCAACTTTTCTCGGATCATGACCTGCGGGTGTACTGTCTGGATCCGCTCTGCGTATAAAATAGGTGATTTTCGCCCTTAACTGTTTCAAGGATAATGTTGAACCAGATGTCTCTCCCCTGAAAAGCTGACCTCCCTTAAAGTCTGAAGTTCTACGAAGATAGACTTTTAGGCATTCCACTGGGCAGAGGGATGCTTCTTCCTTCAGAGGGCAGATTCTCCAGGGACCCCATCTCCTAGTGGGCAGCTCGTTCTTGGCGAGAAACGTCGGGTCCGGAAAGAGGTTCAGTTCTCCGGCGTCTGTGAACTGAATGTGGCCATCATCCCTCGAGAGGGCCACTATTTCGCTAACTCTGGGTCCTGAGGCTAGTGCAAATAAGAATATCACCTTTTGAGTCAAGTCTTTCAGGGAGCAATCCTCGTTGTTCAGAGTTGATGCTAAGTGAAGAACTTTATCCAAAGACCATGAAATGGGCTTTGGAGGAGCTGCGGGCCGAAGTTTAGCGCAGGCTTTTAGAAAAGTCTACCTGGAAGGCATATAGTATTGGTCTGGCTAGGGCAGATTTACATATAGTAATCGTGTTGGCTGCTAAACCTTGTTCATGAAGATGGATGAAGAAGGACAAGCAGAAATACGCAGAAATCTCCTTTGGTTTTTTCGCCTTGACAAAGGCCACCCATTTCTTCCAGGAAGACTCATATTGTCTTCTTGTTGACTTTGACTTGTATTCTTCTAAGAAGTTAATACTGTCCCTGGAAATCCCGAACCGTTTCTTGACCGCTAGGGCGAGAAAATCATGAGATGAAGGTTCTGGGTTTCTCTGATGAAGCTGAGATAGTCAATTTCTGCACTTGCTGAGTCAGAACTGGGTCCGGCAACGTGATCAGCTTCAGATGTAGTTCCGTTTTCAAAGGGAACCAAATACTGTTGGGCCACTTGTGGGCCACTATTGCTGCTATCCCTCGAAAGGATCTCAGTTTGTTGAGGACTTTCAGCAGAAGGTTGGTTGGAGGGAACATGTAGATCTTGGACCACCTGTTCCAATCTATGGACATTGCGTCTGTCGCTTCCGCTAGAGGATTCTCGTACGGGGCTATATACCGGGGTAGCTTTTTGTTGTCGCTTGTTGCGAAGATATCTATCTGCAGTCCTGGGACTTTGCGTAATATGAAGGAGAATGATTTTGCATCTAGGGACCATTCTGACTCTATCGGGTTGACCCTGGACAGAGCGTCCACTGTCACATTGCGGAACCCTTGAAGGTGCGCTGCTGACAAGTGCCATCTCTTCTTCTTCGCTAGACGGAGGATGGCCAGTATCACTTGATTTATGTGAGGTGATCTCGAGCCTTGTCGATTTAGGCATCTCATTACAACTTCGCTGTCTAGAACCAGACGGATGTGGATTGAGCAGCAAAGTTCCAGTTTCTTCAGAGAGAGAACCGCCATGGCTTCCAGAAAATTGATGTGGAAGGTCTTGAAGAGGGGAGACCAGGTTCCCTGGACTCTCCGATGATGAGAGTGACCTCCCCACCCCTCTATTGAGGCGTCCGTGTGAACGGTGACTGTCGGTGGAGGTGGTTTCAGAGGTGCCTTGCTCTTCAGGTTCTTGGCTTCCGACCATGGTTTGAGTAGTGAACGCAGACGATTTGGAATCGGTCTTTGTAGATCTCTTCGAGCGTTTGATGCGTAGTTTCTCCAAACTCCTGATGCATCTTTTAATTGTGCTTTCAATATTGGATCTGTCACTGAGACAACCTGGAGGGACCCCAACACTCTCTCCTGTTGCCTTCTTGATATCCTGTCGGATTGAAGAAGTCTCTTGACAGATCCTGCTATCTCTTTCCTCTTCTTTGATGGAATGGAAAGGCAGTGTGACTGTACATCCCAGTGGACGCCCAGCCACTGGAACTTTTGAGCTGGAGATAGACGAGACTTTTCCAAGTTGATCTTGAATCTTAATAGTTCCAGGAATTGGATCACTTGCTTGGAGGTTTGCCTGCACTCTTTCTTGGATGCTGACCACACCAGCCAGTCGTCCAGGTAGGCTACTACCTGGATCCCCTTTAGGCGTAGTTGATGAATGACTGCATTCGCAAGCTTGGTGAATACCCTTGGGGCTATGTTTAGACCGAAGGGCATGGTTCCGAAAACGTACTCTCTTTTCTGTAGTTTGAACCCTAGGTAGGGGGAAACTTGACGGTTGATTGGAACATGCCACTACGCATCCGTCATGTCTATGGAGACAGTGAATGCCTGTTTGGGCAAAAGGGTCCTTATGTGTTGAAGCGTCAGCATTCTGAATTTTTGGTTCACTATGAACTTGTTGAGTGGTGATAAATCCAGAATGACTCTGAGCTTTTCCGAATCCTTCTTCGGAACACAAAATAGCCTTTCTTGGAATCTGATGGACTTTGCCTTTCAAATAACTCTTTTGTTCAGGAGTTCCTGAACATATTCTTCCAGAATGGGGGTTGAGTGCTGGAAGAATTGAGGAAAGTTTGGTGGAGTTGAGCTCCAAATCCACCGTAGTCCTTTCTTGATTAGGCTGTGGGCCCAGGGATCGAAGGTCCAACGATCCCGGAAGAGGAGAAGTCTCCCTCCTACCAGTAGCATCTCACTTGGAGTGATGGTTGGAGGACTTGCCTCCTTGGCCACGTCCACCTTTGTTACCCCTACCTCTGAAGGAGCGTCTAGAGGACCCTCGAAAGGAACCTCGAAACTTTGGCCTAAAGGTCGTCTATTGGCTTTCAAAGACTGGGGTGAACACCGGCGATTGGGTCGCCAGCGTTTGGGGCACCAGTTGGAAGGTGGTGGTTGGATGTGACACCATCTGGGGCACCGTGGCTATGGACAGCTGTTGCTGTTTTCTAGGCCGAGAGGGCACTCTTTGTCATTTTGATTTATTCTTCGGTGGGGGACCCTCGTCAGCGGAAGATTTTCTTTTTGAGGACAAGCCCCACTTGTGGAGGAGATTCCTGTTCTCCGTAACAGCTTTGTCCACGACCTCTTTGACCACTTCGCTTGGGAAGAGGTCTTTTCCCCAGATATTGGAGGCTATGAGCTTCCTTGGTTCGTGTCTCACCGCAGCTGAGGCGAACACAAATCTCTACAAGTCCTTCGGTCTTTGATAAAGTTGTAAAAGTCCTTGGTGGCTGACGCCAAATGAGATTTGGCAAAGACCATGTACATATCTGGGGTGTCCTGGATGTTTGCCATAGTCTCTAAGCCAGTCTGCAGAGACATGGAAGCAGCAAGACGTTCTTTAGTCTCTTGTTCCCTGCGCAGGAGAGACTCTGACAGCTTCGGGAGGTTTTCGCCGAACTGTCGTCCAGCAATATCTGCCTCCATCTTCCCAACTGTGAAGGTGTTATGAACATCCTTCCAGTCTTTATCATCTGATGGAAAAGCAAGGGAAAAGGGTCTACACTCCTCCAGTGTAGGGCAAGGTTTCCCTGCTTCAACTGCCTTTAAGGCTGCTTTAACCCTGGATAGGTACGCTCCTCGGACACCCCTTTAAGGGTATACTCGGTCGCGCGCGACCCCGACACAAAAAAAATTCTTTAAAAATCTGTTTTTGCAGTAACCTTTTTTTTTTGCCAAAAAAAAAAATTCAATGAATGCTCAAAACTACTGTAGAGATAAATACTACTCATCTGCAGAAAAACTATTTATTATCAATATTTCAAAAAATTAAGTAGGAAAAAAAAGACCTTACATAAAAATTCAGAATTTTTTTTTTTCACATATATACACAAATCCTTTTAGGAATTGATTCTTGAATGTTTAGGACACATCTTGATGTATTTTGGATGAAGTTAGACCCATGGAGGTGAAGATCTGAAATGAGAAAAAAAGGGTAACTTTTTTTGGCCAAAAAAATTTGTCCAAATTTCATGAAGGGGAAGGCACGTTTGGGGTCAGCAATAAAGGATGGGTGCTTTTTGCTGAGAGCCAGCACCTTGGAACTAGTAAAGGCCCTCTCTTTCAGGGTGGTTGTTTAACCCTGGATAGGTATGCTACTCGGACACCCCTTTAAGGGTATACTCGGTCGTGAACGACCCCGACTCCGAAAAAAAA
>NC_090730.1:104389530-104397030 GCF_036898095.1 Palaemon carinicauda
GAAAATACAACTGAAATTTTTTTATAATGAAAAGTTGTGTACATTTCCTTTAAAAGCAGTTGGAGATAAAGGACAGATGGGGATTAATAAGTACTAAAAAGTTAGAGACAAAGAGCAGATCGGGAAAAATAAATACCACTTAAAGGGAACGTATGTTCGATAACAGTACTTTTCCTCTTATGGTAATAAAACGTAAACGTAAGATCAAGAAAACCAGACCAGTGACTAGTGGAAGGCAACGACCCTATTAGAGCGTCACGATATCATCTAAGTCTCGACTTTTCAGATGGTGTGCACGGAGTTGTTTTGAGATTTTGATAGAATGTTTTCCTTCTTAGGTAACAAATATGTTTCTTTCATATTCGCTAGAGAAATGGGATATTAAAAAAAAAAGCATTACAAATGTCTGCACCCTCACATTGCACTTGAACTGCTTTAAATAATAACTATCTGGTGCACCCTTTACCTTCTTCGAGTGTCACCAAAAATAAGACAAAAAAATCTCATTTATCAATGTTCAACGTTACATTAATATTTGTGATAAAGCATAATGGCACCAAAAATATTATATCCTAAACTTCAACAAAAATACCTTTTCTAGTAAATACTCACTCTATCTTAGGATTGTATCCTAAATCTATGTTCTTACATATTTCATTTTCAGTAAGTAAATGTAAACTGGTTTCCCCTAGATTTGTTTTTTATAAGCTGTCAACATACAATTTTGGCAGGAATTCTATTTATTACAGAAAAAGATAAAATAAAGGCAAGCTAATATGTTTAATGTCTTCCGAGGAACATTGTTATCCCTATTAAGCATCAGGAAACAGTAAAGAAGATACTAGATATCTATACTGCCTAGTTATCCAGAAAGGAAAAGTATTCTAGTTTTGTAACTGACTTTTATATCGAATTACTGTTATGTACATAGTTTATAACAGAGGTGTTAAAGGTTTTATACATGACCTTGAGAGGGTTTAAAGTGGCCTGTAGGAGATATTGCCTTACATAAGTTAATCTAATGACACATGAACTGTTATATGTTGTGTTCATTGTAATGAAATATTGGAGTTTTGTTTTGTTTTTCATGAGTGACATGATCAATGCATTGAAAAAAAAAAGTCAACGTGAACAGTAGTCAATTCTTCTTTTAGTTATCATTTCCCAATAATATGTATTAGACTAACACAATGCTGAAATGGACCAATGAGCGGTACATTAAGTAAGGTAATAGCACAACAAAACAGATTCAATTCACGTTTTATGATTCCTGAATATATGGAATGGATGATGACTTATCACCAAATGAATTCAGCAAGTTGAACATTAGTTGAATTGATTCATATATCTTCTCAAAAAGAACTTAACTTTTAGCTTTCAAATTTCGGTTAATATGTGTATATATATATATATATATATATATATATATATATATATATATATATATATATATATATATATATATATATATATATATATATATATTGTAACATTATTGCTATATATTTCTAAATTATTTAAGTTTTTATAGATGTATAAGGTTGAATATACTGTAGACTTATTGATTACCTTCTTTAATAGTTTGTCTTTTCACTGGTGGTTATGTTAGTGTTTATAATGAACTATCGGCTGTTTTATATTTTCAAGTGGTGTGGGTTACGTGGCTGCGCTCCTGCGTGAACGGAGTTTTGGAGGGGCTTTTTTTGAGGATGGTTCCTGAGTGTGTTTCTGAGCCTCCAACATTGAAGGGCACGACATTTGCTACTGGAACGATATTTATTCCTCATCCTTGCAGAGCTACATTGTGAAGCTATTTAGCTTTTTGGATATCCTTTCTCTGCGGCAAGGAATTATCCTGCATATTGTGTACTGCCCTTGGTTCAGTAAAAGCCAAGGGGACCTCTCTGTCCCAAGGTAATAATATTTATACCTGTTTAAGTATCGTGATCACGACCTGTGATAGTCAGCTGACGTCATTAGTGGAGCTTGTGAAAGCCTTTCAATAAACCAGCCATCGTCAATTTGATAGGGATATTTAGTTTGTATTTGTTAGGATGTTCTCACTTTTCGTTGGCCTTCTCCTTTCTGGACCCTCTCTCCATTTAGTATGCATGTGTTGATGACCTTTCCGTAATTGTGTAATTGTTTTCTTTTACAGGGAGTTAAGATTGAGTGTGTATCATTTATTAATGTATTATTGTGGTTCAGGTGTTATTTCTGTCTAGTTATTATGTATTAAAAGTAAGGAAATTTTTGTGGTATTTTCTTTGTCCCCTTGAGTTGACTTTGCACTCGTATTGATGTTTGGTTACTATTCCACCTTTAGTGGACTTAGTACTGTATGATGGTGAATACTATTTGATAAGTGTAGTGTTTTGAGTGGTGGTCAAAGCCAGCCATCACAAGTGGCGACCTTGCCAGGATCTTCCGTTCCTGAGTATTCACCTGTGTTTGTGCAAAGTTAATTCTTGGGGTAATTTTTTTTTTCCAGGCAGTGTATTTTCACCTCCTCGGTGTTGTTTTATGTAAATTTAGTGTTTTTTGTGAATAAGTGATCATGGCTGTTAATGTATTCGAACTCCTTAGAGGAGAGGGGTGGCAAGAGAGGTTGGCAGAGTTAAATGGGGAAGACTTGGAAATTGTAGCAGAGCATTTTGAATTGGAATATGATGTGTCCATAAGAAAGGGTGTATTGCTATTGCACATTTATGAATATGTTAAAACTGTAAAGACAAGTGGGGAACAAGAGGTGAAACCTGATAATGTAGTGTCAGTAGAAATTTTGGATAGGCAAATTGCCCTGAGACAAATGGAATTTGAAATGGAAAAGTTTAAGGCAGGGGAAAGAGAAAAGGAGAGGCAGCATGAGATTGCTATGAGAAACCCAGTTTCTTTTTCCCCCGCCCATTCCCCAAATAGGTTAGTAATGCCTGCTATTAATTTAGCGCAGGCTCTCAAATTTGTACCTTAATTTGAAGAGAATAATGTAGCAGAGTTTTTTGTGTCATTTGAGAGGATTGCAGCAAGGTTGGAGTGGCCCCAAGAGTATTGGACCACTCTTATACAAAGTAAATTGGTTGGAAGAGCTCAGAGGGTATATGTAACGCTGGAGGAGGATCTATCAGCATATTATGAAAGTGTAAAGGCTATTGTCTTGAAGGCCTATGAGTTAGTCCCTGAAGCTTATAGGCAACGCTTCCGGAACTTAGAAAAATGTAGGGAACAAACTTTTGTTGAATTTGCCCGGGCGAAGGAACAGTATGCTAGCGATTGGTTCAAGTCCAAGGAGGTGGGAGATTTTGAGAGATTGAAAGAGTTAATGTTGGTGGAGGAGTTTAAGAGGTGTGTCCCAGATAAACTGAAGGTCCATCTCGAAGAGTTAAAACTCGAGACCGTTCAGGAAGTAGCCATCGCTAGTGACGAATATTGCTTGTCTCATAAGAGTGAGTTAGGGGGAGTAACGAATAATGTGAAGTCTAGTTGGGTTAGGATGGGTAGGAATAATAATGCTAATCCGAATAATAATGCTAAGGTGTTTAACAGAAATAATCATGGAAGTAATAATAATCAGGGTAATGCTAATAATAATTTTTCTCCTAACAGAGGTAATAGGCAAAATATATATAATCCAGAGAAATTGAAAACATTGACGTGCTTCTTTTGCAATAAAAAGGGGCACGTAAAGAGCATGTGTTATGCTGTTAGAAAATCCCAAAATGCTAATGTTAGGCCAGTGATGGGCGTGGAAGAGAGAGAGAGAGAACCTACCCCAACAACATCCGCTGATCAATGACTACCTGGTTGTTTTGACAGATATTTGTCCTTCGGTAGTGTCTCCTTCGCCAATTCGTCCGAGAAAAGACGAGTGCGTATTTTGCGTGATACCGGTGCAGCTCAGTCTTTGATTCTAAGGGAGGCATTACCTTGTAATTTTGTACCCAAAAGTGGGGAATTTGTGTTATTGGCTGGTTTTCCTGATACTGTAAAGTCGTATTCTATTGAAAATTTTAATCTGCCCTTCCTTTGCAGGGAATTTGAAATTGGCCATAGTTGATAAATTCCCGGTTAAGAAGGTTGATGTTGTGTTAGGGAATGATGTGGCTATGAAGAATAATAATTGTCCGATATTGATAAACCCTGATAGTGAAGTAGCAGCAGTTACTCGTTCTAGTGCTAGAATTGTTGACGCTGCAGAGTCAACAATTGATGTAGATTTAAGTAGTTTAGATCGTAGTGATAGCCTAGCTGTAGATCTTGGAATGGTAACGGACACGTTAAATTGGACTACTGAAGAGCTAATCAAAGACCAGAAAAAGGAGTTTCGGGAACTCCCTATCGAGTCAGGGGAGGTGTCTGATATGACTGGTCCCAAATTTAAGATAATTAATAATATTTTATATAGGTTGAGTAGGCCTATGGGGGTGGATAATGTTGATCATGAAATTGTGAAACAGATAATGGTTCCCTTTGGTTACAGGAAGGAGTTAATGTCATTGGCGCACGAAAGTGGTTTGGCCGGCCATTTTGGAATTCATAAAACTTCTTGCAAATTGTTAGGGAATTATTATTGGCCGAAGTTGAAGGCAGATGTAAAGAAGTTTGTCAATAGTTGTGATGTGTGCCAGAGGGTCGGTAAACCCAATCAGCGGATTCCAAAATCGCCTCTATGTCCTATTCCTGTAGTTTCCGAACCTTTTAAGGAAGTCATTATTGATGTGGTTGGACCATTACCGAAGACGCGTAGTGGTAATGAGTATATTTTGACAATCATGGATAGGATGTCTCGATATCCCGAGGCCATAACACTACGTACGATAAAAAGTGTTAAAATCGTAGATATACTAATTGACTTTTTTACCAGGTTTGGGATGCCTAAAATTATTCAATCGGATTGTGGTTCTAATTTTGTTAGCAGGCATTTCAGAGATGAAATGGCAGAGTTAAATATAAAACATGTGACCTCTTCTCCATATCATCCAGAAAGTCAGGGAGCTCTGGAGAGATTTCATCAGACCCTGAAATCTATGGTAAAGAAATATTGTTTGATTAATGGTTCTGAATGGGATAAGGAATGACCTTATTTGTTGTACGCTTTTCGTTCTGTCCCAAGTCAGTCTTTAGGTTTTTTGCCTTTCAGCCTTGTGTTTGGCCATTGTGTTCGAGGTCCTCTTGATGTGGTTCGTGAGTCTTGGGAGGGAGACGTCCCTGAGGTTAATTTATTGGATTATGTGTCTAATCTAGGCGATAAATTAACCAAGGCTTGGAAATTTGCGGGTGAAAACTTATTATGTAGCCAAAAAAAATGAAGTTCTTTTTTGATAGAAGGTCCAAGGCACGCGACTTTGCGGTAGGTGATAAAGTATTGGTTTTGTTACCCTTCCCAGGGAATCCATTGAAAGCTTCTTTTTCAGGTCCTTGGAAAATTTTGAAAAAAGTAAGTGACGTTAACTATTTAGTGGAGACACCTCAAAGAAGGAAACCTTTTCAACTGTGTCATGTAAATATGTTGAAGGCTTATATGGAACGGGAAAAAGTCATTCCCGTGGCAACCATTGGGAATACGGTAGATTCTGAGAACAATAACCATTTTTCTTTTTCAGAGGGGGAGGGTATTGATGATAATGGTTTTAATGGATGTGAATGGTGGTCGGATAATAGAAAGTCTTTGGAAAATTTTTCGGGAGTAATTTCACATTTAGGTAAGGAAGAACAAAGGTCTTTGAAAAATTTAGTATCTAATTATAAAGAATTATTTTCGGATGTACCGGGTAGGACTTCGGTCCTTGAACATGATGTAGAGGTAGGTAGCGCCACTCCTGTGAAACAATCTCCTTACAGGTTGAATCCCTTCAAAAATGGGGTTGTAGCAAAGGAAGTGGATTATATGCTAAAACATGACCTAATTGAACCTAGTCAAAGTCCTTGGTCATCACCTGTTGTATTGGTAAAGAAATCCGACGGTGATTTCAGGTTATGTTTTGATTACCGTAAGTTGAATGAGTTATCTAAATCTGATTGTTATCCATTACCTCGAATTGAGGATTGTATTGATCGAATGGGGAAGGCCAAATACATTAGCAAATTCGATTTGTTGAAGGGTTATTGGCAAGGTCCTCTTTCAAAGCGGGCAAGGGCCCTGTCTGCTTTTGTAACACCACAGGGATTGTTTCAATGTAAAGTTATGCCGTTTGGTATGAAGAACGCGGCTGCCACCTTTCAGAGGTTAATGAATACTTTAGTCCATGGTTTAGAAGGATGTGTTGTGTATATTGATGATATTGTTATTTATAGCGATGATTGGGAAACCCATTTAAAACGTATTAGGGCACTATTTGAGGTGTTGAAAAAGGCAAATTTGGTAATTAATTTAAAGAAAAGCGATTTCGCAAAGGCGAAGGTGGTATATTTGGGTCATGAGGTTGGTAATGGTAAAGTTGCTCCTAAGCAGGCCAATATCGAAAGTATTGAAAACATGGTAGTCCCTAAATGTAGGAGGGATGTCGGAAGATTCCTTGGTTTGAGTGGGTACTACCGAAGGTTTGTTAGGAATTTTTCGGATATAGCCGATCCGTTAACAAATCTCTTGAGAAAGAAGGTAGCATTTGTCTGGACGGATGAAACGCAAAGGGCTTTTGATAATTTAAAAAGAGTTTTAATTAATTTCCCTGTCCTGAGAGCTCCTGATTTTGACCTTCCTTTTTCTCTTGCCACGGATGCAAGTGACGTTGGTGTAGGAGCGGTGTTGTTGCAGAATGACGAGCAGGGAGTTTCTCATCCTGTTGCATTCTTTTAAAAAAAAATTGTCCTCCGCCCAACGTAGGTATTCAACTGTGGAGAAAGAGACTCTTGCGTTAATATTCGCTATTAATCATTTTCAGGTTTATCTCTCCTCCTCAGATACACCTATTAAGGTCTTGACAGATCATAATCCCCTGACCTTCATCAGCAGATACAAGAATAAAAATCAACGATTGATGAGGTGGAGTCTCATGCTGCAAGAATGGAATTTAGAATTTTCCCACATCCCAGGAAAAGATAATATTGTTGCCGATTTTCTCTCTCGCAGCGTTGAATATTAGATTATTGACAGAGGGCTATGCAGTTATTAAAGGTAGTATCTGTATCGTTCTAATTATGGTGTGTGTGCTGTTGAAGTGGGCACGTAGTGAGTAGAAGTAAATGTATATTCAAGATTTATTAATCATGGTTTGTTTACAGAAGACTATAATGTTTTGGGTATATTATATGGGATCTTTAAGGTTAAAAGGTGAGGGTGATCACTGGTACTTTCTAATGATTGATTAATTAGATGGGTCATGGGCTCACGGGTCTGTAGCACAACACAGCCGTTTTTTAGGCGCTACAGGCTGGTGTATGAGTGGTACCCTAGACTGAGTTAAGGTTAATCTACTAAGGTTTAGAGGTGTCAGGTACGATAAGGTTTATAATAAGCTAAGAAAAGAGATAGGCACTAATCTGGTATTCTGTATTTTCAGGCTA
>NC_090730.1:104404530-104412030 GCF_036898095.1 Palaemon carinicauda
TCAACTCCTAAGTACCGAAGTGTTTCCTTTCCAAATTCGCTCTTCTCCAGGTTAATCATCAGATGTGCTCCTTGCGGCTAAAAGACGATGTCTGAGATCAATATCCAGATAAGGAATAAAGAAATTAATAGGTCTCGAGTTTATACCCATGTACTTGAGTGGGCCAGCATCTGAAGCCCAGGCAGCGAAACAATCCTCGAAACAAGGTAGATTGAAACATTCAAAACATTTCCCAAGGATAGACTGGTCACCAAATTCCAAAAAGTCTTTGTTAATAAGACCATTTTTGTGCAATTGAAAAAAGAAAAAAAAAAGTGTACTAGGAAAAGTCAGTTCTGGAAAACTCGATCTTGAGATCACGTTGAGTAATAAATAGGTAGAAAAAAGGATCGTTTTCTGTAACAAAGTTTCAAAAAGGCAGATAAAATGTATAATTGTTTATTTAAAATCAGTTAAGATATGATATCTAGGTTAAGCGTACAAAAATATTGATTTTCGTGAAGAAAACTGGGTTTCGCTATTGCATATATACAGTAACTTGTGGAAACTGCACAGTTTGTCATTACCTATGCTATTATTTTGGAATGGATGTTAAACTGTTAAATCATTTATGAGTGATTTCCTTATATCAACACTTGCATGTAGTTTTTCTTTCCTTCCCTAATTCAAATTCCCAGCGCTGGTAGCAATGGCTTTAAAGTACGTTAAATCTCAAAGAGGTAAAAAAAATTTATCAATGAAAAAAATTACACAAAGGATTTCCGTATGTACAGTGCCTCCAAGGTAAGGAGAAAATATTTTCTTAGTTGTGTAACTATTGTGTGTTTCCATAGTATGTGTCAGAGAGATTATTGACGAATTTGTGATTTAGGTATTCAGAGTCGGTACAGCACTGATTATAAATTATTTCTGTTAGTCAGAATGTTTGATGCTTTGGCAACTCCAATCAGTTACTGATGTTTTTGAGAATCTTTGTGGAAACGAGATACTACTAATGGAATTTATTATTTATTGTATGTTAACATATATTGGTGCAATCCGTGGACGCCATTGTAGAAGAGAAGTTTAATAATTATTATTATTATTATTATTATTATTATTATTATTATTATTATTATTATTATTATTATTATTATTATTTTTATAATTTTTATTATTATTATTATTATTATTATTATTATTATTATCATTATTATTATTATTATTATTATTATTATTATTATTATTATTATTATTATTATTATTATTAAAATGTAAGCCATAACCCTTGTTGGAAAAGCAAGGGGTTATAAGCCCAAGGGCTCCAACAAGAAAAAATAGCTGTGAGGTAAAGAAACAAGGAAATGAATAAGCTACAAGAGAAGTAAAAAACAATCCAAATAAAATATTTCAAGAACCGTAATAACATTAAATTAGATCTTTCATATATAAACTAGAATTAAAAAAAAAAAAAAAAAAAAAAAAACAGGAAGAGAAATAAGTAATATTCCTGATCTAGATATTAATCTCTGCTACCGTCGTTCAATGTGTTCATTGCACATGTTGCATAAGATTGCTTTTTTTTTTCTTTTTTTTTTTTTTATAATTCTGACCATCCTTTACATTCAGATCTTCCCGGACAGTTCCATCCTGTTCGTTATACTAGGTATGCAGTTAATCTTAATAGTTAGGCCTTCTCCATCATGAGACTCAATACTACACAGTACTCTGGAATATTTATTCCAGCTGTGACTAAGTTGTAGAATGATCTTCCAAATCAGGTAGTTAAATCAATAGATCTCCAAAAGCTCAAACTAGCAGCAAATGTTTTTATGTTGAAAAAGCTTACATAAGTCCTTTTATAGTCTATATATCAAATATATGTTTTAATGTTGTTAATGTTTTGTAATATAGTTTATTTTAATTTTTCCTTACTTCTTATATCGTTTATTTATTTCCTCATTTCCTTTCTTCGCTGGGGTGTTTTTTTTTTCTGCTTAAGCCCTTTGGCTTAGAGTATCTTGCTTTTCCAACTAGGGTTGTAGCTTACCTAATAATAATAATAATAATAATGATAATAATAATAATAATAATAATATGACCAAGTGCACCCTCAAGAAAGAAAATTTTAATCCAAGACAGTTGAAGACCTTGGTAGAGAGGCTATGTCATTATCCATGACCACAGAACAATGGTTTGATTTTGGAGTGGTCTCCTCCTTGGAGAGCTGCTTACCATAGCTTTTAAAAGAGTTTCTTCTGCCCTTACCAAAAGTAAAGTAGCCACTGAACAGTTACATTGCAGTAGTTTCCCCTTGAGGGAATAATAATTGTTTTGGTAACCTCAGTGTTTTCAGGTGTATGAGGGCCAAGGAGAATGTGGAAAGAATAGGCCAGACTATTCGGTGTATGTGTAGACATGGATCCAGTGTAGTACTACCTGGCCTGTTAAATAACCTAAAAACTCTCCAGCATTAGTATCCCAACGGGTGGCTGGTTCTCTGGCCAACCTACTACCTTATATCTTACAGTGTTTTGGAATATGAGAAATCGTATTATGGATAATTTAGCACGAACAAACAAGGGGTTAGAACGGTTAAAAGGACTTTCGCACAGCCTTAAAATAATCCACAGTATGCTAAAACAAAAATATTTGAACATTTTTTGATTTCTTTAAAAAGACAGAGGGACTAGCGCAAACAAAGATACTGCATTTGCAACGAGGAGACAAGCCAGTTAAAAAAAAAAAAAGAATATGAAATCTTGACAGTGCTATTGAAACGTTAGACAAAAAGTATGTTGTAAGCAACACAATTTAATCTTTGAGAGTTGTTGCTTAATAACTTAAAGTTGTTTTCAAAGACTTATTTTCTGTTTAATTCGTGGATAATAATTTTCTCTTGATTACTAAATAGTCCTTTTATTTTTCAATATTTTGTCCAATGAACCTTATGTTATTCATTAGTTTTCTATTTAATGCCCTAAAGTATAAACACAAGGTAAAGAAAACACAAGCAGTTTTATAAATATGACAGCGCAGCGGCTTGAGACCAAGTTTTCTGAGACCAAATTTTCCGAGAGCCTGTTTTCTGGTCACCGTT
Source organism: Palaemon carinicauda (assembly GCF_036898095.1). Classification (NCBI taxonomy): domain Eukaryota; kingdom Metazoa; phylum Arthropoda; class Malacostraca; order Decapoda; family Palaemonidae; genus Palaemon; species Palaemon carinicauda. Next base: position 104,407,610 of record NC_090730.1, read on the forward strand.
AGTAAGGTATTACAAAAGTTATTAGGTCTTTGTTATCTCAATAACAAATCAAGCATTAATCACAAAAAGTATCTAGTCCTCATTATCATCATTACCATCATCATCATCATCATCCTCATCATCCTCATCAACGTCATCATTTCTTCCTACGCCTATTAATGTAAAATACCTCGATAAGATTTCACCCGACGTCCCTATCTTCAGTTTTTAAATCAATACGTTTCCATTCGTTCTCTCCTACTTCATGCTTCATAGTCCTCAGCCACCTAGGGCTGTGTCTCCCAACCGTTCTTGTGCCTTGTAGAGCCCAGTTAAATGTTTGTTGAACTAATCTCACTTGGAGAGTGAGAAGAGCATGCCCAAACCATCTCCCTCAACATGATCTCTTCTGCGGGCTTTGTTCTCAAATCGACAAAATCTGTTGATTATTGTTTTTATTGCCATACCACACCTTATGTCCATACAGAACTACCGACCTCATTGAACTGATTTTCACATGTAATTCCCGGTGATTTGATTATCAAAATTCACTTAACCTTCCCATCGTCTGATTTGCATTTTTCAACCTTTCATTAAATAGCAATTCAAAGACCCTGTATTAGAGATCATAGTTTAAAAGAAAAATGAACTATAAGCACATTTGCTGCGTGGAATTTCAATGATAAAATAGGTCAAAAGACGGAAGGAAAATCAACACAAGGTAAATTTGGAGTAGGTACATGAAATGACAGAGGAAAAGACATGTCTTTAGAATTTACTGAGAGGAACAATCTTAAAATAAATAGCAACAATTTTATAAAAAAAAAAAAAATACATAGTAAAGCCAAACCGGAAACGAAAAACGTAAGAGCTCTAACTTTCAGTGAACAATATTAATTTATATAAAGATGTAACAGTGTTGAAAGTTAAAGTCCAGCGACCATAGCATGATGAGAAGTAAAATTGGTCTAGATCTAAGGAAAGGAAGAGAAAAAAAAAGTTGGAAGCAAGAAAATAAAATATCCTGTAATAAAACAGAAATCCTATGTGTTTAATTTAGCAATACAGAATATGTACTACCAGCTACTTGATGACATGAAAGCAAGGAAAACAAAAGAAATTAACAGCAATTTAATAAAATTTCTATTAGAATTACACAAGTTATAGGTGAAAAAGTTCCTGTATAAGACAAGGAAAACTATCAGAAAAGACCAAAAACATAATAAAGAAAAGATAGGAAATAAGGGTAAAACCCAAGAGAGATGAAGTATAATTGGCAGCACTATCCGAAACAAGAAACAGACTAGAAACCCTAGACATTCGTTAACACAATCAGAGAAAAATATAGGAAACACTAATGAAAGAAGAAGCCTCAAATTGATGAAAAGAAGACTCAGAATATGGCGCCAAAAACGTTTGAAATAAAGGATGAGAATGGAAATATCAACAAAAGTGATGTATTGATAAAAATTGCAGATGATTTCTATACAATGCTAAGCATTAGGGATTTTCGAAAACGCTTTGTCAATAAATATAAAGAAACTCTTGAGCCGGTACCTAAAGTCATGGGAGAAGTGAAGAAAGTATTAAAAGAAAGGAAAAGAGGCAAATCAGTAGAAGATGTATTAACTATTGATTTAATAACAGGTGGAGGAGCTTGAAAAAGACCTGAAAAATTACCACTCAATAAGTTTACTTTCAGTAATACATGATATATTTTCAAATATATCAAGTGGAATAGAAAGAAACGTATAATTTAATCTATCAATAGAATAGACAAGTTTTAGGATCGGGTATTCAATAACTGACCCTGTCCATGTAATTAACTAGATAATAGAAAAATCAAACTGAGTATAACAAACGGCTATGTATGACATATTAACAATAAGAAAGCTTTTGATACTGTTGAATCATCAGCAGTAATGAAAGACCTTCAAAATCAAGGAACATATAAATCTTATATTGCAATCATTAAAGATATCCATACGGGAAGGACAGGAATCCTAAAATTACCTTAAGATATTGAGAAAACTACGATTGAGAAGGAAGTTTGAAAGGTAGACCTTATATTTCCTAAATTATCCACAACATGCCAAGAAGGTTTTTTTTTTTTTTTTTTTTTTTTTTTTTTTTTTTTTTTTTTTTTTTTTTTACATCGGGAAATCATAACAATTAAGATTAATGGGGTGTACCTTAACAAATGAAGATTAGAAGATGGCATAGTTCTATTCAGTAAATCATGGGAGGAATTGTAAAAGATGATAGGATATTTGAATCGATAAAGCAAAAATGTAGGGCTGAAAATTAATTATAGTAAAACTGTGATATTGTTTAATAAAAAGAATCAGAGACAATAAATAATGACTATGGATGAACCACTGGAAATTTTTAATGACCATACAAACTTAGGAGACATAGGAACTGTTTCTTCAGGAATTTAGACCGAAATTAAACGACAGATATTCATGTGATTTAGACCTTTCGAGAAAGAAAATTCGATTAGGAAATGTAAAATGCCATTTTCTCTAAACAAAAAAGTATTTAAACAGATAATACTACAAGTATTAACTTATGCACCAGAAACTTGGAGTCTTACTAAAGCATTAAAACATATTCAAGTTACAACTGAGCTATGGAGAGAATATTTCTGGGAATAACACCAAGAAACAGAAAAAAGAGCCGCATGGATACCAGAGCAAGCTAGAGTAGAAGATACTTTAACAACAAGTAAGAAAAAAAAGAAGACTTTGGGGGATATATCATGAGAAAGACAGGTAATATATTGACAAAGAGAATGGTTACTTGAGAGTGCAAACAAAGCAGGGGAAGGAAGTAAAGATGATGGATTGAGGAAGTACGAAAATTTGATAGTATACTGTTTACTGGCATAGACAATAAACAGAAGGAAGTGGAAGGACATGCCTGAGTCCTTTGTCCTGCAGTGGAGTAGCAACGGCTGATATATATATATATATATATATATATATATATATATATATATATATATATATATATATATATATACATATATATATATATATATATATATATATATATATATATATATATATATATATATATATATATATATATGTATATATATATATATATATATATATATATATATATATATATGTGTGTATATATATATATATGTATATATATATATATATATATATATATATATATATATATATATATATATATACATATATATATATATATCTATATATATATATATATATCTATCTATATATATATATATATATATATATGTGTGTGTGTGTGTGCGTGTAGTGTTTGATGTGTTATTTTTCTAATCAATTCAAATGTATAAAATAGATATGTTAGATAATAACACTTTTAACAATTAACACTATTCATGTCTTTTCACAGGAAATGAATTTAGGCAGCCCTAAAAGGACCCAAACTCTCCTACCAAAAATGTTGACTGGACTATTTAACGTTTTATATCGTCTAATACAACTTTACTGAGCGGAAATGCAATCCTTATATAATCAATGGCCTATGCATAAAATGGACAATGACCCTCGGATGCGAAAATGCCGTTCCTAGCCTAAATTTTCTTTTACCCGCCAATTACGAATGCATCCGTTTAAATTTCCGAAACAAAGTATCCTATTTTTGTTTAACTTTAACAATAATTCATACTCATATTCAAACTTGGTCTTTTTAATATAACTATGTCGAAAAATTTTAACAACCGGAAGTCATAGTTAAAATTTTTATACCATATATTTGTGATTTAAATTGACTGTTTAGTTATAAGTTTAGATTGTAAGAATAGGAATTATTTTATAGCAATACGTTTTACTATCAGTTTGTTTTTTATTTCACTTATTATTGGTGTTGCACCATCAGTTCTGGCTTTCCACTCATATCTCATTTTTTGCTAATTTCATAACATATAATTTTTTAGTTAATCTTTAAGATACTAACTATGGAAAACCATACTGCACACACAAAAAGATAGCATGTTTATAATGACATTAATATCTATTGCTGCGATAGATATTTTCCTACAATATAACTAACTTTCAAAATACATAAAACATACTAAAAGAAGATCCCTCTACCAACTATCAGGAATCTCACTAGATAAAGGAGGAAATTTAGAATATCACCGTTTCATTCACCAATTAGGAAATTCATTCATATTTTCCTCGATGTCCTGAAAACTAGAAAATATATCTGGTCCTTTTCGAAAATAGCAATCACTATTGAAGCATTAGATTATCTAGAATTACAGAATACAGCTTGTAAATGAACAAAACGAGAACTTTATAATTTACAACTCAGGATAAAACTAAATGAAAAACAGACTAGAAAAAAAAAATCAGGGTTATGCTCAAGAAGTGAATATCCGTGGTATTCACTGAAATGTTTTTTTTTTTTTTTTTGTTTTTTTTTTTTTAAGAAAG
>NC_090730.1:104417030-104427030 GCF_036898095.1 Palaemon carinicauda
TGCAATACGAGACAATCAAATTGCATTTTTTTTTTTTTTTTTGCTATTAACAGAAATATTACTAGAAATCTCAGTAAAGTATCCATCAATTAGATATTGAACTGATTGCAATAATCACAATTAGGCCAGTTGTCATGAAAATATATAGTATGCTTAATCGAAAGCGACTAAAGAGAAAGATTGATGAAAATCTGAGAAGTGAAAAAGCAGTATTTAGAAAAGGGTAGAAATTGTATAGACCACATTTTCATTTTAATATAGGATAAAAATTAATGTGAAAATTATAGAAATCCACTTTTGATGATATTTGTGGACTATGAAAAAGCTTTTGATAGTCTGCACCAGCCAATTTTGTGGAGAAGCATGCGTTATTATGGAGTTCCTTTTGAATATGTAAATTTGATTAAGCCGGTTCATGAAAATATAAAGTGCAAAGTTAATGTTAGTAGCGTCCTATCAAATGAATATCCAGTGCACAGTGGAGTACTCCAAATGAATATGTTGGCACTTATGTTTCTTATCCTCCTCATGGATTTTGCAATGCATTGGGCAGTTGGAGATGGTGGAGAAGGATTGCACTAGATTGGTGAAAGGCAATTATCAGGGCCAGAGTATGCTGATGACGAGGTTCCTTTTGGCAGAACACCACAGGATTAGCAAAGCTTGTTTACCAGAATGCATGACATATCACAGAAGGTGGGCTCAAGATAGATAGAAGAAAGACAGAGATTATGAGAACAAAATATGAAGTGAAAGATGAAATATCATTGGAAAGAGAAAGGAATAATTAGGTAGAATACCACCCTGTCCATCACGAATAACTCTTTGAGATCTATCTATTTATTCAAACTGTTTGAGTTTGAAAAAAAGGGCCTCACGCTTAACACGGTCAAAGGCAGCACTAAAATAAATGCCAATCATACGAACATCCTGACAACAATCAAGGGATTTCTTTACAGCATTGGAGATTTAAAGAAGGGCTTCACATGTTCCAAGGCTTTTGCAAAAAACAAATTGCAAACTAGGGAATAGATGATTACCTACAGCAAACCCATTAAGACGTTTTGCTAAAAGATGTTAAAAAACTTTAGATAATATGGGAGCTAAGTAAATTGGGCAGTAATCATTACCAATTCTCCAACAAGCGCTAAAAACTCCCCTTCTTACTAGCTTGCGTAAAAAAGCAGATAACTTTGTAGCTAAGAAATCTCCAATCTTTATATAAAACAAATGAAAAATACCATTTGGGTCTACACCTCCATAAGCATCAAGGTACATCAAGAGAGCTTTAACTTCACGAGATCGAGAAGCTAAGTGGGTTAGTTCAGCCTCAGGAAAACAGGAATGAGAAAGTTCTAGGTTCTCATTACTCTGTCAAACACATCATCCAAAAGGGCTTGCCTTCTCTTTTGGACAGTGAGCGACTGAGCCATCTGGTTTAAGTAAAGGAGGAACTGTTGCATTTACACCAGAGTGCAGATTTCAGTGTTTTGTTTTTCAATTGAAGCATAAACTCTCTGAGCGAAAATTCTAAGCTGAGTATAGTTACTCCATGTCAAATCTGATCTGTTACCCTTCCAAAGATGATAAGCTGGCATCTCCAAATAAGTATGTCTACAATCATCATTGAACTACGGTTTGTCCTTCACTCGGTACCTAAGCATATGAGAAGGGATACACCTGCCAGTTATGTTGACTAGATTCTCATTCAAAGGGAATAAAGGATCAACATAACTATATAATTGTGACCAATTCAAGCCCTAAAGATCATGCAAAATCCCATTCCATTCTGCTTTAGATGTCATGCAAATTTTACATGAATATGATACATCAGGGACAAGCTTCTCAGTCATCACTACTAATGAAATCAAGGCATGATCAGATGTCCCGACTGGAGAACCCACCTTACTTGTTATAACGCCAGGGGAGTCATTGTATCCAAGGTCCAACCAGTTACCAGACCTGAGAGTAGCTTCACTTATGATTTGCTCACAGCCTGATTCAGAGGCAAAGTCTAAATCTCTAAAGCCATGGCGATCGGTAGAAGAATCAGAACTTAACCACTCCCTATGGTGAGCATTGAAATCACCAGAAAAGACAAAGAGGCCTTTCTATCATCTTCTTGTATCTTAGCTATAATGGTAAGAAGACAATCGGAGATAGAATCATCGATGTCTGGATTCCGGTAGATCGAACACAAATAGAAGTTGTTATGCCTGCCACAAACATTTATTACCTGAATCTCATGACATCCCCATTCATAGTAGAACTTATGAGAAGCAGGGTACTCAGTCCTAATTTGTACCGCCATTCCCCTGGCCCTCGGGATGGAATCACGTTTCAACATTATTGGCTTCTTAAAACCAATTATAAGGAGCTCATATGAGTGCCTCGTATTAGAAACCAAAGTGTCTGAGCATAAAAGAATATCATATTGTTTTGATGCAACTATAAGGTCTTGAATATTTGCACAAAGACCAAGGCTATTGCAATACAGTAGACGACATTGACGAAATTTAGGACATACTGGTCCCGTATTTTGCTTAAAGTCTCCAAACAGCATAAGAATTAATGGTAATGAAAAAGAGACCTTTTACTTGAAAACTACATTAACAAGAATTATAATAAAAACAATATGTACAGAAATATGAATAAAGTGATTGATCAAACCCATAGACTATAGAGAAAAACGTGGAGGAGTAGTGAGGATGGTTCTGAGAAGAAAAAGAATCGGATAAGGAAAAGACAACTTCTTGATAAACCACCAGGCATCCATGCCCTTCTATTAAGCCTGCCCAATACACTATTAAAAAAAAAAAGAAGAGGAAGAGAAAAAAAAATAAGATAGAACAGTATGCCCGAGTTTACCCTCAAGCAAGATAACTTTAACCCAAGGCAGTGGAAGGCCAGGGTACAGAGCCTATGGCACTACCCAAGAATAGAGAACAATGATTTAATTTTGGAGTGTCCTAGAAGAGCCACTTACCATAGCTAAAGAGTCTCTTCTACCCTTACCAAGAAGAGAGTAGCCACTGAACAATTACAGTACAGTAATCAGCCCCTTGAGCGAGGAAGTGTTTGGTAATCTCACTGTTGCAGGTGTATGAGGGAAGACGAGAATCTATAAAGAATAGGCCAGACTATTCGTTGTATGTGTAGACAAAGAAAAAATGAGTTGTAACCAGAGAGAGGGATCCAATGCATTACTGTCTGGCTAATCAAAGGATCCAATAACTCTTTAGCGGTAGTATCTCCACAGGTGGCGGGTGCCCTGGCCAACCTACTACCCGAGAAAAATTTGCCACGTATGTTATTTACTCATAGTGAATGGCTAACATTGAAGATGCGTATCTTTATATCCATTTGCTATAGTGTACCTTGAATCATCTCGTTAATTCGGGCATTAACACTATTATATATGGTTTCACAATAGTCTCCAAAATATTATGAGGCTTCATTTCTCTAGCAACTAGAGTGTCAATTCATAAAATGTCATCATGATATTTGCTAAAAGTTCATTCACACTTTCTTCAGACATTCCTTCTTTCCTATAAAGTAGTCTTTTAATTTATTGCTTACCTCTGTATGATTTCGGTTAAATGTCTTTAAGTTAGTTATGGCGCACAGCGTAGACCACACCCGGGTACTAAATTAGTTCCTTTGGTGATTGGAGTAAACCATTATTTTATGTAGTCGTCTATGTATATCCTGTTCTTTGGGTGAAACCTTTTTATATAATAAAGCTCAAATCTGGAACAAACATAAGTTCACAACAATTATCCCAAATACATTATATACCTTATACAGTATATAAAAACAGTTATGAATACAGTATGGTATATAGTCCTCATAACCGTTACCCTACACAATGTTATGACCATAACCTGAGAGAGAAGTGCTGCCAACCAACTGAAAGAGTCACCCAATAACACGCCTATGTTGATTCAAGGTAGGACCAGTGTTACCACCTAACTTTTGAATCAACAGGAGTAAGCTGATGAAGAAATAGAACACATAAATAGTTAATGTTCCACATTCGACAAACTTTGCTATTGAAACAGAGTTGAGTATTTAAGAAAAAAAAAATAATTGTTAAAGTATGACATTAATATAAGAAGAAGAAATTAGTATATAACTTTTGGCGTTGATATAAGCCTCAAGATATTGGACAAAATTAAGAGAAATTAACAATTCAGATTGTAAGTGTCAGAGCAAGCTGTCAATTTCATGGCAAAGTTATAACAAATTATTGGAAACACCGTGTCTGAATGTTTCCTATAAAAAAAAATACTTCTCTATTATCACATGACTACTGCATTTGATGCCTTGATAGCAAAGACATTAGAGCTAGCTGGTAAGCCCTTGGCTTAGGCTTTGGGCCTTAGACTATCTATACTGTATATGTGTTATAGATCTTATTTATCTTCTATTAATACCTGATGCTTCCTTACCATCCAACCACCTAGATATCTCAAACGCCTTCCCCCTTCTGGAAGCATACCCGAGATTACCATTATTTGAATCTATGACATATATCACACCGTAAGTATAACTTCCTCTTTCAGTGAAGTTGGTTTTAAAAGGTATTTATTGCTTATTTGAATGAATGGAAATCCCAATCGATAGTGATAAATTTATCATATACTGTATACATATATGTATGTATGTATATATATATATATATATATATATATATATATATATATATAAATATACATATATATATATATATATATATATATATATATATATATTTACATATATATAAATATATATATATGTATATATATATATATATATATATATATATATATATATATATATATATATATATATATATATATATATATATATACTGTATATATACATATATAGATATATATATATATATATATATATATATATATATATATATATATATATATGTATATATAAATACACATATATACATATATATATTATATATATACACACACATATATATATATATATATATATATATATATATATATATATATATATATATATATATGTATGTATATTATATACACATATATATATATACATATATATATATATATATATATATTTATATATATATATATATATATATATATATATATATATATATGTGTGTGTGTGTGTGTGTATGTATAATATATATATGTATATATGTGTATTTATATATATATATATATATATATATATATATATATATATATATATATAATCATCCGTGAGGAAAAGAACGATAGTTATGGGATCGACAGCATTTGGTAAACAAAATCAGATTATGAAATGTATAATACCACTTTTTATGAAGTATAAAGTATTGAAATGGATTGTCCTACCAGTATTAACTTGTGCATAAGATTATATAAGCTAGTTACAACTCAAAGAGCAATGTAAAGAATAATGATGGGAATAACATTAGAACACAGAAAAAGAGCAATAGAATCTGCGGATAAATCGTGGACAATATGCGCATGCTACCATATTATTGATAGAGAAATAAGTAAAAATAAAAATGACATGAGAAAAAGAATACAGATAAGAATGCATATAAATTAATTTCATGATAAATGTACGATATACAATATATATATATATATATATATATATATATATATATATATATATATATATATATATATATATATATATATATATATGCGTGTGTGTGTGTTATAAAAATACAATACGAAAATTTTCACACAATTAAGAGGTGTAGAAGCCCAACCTTAAGAAAAAGACTCTGGAATAGTGTGTAAGAAGGAAGGGGTGGCTCTTAGGTTGCGTTAACCAAACAATGAATTAAAATGTAAATGATTTACGAGACATCCTGTAAGAAATCGAAAAGGTGGAGCTGGGGGAAGAGTGACTGCTCCTTGTACTCTCGTTTTGGGGTGTTTGAATGTGGGTGGATGTAGTACAATAGAAAGTAAAAGATGTGAGAATGGAATTTTATTTAGGATTAGAATGATGGATATATTGGCTTTGTGTGAGACAAAAGAAAAGGGAAGGGTGAAGTTATGTTTGGTGAAGTGACTGGTAGAGTGTCTGGGATTGAAAAGGGAAGAGCAAGAGAGGGTGTGGCTTCATTGTTGAGTGAATGGAGGATAGAAAATGTAGTGGAATGGAAGGAGATATCATCTAGGTTAATGTGGGTAAGAGTTAGGTTGGGCAGGGAATGTTGGGCTTTTGTTAGTGTGTATGAGCCAGTTGTGAGAAAATTGAAGAAGAGCTGAAGGACTTCTGGAATGAATTAACTAGGTGTGTAGAAGGACTGGGTAGAGGGAAATATGTAGTTGTTAAAGGTGACTTAAATGCTAGAGTGGGCGCTGGAGATGTAGAAGGTGTCATTGGGAAGTATGGCGTACCAGGTGAAAATGAGAGTGGTAGAGGCTGGTATATATGTGTAGGGAATTATGAAAGATATACAGAGAAAAGTGTTGAAGTAAAGCGCAAGGTAACTGAGGCAAAGAGGGTGGCTGACCTGAGGTGAGGTAAAGGAGTGGGTCGTTCATATGAAGAGAATAAGAAAAGGTTTTGGAAAGAAGTGAAGAGAGTAAGGAAGGCTGGTTCGAGAGTTAAAGAGACAGTGAAAGATGGAAATGGAAGGTTGTTAAAAGGAGAGGTGGCAAGGAAAAGGTGGGTGGAATATTTTGAAAGTTCACTGAATGTTGAGGATAAAAGGGAGGCAGATATAATTGGTGTTGCAGGTGTTGAGGTGCTAGTGATGGGAGATGAGAATGAGAGAGAGATTACAAGGGAAGAAGTGGGGAGAGTACTAGATGAAACGAGAGTAGGAAAAGCACCTGGTAAGGACGGTGTGAAAACTGAGATGTTAAAAGGATGGGCGTTTGATTGTATTTGAATGGTTGGTGCGTTTGTTTAATACGTGTTTTATGTTGTCAATGGTACCAATAGATTGTGTTTGTGCATGTATTATAACACTATATAAGGGTAAGGGAGATGTGCATGAGGTTTATAATTAAAGAGGGATTAGTTTGTTGAGTGTAGTTGGAAAAGTGTATGGTAGAGTACTGATTAGTAGGATTATGGATAAAACAGAGAATGCAATCTTAGAAGTACAGGGTGGTTTTTAGAAGAGGTATGGGATGTATGAATCAGATTTCTAGTTAGGCAGATATGCAAGAAATGTTTAGCAAAAGATAAGGAGGTGTAGCTTGTGTTTATGGATCTGGAGAAAGAGCATGATAGAGTTGATAAGGAAGCAATGTCGAATGTGATGAGGTTATATGAAATTGGTGGAAGGTTGTTACAAGCAGTGAAAAGATTCTACTCAAGAATAATTCAAAGATAAACAGAGATATTTTAACTTAGAGATCTTGAGGGATATCATTTGTCTTCTAAAGCCATTTAAATTTGAGGACATTTCCTACTGACCAAAAAGGAAAAAAAAAACTATCTTAGAAATCAGCAAATAGGTTTGACCAAGCTGCATATATATGATATACGCCGTTAAGTTATCTAAGCATGTGAATCTGCTGTTTTTTTTTTTTATGTTTCATTGGAACTTTCTGTGGTAGTTGCTATGTAAATAGAACGTGAAAGTAAAAAGTATCTGACATTTCAAACGTTGTTTTTCTTGTTTCGTAAGTCTTTTAGGATGCTTTACATGCCAAGCAATTTGGTGTCATTTTCTCTATTCAACGTCTTTTTTTTAATTTACTGTAATAACAACCCTAAATTTAATGTGTTCAAGTATGCACTACCTCCATGTACTGGTATATCTAACCACATAGTCATATAAGTTATTGCAAAAGAGTTCCTATTAAAAATCTAGTCTAGTGAGTATCAAATTATTCCCACTCTTCAATTGACAGTTAAAGACCTCTATTTACCTCATTTTCGTTTTATTTTCTTAAAACTCCTTTGTATGATCTATGAACTATGATCTATTTATCAATTATCTGTAATGATGGTGACCCCAAAATTTGTGTTTTCTCAACACCCATGGTGCATAACATCTATGATAGCAAACAATAGACTTGGGTTTGAGTCATAAGTTTAAATATACACCCCGAGATCTAGGCATTCTTTCGTTTCATTTGGTTTTACATTTCACGATTATTTCTTCAAATATTTAAAGTCAAGTCTGTACATATGCGTTTTTATTGCCTTTTCTTGTGAGACTGATAATTACTTACTTAGATTTTAATTGCGTTTTATTTTACCGTCAACTAACACTAATTAATTCATGTTACGTCCATTCAATGTTGCTCTCGTTTTTTTTTTTAATTTTTGTATAATTTGCACTACCTTGCAAATTTTCCCTTTTACTCATCACTCACATATTTTGTTAATATTTTCTGGTTTTATCATATGTTCTATGTCGATGTGGAAACTTAAAATATCTCTTCAAGTGACTGATAAACGAAAAGTGGTTTATTCCAGTTCATAATAATTATTTTTTTTCCTAGGAGGCACTTGAATAACCTTCAGGAAAACTATACCAAACATATATATATATATATATATATATATATATATATATATATATATATATATATATTCAAATAAGCCATATATTTTTGCTACATTAATGTCTGGATTCTCTTAACATCCTCGGGATCAAAGCCCACGCGAAAAAACACAAAGACAAGAGCTTGGGACTGGCCGGGAATCGAACCCTGGTCCGGCTAACTTGTAGTGACAGTGACTAAACCACTTGGCCACGAAGAAACTTGAGAGTCAATGACAATTCTGCTGTACTTATACCTGTCGAATTCAGGTGTTTCGTACTTAGAATTGAAATTAATCAATCTTCACCATCGTAGCTAATTCGTAGTTTGTTACTTAGGATTCGATTTTTGCGCATTTAGACATGATTTTCATATTCATGTAAGCCATACATGTTTGCTACATTAATGTCTGGATTTTCTTAACGACCTCAGGATTAAAGCCCCAGGCAAAATCACACAAAGACAAGAGCTTGTGACAGGCTGGGAATCGAGCCCTGGTCCGGCAAACTTGTAGAGGGGGTGACTAAACCAATTGGCCACGAGGAAACATAAAAGTTAATGACAATTCTGCTCTACTTATACCTGTCGAATTCAGGTGTTTTGTACTTAGAATTGAAATTAACTCATCTTCACCATCGTAGCTATTTGGTAGTTTGTTACTTGGCATTCGATTAATGATAAATTTTTGCACTTTTAGACGTGTTTTTCATATTCAAATAAGCCATATATTTTTGCTACATAAATGTCTGGAATCTCTTAAAGACCCCAGTATCAAAGCCCAATGCGAAATCACACAAAGACAAGAGCTTGTGACAGGCTGGGAATCGAGTCCTGGTCCGGCAAACTTGTACAGACAGTGACTAAACCACTTGGGCCCGAAGAAATATAAAAGTCAATGACAATTCTGCTGTACTCATACCTGTCAAATTCAGGTGTTTTGTACTTAGAATTGAAATTAACCCATCTTCACTATCGTAGCTAATTCGTAGTTTGTTACTTAGGATTCGATTAATGATAAATTTTTGCACATTTGAACGTGTTTTTCATATTCAAATAAGCCATATATTTTGAGTATATTAATGTCTGGATTCTCTTTACGACCTCGGCATCAAAGCCACAGGCGAAATCACACAAGGACAAGAGCTTGTGACCGGCTGGGAATCGATCCCTTGTCCGGCAAACTTGTAGAGACAGTGACTAAACCAGTTGACCACGAAGAAAGATAAAAGTCAATGACAATTCTGCTGTACATATACCTGTCGAATTCATGTGTTTTTTACTTAGAATTGATATTAACCCATCTTCACCATCGTAGATAATTGGTAGTTTGTTACTTGGCATTCGATTAATGCTATATTTTTACACGTTTAGACGTGATTTTCATATTCAAATAAGCCATATATTTTTGCTACATTAATGTCTGGATTCTCTTAATGACCTCGTAGTCAAAGCCCCAGTCCAAATCACACAAAGAGAAGAGCTTGTGACTGGCAGGGAATCGAACCCTGGAC
>NC_090730.1:104439530-104444530 GCF_036898095.1 Palaemon carinicauda
CTTCAAAGTACATCGACACACGGATTCATTTTGTCCACATTCACATATAAGTATTTGAGCCCCTACCCACATCACAAGGACATCGTTGCCTCTTTACTGCCATCAACCTCTCCACTCAATGACAAAAATGTTTGCCTCGTGTACATCTGCCTTATCCTCAGAGTGGATAGCGAGGTTTGGTATTCGTGAGCATATTACTTCAGACATGGGTACCACTTTCACCTCTCAATTGTGGACATCCTTCGCGAATCTTTTGGGAAACATCCTACTTCAGACAACTGCCTACAACCCTGGTGCCACGGAATGGTTGAACATTTTCATCGCACCCTCAAAGCAGCTTTGATGTCCTGCCTCAAGGACTCCAACTGGTTTACCCAGGCTCCCTGGGTCTTCCTTGGACTAAGAACCACTACTAAAGGTGCCCTGAATGTCTCGGCAGATTAAATGATGTCGTTCCTACCAAATTGTTCCATCTGCAACTTCCTCCGATAATCTGCAACGCCTACGTTGCGTTGTGTTAAAATTTACTCCATGCTGCCAGACTTACAAGCCCCCAGCTAATCAATGTATATCTACAGATTTTCCCTCAGCAATGCACATGTACTTCATGACGTTAGCAAGCCACCGCTAATGCTCCCTTACACGGGCCCTTTCGTTGTGATCCGTCGTAATCCAAAGGCTTTATTAGTCAATATTCGGGGCAAAGAAGACTGGGTCTCCGTTGATCACCTAAGACCTGTGTATCTCCCGCAAGATGACTGGCCTATATTACACTTCTCAAGAACAGGGTGACCCATTTCATATTTATATTTTTTTAGGGAAGTAACGATATACCGCACGTGTTCCACACATACTCATCCA
Organism: Palaemon carinicauda; assembly: GCF_036898095.1. Classification (NCBI taxonomy): domain Eukaryota; kingdom Metazoa; phylum Arthropoda; class Malacostraca; order Decapoda; family Palaemonidae; genus Palaemon; species Palaemon carinicauda. Next base: position 104,440,392 of record NC_090730.1, read on the forward strand.
CTGTATTGGTAGTCTAATTTTTTATTGTTATCTCACCTTACACCTCACTATTAACAGAACCTGTTTATGGTTTTCTTTTCATGACTTATTGCTTTTGAATTATTCTAATCTACTTGCTCTGAAAATCTTGTATATAAGCTAGCTGTCTGTTGGAATAAAGTTACTTGCCCTCATCTCGCCTCTCAGTTACCCCTCAATAAATCGTTCACACAATATGCTATACCTCGTTGGAATTGATTCTATACAACGAATGGATGGTATCTTCTTTTTTCCTGTAGAATTCTTATATACAGAATTCATTACAAGTACAATCATGTATTCCGATTACCGTCTAATGTTCACATGTATAAACACAGGACTACCGATTAGATCTGCAGTTCATGTTTAAGGCGTTGGGCACAGCTCCCGCACAAATTTTTTAGCCGTATGTGTCTGGGAATTTTTCACTCGTAGCCATGAACTCCTGTGATATAATTGGTAGTGAGTGTGTTAAGTGTTCAGTACGGGTTAAGTACGTGTGACGCACGGGGGCCGCATGGTTCGCAAGTGTCGTGAGATGAATGCTTGGGAAAATTATGGCGTACAGCACATGCGGGAAGAGTACTAAGCACGCACTAAGGACGTGCGTGTAATGCAGGCGACGCACTTCTTGATTACGAATCTGAAGCGTCCCCTGGGGGGTATAAATACCACCCTACTATGCCCGCGTTCCACAATCAAGGGTTGCAACTTCTATAGCCCGGATATCCAATATATATATATATATATATATATATATATATATATATATATATATATATATATATATATATGCATTTCATGCCACAGAAAATCCTACGGCACGTAAGTCACACGCATAGCTTTCTTGCGTCAGACGTGCATCCTGTCTGCGACTGCAAATTTTCTTGACTGCCGCAGAACATTTTCATCGGCTGGTATACGGCGGGCTACGAGGTCAAAGACTGTTGAGTGCCCCTTGCGTCACATCCACGATTTCATACAAATTTTGCCCATATACCCCCCATAGCTGGCAGTACGGCCAGTTGTGCCCAACGCCTAACATAAACTGTTTTCCTTTATTCCGTTGTTGTGTTAGCGGAAACTACTTCTCGGTTTTTTTTTTTAATAATGTTAACTATTCCATTTTACTACATTTTTCTCTTCCAATTCTTTGTCTTCTCTCGACAAAACACTTCTTGAAGGAGAAACCTGTTAATGGTACCTGGGCTTAGCTTGCTATAATCATCACTAAACATTAAATTGGTTAGGTAGATGTTTGTTATGTATTCTGCACTGAATTACTTTATGCGTTACATGTATTAAGAGTAGTGTTGTACAGTATTGCATTGATAGAACATGTCTCAGCATACTTTATAAGTGCAGTAGCATAAATTATAAAGGATTTAATTATTTATTAATTGCCTTAAAGATAGAATGTGATTCTTCTTACTTTTTTTTTTTTTTTTTTTTTTTTTTTTTTTTTTTTTTTTTTTGCAGTAGGATCCAGTCTTTTCAGGATGTTGTTCTTTTGTTATTTCTTATTTTTGTGCAAGAGTTTTGTTTACATATTCCCACTCGAGAGTCACAAGCCACCGAGAGCTGAGCAATAATGTAGCCCTTTAAGAATTAAAGGTATTTTAATAACACAAGCCTGTCAGTGATTCTATTAAAACGACTCGGGGAAGATGCTAGGATTGTCTAGTACAACACTTCTAGGTATGTTTGAGGGCAGTAACTGTTAAACCATACTGATAACAAATACCAAAATGTTGACAAGCAGTGGTGTTGACAGAAGGTAAAGAATTTAGGTTAGAAAACAAGAGGAAAGTAAGTTTTTTTTACAAACAATATAACAGTTGTATTGTTTGTAAGAGGAATTATATAATCCAGATATATACTCTTTCGAAGCTTATTAACAGGGAACAATGGAGATAAAAAGGTGCATTCAGAGGTACATGCATCTTAACATATAATAAGCTTTATTAATCCGAAATATCTGAAACTACTATGCAGCCACAAAAACAGTATTCAACATCGGAATTCTCTTTACAACAGTTACATATTTTTTTTTTCCATTTTTACAAAATAGTGGTTAAATCTACTGTATCATTCATGATTGATATTTTACAACACTTCTTTTATCATGAAAGATGTATGTATATGTAATTATCGAAGTTATTACTTCCAAGGAATCAACATTAATGCTATACTTCGGGATACTAAGCCTTCTTTATCCGTATTTTAGTTAGTAAGAAGTTAATAGGTGACAGTTTGCTTAACAGCATTTCTCTTAGTACAATAAAAATGGACTTCATGAAGCTTTGTATCGAATTGAAAACTTCAAATTATTAGTACCCGCAAAGGATGTCATATCAATAAACAATATATAAATCTATGTTATTCATAAAGTACATTCTATTACTATCTCCCCGACATCGGACATTGATTATTACATAGCTTTGTTTTATTCTTTTTTGATGTTACCTGTCTCAAACTCCATTTTGAGTTTCTACGGGCTAAGACCATGTAGGGTATATTCAATTACCCAGAATACATAGCTATCCCCTAGCAATTTAAACTTTTAATGTATAAATGGGATAGGGTACAAGGTATGCCTTTCTTTCCCGCTAGCCAATATTATTATTGTAGGTAGAATGGGTTGCTTTTTGTAATGTCTAGCTATTTTGATAGTTTGAAGAAGTTTCTTGTTATAAAACAGGAAGCAGCGACCTTCTATTTAAAGAACGCTCGTTATTCCTTACTAAATTATTCTTAGCCTGCTAAATGGGCACCTGGCACCGTCAAACAAGTGTTTACTAGAATGTAAGGTTGAGGAAGGCTACTGTTCTATACATATATTACACACGCTCGTACACGGTAACGGCATTTCTGTTTTTGAATATTGTCGTTATCGCTCTCCTCTCGCACAGATGACCTTTTCATGCCTGTATTTTCCTCCATCGTTGTGATTGAATTTTTTTTGCCGTTCTTGACTGGAACGGGTTGCAAATATACGCATACTCCATCCAAATAAAGTTCATTGCATTCGACTAGTCTTTCAGTCACCTCCTAACGGCTCATATCATTGGAAGGAGAAATGATTAATGAGATAGAATCATAAGTATTTAGGATCTAAGTTATTCAATACAGGGTCAGAAGAATTAGAGTTTAGTGAAAGAATAAAAAAGATCCTAACAAGTGCTAAGATAAGTAAAATTTGGTAATCGATTCGCCTGAAGTTGCATATAAAAATCACGCTATATTTCAGTTTAGTGACATCTATGTTACTGTATGGACATCACTCATGGTATAACAATGAAACAATCACCAACAGATTCCAACAGATTTAGCAGATTGGAATACAAAGCCATCGGCTAAATATTTGGAGTTAAATTGTAGGAGAGGATTAGAAAGTGAACTGTAAGATATTACTCGAGTGCCATATGTGGTTGAGATCATGGGGATGGTGATGATGATTGCTTAATCACCCCCCTCTCTCTCTCTCTCTCTCTCTCTCTCTCTCTCTCTCTCTCTCTCTCTCTCTCTCTCTCCTTGACCTCATAGTGGCATAAAATCACTATCGAACCTATCATCTCACTTCAATGATCTTCATAATAAAATTGACGATGGCATTATATCAAGATCAAGATTTTTCTAAAATCCCTTTATGTATAGCACGAAGAACTTGAAATTCTCCATCAACATTTCCATTTTGATTAAGCCCCGTTATCTTTGTGCAAGCAGGATTTATGAATCCAGCCTTGGAATAAGCATTCTAATTACATATACTCGGAATACTCATTCCTAGTTCTTTAGGGTTTCGCAAGCACACAATAAGCCGTCAGAATCAAATGTCCATGATGTTCCATGAACCAGTCATAAAGTGCATTCAATTTGAAGCTCAAGTTACATAGAGATTTTTAGTACTTAAGTAGTGTTGTGCAAATGTATAAGATATATATTCTCTAGAAAAAGTAATCAAAGGTTTAGAGATAATTTCAAACGTGGTTTACTTAATGAAATGTTAACTTTTACTGGAAACGTAATTTACGAGAATATTTTTTTCAGGGCATCTTAGATTTCTTATCGATAGATAATGGGTTGACCACATTTCCTACACTAACTTAAAGAATTGATAT
>NC_090730.1:104449530-104484530 GCF_036898095.1 Palaemon carinicauda
TATAATTTTTACTATTTAATTACTCATTATATTTTCCTTACTACTTTGTTAGTTTTTCCTTTTTTCATTGGTTATATCGCATTTTTACCATTTTGTTCTTAATTGACCTAGAAATATTTCACTTCTCAACTTTTAATGATTTACTATATTTCTAATTTTGTTTTTCTTGATCCATTTATATTTTCCCGCCATGCTTTCTTTAATTTGTACTTATTCTTATTAATATTTGAAATTTTTCACATTACCGTATGGAATTCATTTTTTCTACCCATTTTTTCCTCCTTAGATCTCATTTTCTCCTAACAACTTTCTAATTTCTCACGGTGTTTATCATTTTACTTTTGTGATCATAACTTTGTTTCCTTACTCTCTCTCTCTCTCTCTCTCTCTCTCTCTCTCTCTCTCTCTCTCTCTCTCTCTCTCTCTCTCTCTCTCTCTCTCTCTCTCTCTGGCTCTTACATGCAGAACTATTCAGAGGAAATCACCCATCTAAACTGTGCATTCCCCTGAGGTTATAACCAGAACGTGAATATATACAGTACTATCTGCCAACGTTTCGAAGCAATTTGTTCCAAAAGAGTTTGAAAACCTTTCCATTTTTTAATCCATGAAAAAAAAGAGACAAACGTTTATATTTTTCTTCTCCTATATTTTTAATAAATGAATGACTTTGAGAACTATAGACATGTAATATTACCACGAAATCAACCCCAACACGAAAAAAATGACAAATATTACACATTTTCAACATTTGACGTTTCCTACTGTTATTTATTTTTTTTTTTTCACAGAGGGAATAGAAATTTTTAGAGCACGTAATACACTTTTCCTAACCATTCATTCTTTGCTAAATAAATGAATTGTAATTGAAAATCAAGATGAGACCAGTTAATCGTTCCTGGATTCAAAAGACAATAAGAAATTAGCCAGTTTCTAGATATGTTGAAATTTGGTGGGAGTAAAACAAGGATATATAAAACATTTAGAGAGTCTAGATAGAAGAACATTTATCACCAATACTCCTCATAATGTATTACGATTTTCCATCACTCGTCATTTTATCACACGACATTTCATCACCCGACAATTAACCACTCTTCACTTAACCACTCATCGTTGCATCATAAAGACAATTCATCATTTGACAGTCAAATACCTCGACAATTAATCATAATTCATTTAATCATACGAAACTTAATCAGATAAACCCTCTTATATAACCATTTTACAATTATGTATATATATATATATATATATATATATATATATATATATATATATATATATATATATATATATGTATATATATATATATATATATATATATATATATATATATATATATATATATATATATATATATATATATAACAGCTTTATATTTATTGCAAAGTGATTACGTAATAACGCCACAAAAGAAAAACGTCGAAAGATATACAGAAATGTAAGTAAAATTTCAGTTTGTTTCTTTTGACACAAGAATAATGTATAATTATAGGGTATACGATGAACGAAGAATTATCTTCTGATGAGAAAATAAACAAATACTCCTGACCCAGAGAGAGAGAGAGAGAGAGAGAGAGAGAGAGAGAGAGAGAGAGAGAGAGAGAGAGAGAGAGACGTAAAATAAATGTATTTCATTCAACAAATGCGGTCGTTCGTTCTTCCCTTTCCTTATTATGGGTTTAACACTATGAATTGGATAGTTCACACTTAGGTGTCAAATACTGCATAGAACGCCAATACCTGAAATAATTACGATAGGCTAACTTCTACTCGAGAAAACAACGGGCAATAACAATATGAAATATGTGGATATAAATTGAAATACTGGGATTTTCTTCCATTAATAAGAACATTTATAGGTGAAAATTTCTTTATTATTTTTAACTTAGGCTCCTCTCTCTCTCTCTCTCTCTCTCTCTCTCTCTCTCTCTCTCTCTCTCTCTCTCTCTCTCTCTCTCTCTCTCTCTCTCACCAACGGAAACTATCTAATCCCAAGAAGGGATGCTGATTGGCCAAACAGAACCGTTAGTTAAACATCTAGAAAAAACTACCAAAATGACTAGGAACAAAACCAAAAATACGAGAGATATAGGTATTATCCCAGGAATCAATATCAGCCAATTCAGCATTAGTAAAGCCCTAGGGATAAAAGAAAGGCTCATGTCCCTATGATAGAATAAGGAAGTTAAATCTATAGGTTCTTAGGACACTTTATACGGCAAGAGAAAATTATGCAAAAGAGTTGGAATAAACTTTAGTAAAGAAGGCAAGGAAGTATAGGGAAACTAAATTAATCCCAACCTGTACAATCAATTAATGAACAAAATAGACAAAGGACAAACTTGACTCCTAGAAAATCCTCTAACAATAAAAAGAGGAAATTTGGCAGAAAATTTGAGTAATGCAGATTAAAGTAAAATAAAGCACTAGTTAATCAGGAAAAACAAAATAGAACATGTCCACATAGCTGCTCAATTCAATTCTCAGTCAGTTACAAAAAAAATGGAACACTTCAAGTGATGATAGCTAGTAATAAATTAGATATATTATGCATTACCGGGATCTGGATTCAAGAAAAAAAGATAAACAATCTTATTGGAAAATATGAAATTTCAGGTTTCAAGCTTTTCAGAAAGGATAATGATCTATGTTAAAAATCACTTAAACCCAAGAAAAATGAAAATAGAAACCGAATATGTAGTGACAGGTGCAGGTATTTTATCCTAGCTGGCAACTGAAGACGAACCACGGTTTCTCATTGCTGATTAGCTGTTGGTTCAGTCATTTTTCCCTCCTGCTGACCGACGATCAAGCAAAACATTGCTTTTGTCCGTGGTAGCCTACATGATATCAATTTTTACCTTGTACCTCAATTAGTTTGTGTATTATTTACCTGGTTCTTTGATCATACACAGATTGAAGGTATATGATTAGTATTATCTTGAAAAAAATATTCATATCCCCCAAAAATATACGAAAAATTACGTGTTGAAGTGGAACAAGCACTGAAAAAACTATACAAGTTTATATATATATATATATATATATATATATATATATATATATATATATATATATATATATATATATATATATATATATATATACATATATATATATATATATATATATATATATATATATATATATATATATATATATGTGTGTGTGTGTGTGTGTGTGTGTGTGTGTATGCTGTATTTTACTTACAAATGCTATTCAAGCATAAATAGAAATAGGTCTATTTTGTAGAAAAAATTCCATTGAATCTCATGAACCTAAAGACATACTCTAAGGAAGGAAAATAATGATGAAATAATTGTTTTTTTTACCGCGATATCGTGGCAAATTTTGATGGCTTCGTTGATGCTGTAGGCTTCCCGCCTGCACACGATCACCCGTCGTTATCAATATATTCCGTTATTCATTATTTTTCCCTTCGTAGTTCACTTTTCTTTGAGTCGTATCTACTTGGTTCTTTGGTAACAGACCGATTAATAATAAAAAATTATAATTATAGTGAAAAAATACCCACTCTGCCTAAAACAAATTTTAAAATGCCAGTTGAAGTGAAGCTATACCCTGAGAATCTTTATACAACTTCCAATTATATGCTGATTTTTTTTTCGTATAAATATTAAGCCACCGTACATATAAATGGTAGAATAGTGTATAAAGAATCATTCATGTCATGAAGTCTTGCATTATAGAAAAGATGGAAAGTAATGCTAGGAAGTTCATTTAAAGTAGGAAAAAAATGTATAAATTTTTTTCAGAGCTCGTTCCACTTCACCTTGTATTTTTTTCGTATATTTCTTTAAAGATATAGATAGTTTTTTCAAGGTAGTGCTCATCATCTACATTTATTCTGTGTGTGATCAAGGAACCAGGTAGATATTGCACAAACTAGTGAGGTGTAAAGCAAAAATGTATATCATGTACTGCTGACAAATGCAATGATTTGATTTATCATCGGTCACCGGGAGGGGAGGATGCCCGAACCAACAGCCAATAATCTATGAGTATCCAAACTGTGGTTCAGCTCCAGTTACCAGCTTGGGTGAAACAGACTATAGTAATATATAAACCACCACCTCATCGCATAACTTGGACAAGAATTGAACAATAAGCTAGTTGACCAAATGGGAGAATTCAATGCAGCAATAAACTTGGACACTATGAATTTTACACCATACACAGAGGGCTACTACAATTTACTAACAATGAGTTCCTCCATGAAGGGGTCGATAAGCAACTGAGGGAAACAACATACTAGACATTTCGCTAGCAACAGAAGAAAATGTAGTATCCAGTGTCCCAGTAGTGGAGAATCTTATAAAAAGTAACCACATAATAGGTAACTGGTTACAACTGAAGAAATACACCAAGAATTTAGAATATGATGAAACATGGAACATAGGTACACAATGGGACTCCTTCGTAATAAAATATAAATGAAAAAAAAAAAGTGTGAAATTTATACAACATACAAAAATTTTGCAATGTGGAACCATATAGTTCAACAGATGGATAGCCAATGCAATAAGAAGCAGAAATAGGAAGTATAAATTAATGGTTCCACAGCATTCAGCTCATGAAATTTCCAAGCACAAAAAGTTAAACAGAAAAATAGATAAACTACTTACAAATGTGAAGATCAGTGAAGAGAAAAGAGTGACTTTAGCAAGTAAAAAAAAAAAAGAATTACTTTTTCATATGTAAGCAGTAGAGCACCAATCAAAAACAATATCAGCCCATGAAGAGACCTGGAGGGTAAGCTTATAACAAATGATTTGATATAGCTAAAGTGAATAATGCATAATTTACAACCGTATTCACTAGGGAAGAATTAATCACCCTCCCCGATCCAGCTATAACATACGAAGAATCACAGCCACTAAGCAGAATCACCTTCACAATGAAAGATGTCAAAGAGAAAATAAAGGTACTGAGTAAGTTTAAGGCACCTGGTTCAGATGATATTTATCCAAGAGACATTATAGATCTAGAAGAAGAAATAACCTCACACTCTGACAAAATGTTCTGAAATACAGCCAACGAAAGAAAGGCACCACAGGGATGGAAACTTGGCAATGTTTCTCCAATCTACAAGAAGGGACCAAAAAAAAAAAAAAAAAAGAACCTGGCCAATACAGACCTGTGTGTCTAACTTCAGTGCCTTGCAAAACTTTTTTAATCAATTATAGCATATTCCATAGTAGAACAGATGGAAAAAACTATCTTTTGATAGACAACCAACATGGTTTTGGACAAGAGATCCTGTGGGATAAATTTATTGGAATTTTTTCACATTTTTAGCACATATGGAAAAAGCAGGGTAACACACATCATTTACCTAGACTTTCAAAAGGCTTTGGACAAAGTCCTTCATAAAAAATAATGGTTGAAACTAGAGCACAATGCATTCTGACGGACCTGCTTAATGGATCGAAGATTGACTTCAGAGTGGCCACTGTTACAAGTGGAGTACCTCAATGACTCTTACAAGTGGAGTACCTCAATGATCCGTCCTTGGCCCATTACTATTTTGATTCACATTAACGACATAGATTTAGGATTAACTAGTAGAATAGCCAAATTTGCCAACGATACTAAACTGGGCATAAATGCTCCAAGCTTAGAAACGTATCGTTTAAGCCTTAAGAGAGGATCTAATTACGTTTGTGAATGGTCCAGAAAATGTCGAATGCCTTTCAACTGTGGGAAATGCTAAGTTATGTACATAGGTTATAGTACCTCGCAAACAGATTACTCCCTGATGTGTAAAGAAATAGAAAGTGTGGACAAGGAGGATCATCTCGCCATTATTATTAAGAAAGATTTGAAATTCACCAAACAGAGCATACAAGATTAAAAGAACAAAACTAATAGATTACATAAAGAAACAATTCAAGTAAAGAAACAAAGGCTCTTTAATTCTGCTGTACACATCACTAGTAAGATCTCATCTAGAATATGGTGCCCAATTCTGGGCTCCAAGTATTCAGAAAGATATAGATACACTGAAGGTAGTACAAGCTAGGGCAACCAAACTATTTCCAACACTAAAGCAATATGGGTATGGACGGGATATGAAACGTTTGAACTTATTTCATTTAATAACTCAACGACTAAGGGGACAGTTAATTGAGGTGTTCAAGTTCTTAAAGGAATAACAATCTACTCACGCTTAGCACAAATCAGTCCAGAGGAAACGGATACAAACGGGGAATTAAAAAATTATAATATCACTCAATGTAGTACTTTCTTTTCGTACTAAATAGCAGATATATTGAACAAACTTCCAGTGGATACAGTTCACAGTAACACGGTAAACGAGATCAAGAACAAGTTAGACAAGATTATAAAAGTTCCGTAAACGTTCAAGCCAAATCGCTCTAACCAAGAGCAAATGGAGTCTCCCTAGCTGGCCTAAAAAGTTTTTGTGATATCCAAAATCCTTTTCTCTCTTTGTAACACCCTGTAACTCTCTTTAAATCGATATATGCACATGAAAGAATAGCCAATGTTTTAAAATAGATAAGAGCATTCATGCGTAGAAACTCTGATTGAATTCTTTAGACTTAACCCCCCCCCACTCTCTCTCTCTCTCTCTCTCTCTCTCTCTCTCTCTTTTAGATATTTCATCGATTAACTCAAGGGAAACCAAAAATCAAAATGTATCCAATTGTTAATAGTAAATTCACTAATCTGCACAAAAGAATACACCCGACAACCATCGGAATTAAATATTTCACATACTCATAATTGTACGAACTGCGAGTTTTCATTTACATCTATGGAGAATAAATATTACATATGTTTGGAACATGCTATTAGCATTTATATTTGTTTACACGAACTCCATAGACAAAAGTACCAAGTTTTTCTTATTCATTTTTAATCAATGTGTCAGTAATTTTAATACATCCAAACTATATTCGAAGTCTCCATACTATCTGCATACTCCTTCCGTTATAAAATAGACAAATTCCGTACTTATTCCGTAAATCCAGACCCGTACTCTCTACGCGACATCCGGGGTATATCCATTTAGGTAGCATGTAGTGGTAAATTTCTACTTGCTGAGACATCAGAAGGTTTTTCTTAAGTGGAAAGTGGTCCTAGGATTTAATAATGATTATTGTTGCATAAGCTTTACCTCTAGGACTTAACCTGTCCCTTACATATTCTGCATGTCAATGTTCAATAATCAATTTATTGTTGTATTTTGTTATCATCTTCATTTTAGTGACTTGAAAGATGTTACAAAAGTAAATTATTATTTGACAATTAATTTTTTATCCCTTATTATTTAGGATATACAAGGACCAGAAATCACTGAAATTATTTTTCCCCAATCTCTTTTTTTCTTTATTTCATAGGTTGTCCTTTTTTAACTTTCCGTTATTTACGAGAAAAAAGGTAAATTAATATTTCCACTTAACTAATTCTGCAAGTGAAAAATTAAATTAATAAATAAATAACCAGATATATCTAAAAAAAAATTAATTTTACCTAAAGAGTCAATCATACTCATTTCCTTCTTCCATGTTTCTACAAATAAGAATTACTTTCTCTCTCTCTCTCTCTCTCTCTCTCTCTCTCTCTCTCTCTCTCTCTCTCTCTCTCTCTCTCTCTCGCTCTCTATTCATAAACCTTAAATCCAAAACATAAACTGAACGATGTAAAGCATTGATATAATGAGACAGACTAACAGGTTGTGCAAAGGCTTATGGAAAAAGTCCCATAATCAGCTGTCAATATCTTAGTTAGCTAATTTAGAGATTGTGGAAGAAACATTCACTTTCAATAGATGCCCAAAACTGAATAAAGAAAAAAACAATCGAAAATCATGCTTTGAAAGTGAATTTTAGCGACGAACAATAGTTTGACACATGTTATGTGGTAGACCAGCAAAAAAAAAAAAAAAAAAAAAAGAGAAAATTAGCAAATTCATCAGAGGTAACGAAATCCAGATCAATAATAGATTCGCCTTATGTTTGGAGGACACATTCGACATTTTCTTTTAAGAAATTGAATGTTGGAAGACCAAGTAAGGGCCATTCCTCTCTCATCAATAGACACTTCCTCGTATAATGTTTTCGAAGACTAAAATTTACACTTAGGAATCATTAAATTTGATTCCAAAAAATAATGAAATGAGTCGCTTCTACATCTCATTGTTCTGGGTTTAATAATCCCAAAACAATTTACAACTAATATTGCCATCCCTTGAGCGTGCCTGAGTGGTTAACCTCCACCATATCCGATTATACTTGAAAAATATGTGTTGATAAGCCGCTCCCCGTTTCAAGAATGCCCGCTAATAATTTAATAGAAAACCTCATCTTTTTGAGAGCCAAATCCTTTGACAGAGTTTATCCCTTGTAAATTTCTACCTGACCTTTGACCATACCAGATTAGCCTCTTGCATATGAGGCCATCCGCTAATACTTAAGTTAAATCCCTGCTCTTTTCGAGGGCCAAATCCTTTGAGATGGTATATCCCTCGTAAATTTCTACCTGACCCTTAATCATAGAAGATTAGTAATAGCTCATCTAGTCCTTTTGAGTAAAGAATTAATAACATCTGCTTCATTGACTGCCTAATTTATAATCGGATTACTCCTCTTTTGACAGCTGCATTTCCTGAAGATAAATTCCTTAACCTGTATCTTTAAATCTTAGCACCACCCTCTCTTGGTATTTTTACCCAATGGTGTCCGCTCATTCCAGAAAGGACGCCATTTTGTTCACTGTGGCTAATGGATGTAACCATGGACCGACCTTAAGACCTTATCCTGTCGAATCTGAGACAAAACACATCGCCTACTAAGATGTCCGCTGCCTTCCTTACCAAAGATGGACTTACCTTTGGCTCTGAAGTCAGAAACAGTTTCACACCCAAGAAGAGAAGATCAACGCTTACTTAGAGAAGGGAATTCATTCAACATCACTGCAGGGACTACAAGAAACTTGATTTACTGAAACTCTTTGTGAGTTTGACTTTTGCATCTGTGTATGATTTAATAGGAATAAGTTACCACTGTATTCATCAACACTGCAGTGAATAAAAGAAACTTGATCTACCATAATGATTTGTGAGTTTGACTTTTGCATCTTGTGAAGAATTCTTCTTCACTCTTCTTATTTCTTTTGTATCTTAGTCTCACTCCCAATACTGTAGTTACCCCTTAAACGTTGTCTCCTCCACTAAGTTTATTTACCAAAATCCGTGGGAGAACTGCTCTAAATTAACTTAACTCGTGACAATAGCGTACACAATGTTCGTGATGTCACAGCTTAGACACGCACACCAAAAACCTTACGCCAGCATATGATGGTTCTTTCCTTAAACTACGTGTGTCGAGATAAATGATTACACTGGTTCTGAATATAATTTTGATACTGCTGACTTGAATGCTGTCAAATACAAATCGATAATTTCAAGCAAAGGCCAAAAGCATAAATTAAATGTGCAGGAAGTATGGCGGATGTTGCCGACCTATGACCTTGTCTGTCTGATCCATGGGTAGTGTGGGAAGTAGGTCGACCCGCTTGCCTTAATGCTGGGTATGTGCTGACCCGCACACGTGTAATGAATTTGTGTCCATGTCAACAGGTACACCGGGGAGAGGATATGCAGAGTTAGAACTAGTCTGGTGTAGTTACGTCACCTGCCACTGCTCCCCTTAGGCGAAACAAGCCTATGGGGAATAAGACTACCCAGAGTAAGGGAGTCGAAGGCCAGTTAGGTTCGAGTTTGACACATGAGTGGGCAACCCTCATTAGGCCCACCTACCATGCTAAGCCTTCCTCAACCATGGCAGGCGTCGATACGTCACAAGACGTCTCGTAATTCCTTTATAGTTGTTATAATCATAATCTCATAACGGTCTCCCAGAGTGTCCGCTCTCCCTCTGTGTGTGTCTGTAACGGATCAAATCATTTGAAAGTCAGCGAGAAATTTTTATTTCCTCTCCTATGTAATCTAAAGATTTAAAGTTCTATTTCACTCGCTTTGAAGATTTATGTTCACTTTTGTTGTGAAAATTAACTTAGACAGTAAATCCTCTTTCAATGTGAAAATCACCTAATTCACCACCTCCTATCATCTATTTTCATACAATTAACCACACCATGTGACAATGTAGCTTTTATCTCTCACTACTAATTAAAGATTGTTGATTTTAAGATGTATGCGCATCGCACCAGCCCATTGGTAATTTCTTATTTTAAACTATTAATTTTAACAGCAAGATTTCTCTAAGTATTTTGTACAGAATCCTGCCTCCTATTCACGCCTTATAACGATACATTACCCTTCCCTAAGTCCCAATATGCCACCGCAATTGCATTATTTTACGCACCACGACAATCCACTGTTTTGGAAGGTGAAGACAGGTGAACCTTCACGACCTAAAGGTCGCCCCATTCGTACTCAAACCGTAGTTGTGACCGGCCAAACGATCTGGTCAGTTAATCTGTACACCTCTGGGTCCCCCCCACCAACTCGACTCCCACCAACCAAAACAATACGAGCCTGGTAAACCCTATCTACCAAAATGCGAAGATTCCAGGGTGGGCCAGTCAAGGGTGCAACCTGTGCAAACTATTCGGTCAATGGCAATTTTATCAACAGCCATTTGAAGACAAGGGCTGTCTTTCCCCCACTAGTTTTCCCCCATTTTAGCTTTGACTAAATTTTAATTGATTTAGAATTAGCTGGCTTTTTACATATTTCTGGCTGTGTGCGTGTGATTGTGTGTACAGATTTTGTATATAACTTCTGTTTCAGAGACTAGCACAGTCTTGGGTCACAGGGCCGCGTGTCCGACCCAATTTCAATCACTAATTATTGCAGAAGACCACAAGTCTAGGCAACCATATTTTGTATTTCTTTTTTTTACATTTTGCGTTTGATCCGTTTTACTTGATGTTAAAATGTCCATTTCTTTCCATGTAAATTTGTATAATAAAGCAAGATTAGGTGAATTAAACCTCTTTTTATTTTTGCTCCTTCTTTTATTTGATGATGCCCACTATGAATATTTAATCTCGGGACAGTATACCAACTATTTTGAAAGGAGCAACTAAGTCTAAGGAACTTAAGAGTAATAGTCTGTGACTTAGTATTTAATCTCTGTGCTTCAAAGGTAAAACACCATATCTTTAACTTTTACTTTACAATACATCACTAGTCCCATCCATTGCCTTTGTCTCAATGATAACATAACGTAAAATTCCTGTCCAGCATCTCATTTGGGGTCCCTGGGACGGATCCGAAACAGGGCCTAAAAGTGTAGATGACCTTAGACCTGACAAAGTTAGAGTAGGCCTTCAAATTACTTTTATCTCACGCGCTGAGTTTTCAGGCATCTGTACAGAGTACAGTTCTTTTATGTTTAGAGTGAAAGTTCGTGAAATACGTCATCAAAGTTATTAACAGGGTGTTTGTGCCCTGAGTAATAGCGCTCCTTTCCCTACCCTGCTGATCTTTTAGGAAAAGATGTAAGGATACTTTCCCGAAACAACAAGTTCCCACTCAACAATTAAATAAAACCACAAGTTTTTTGCACACATCTGGTATTAATTTACTAAGAATAAATAATCTTTTCCTTCAACAACACTGCAGTGACTACATGAAACTTGATTTACCAAAACCCTTTATGACTTTGGCTTGCTTATCTATGAATAATCTAATAATAAGTTAACATTCATGTGTGTATTCCGACCCAACGTAAGAATGATATTCTGATCTAGAACTCTGCAAGTGAACACCCTCTCCATCACTGGTATCCTATCTCTATGGCCATCTAGAGGTTAACTAAACAATCGAAGTTAGAAGACCAAAGGTGTACACGTTAGAAGTTACACAGTGATTAACGGGTGGCTGTACTTAGTGTCTCTCTTTTGATAGTGGAGTAAAAAATTTACCCCATTATTATCTGCCCTAAACGAAGTAGTGCCGGAACAAATCTACCACAATAGTGGATAAATTTCTTATAAGAAAGTAGGTTTGTGACAACCGTGAGTCTGAAAGTGAACGTACATCAAATGCAACAGATTCTAATACAAAAAGAAAAAACCCTCCATAATAGGACAGTATTAGGATTTTCTTGGTCTGGAGATGCCTATCAACTAAATCCAATATGTATAGTAGTTTATTTAAAAAAAAAATTAATCCTTGGTATCACAAAAAATAGAATGAAATTATACTACTAAACATTCGTCTCTTCATGATAAACATCCTGTTTATTTTCAAATAATTTTCGATTGGCAATGAAACAAGCACAATGTTTTTGAGAAACCAGTAGCAGTATATCACATGGGTCACCCTGCATCAATTGTATTGGCAGAATATAATAATTGAATTCGAATCTTTTATTTCTGACACAGTCATAATGCTTGCATGCAGAAAACGAAAGTTAAATATTTTGTCGATGAAAGTCCTGAGAAAATGAATTAACAAAACCCCTATATCAAAGGATGGAATACAAAGGAAATTTTATATTTATCTAAAAATATTGTACATGTTCAATAAAAAAATCAGGGTGTTGTGTTGCAAAGGATTTTCAACAACTATATGAGGGCAAGAAAATAATTTAAGAAGTTAATCTAATTTAGAAACATTGTATCTGCAGGATTTGTATCCCTCTCCGAAAAAAAGAAACCAAGATTTAAACATACAGTATAGAAGTTCTCGTTTCAAAATTATCACAAGTAGATTAAAAAGAGAGTATTGCACAAGATAGCTGGAATAGTTAATTCCTGTATATGACAATTAGACCTTCAAATTCCCGAATATAAGAACAGCTACCAACATGTTAGATTACTAATGCATGTAGAAGTTCGATAGGCGACGATAGGTGCAGTGTTATATCGTGTTCACAAATTACACATGGAATTTTTCGACCACTCTGTGAATACCTTCATTCCAAATTTTATGTCTAAACCGAAATACTTAAGAATTTTTTCTTTTTTTTTATCAAGTAAGCAACAAAAACAGTGGATATGTGAGATAGAAAAAAAAATTTTAACAGGTAAGTTGGTTGCCATTAAAATTATTATTTGAAAAAATAAAACAAGCTTAAGTAATTTTGATGTGTTTCTTCCATTGACTAACTCTTAAGTAATAAAAAGAGAATACCTTTCCCTATTTGGGTTACCTATCTGACTAAACTTGATGAAAACATTGACCATTATTTTCCATCACTAAACATAGGAATTAGAAAACCATTAAAAAATTCTCCTTCTAATATTGGACAATAGCTGTATGAAGAAGAAGAAGAAGAAGAAGAAGAAGAAGAAGAAGAAGAAGAAGAAGAAGAAGAAGAAGAATTGGTCCGAATTTCATTTATTCGTAGGCTTAAATCACTCCACGGTATCCATAGAAGTATTTTGGATTTTTATAACAGATGAATATCCCATATTAGATGGAATGATGTTATCATTGCGGCTAAATTTCTCTATTCCTTATATATGTGAACAGGGCGTCTCAAATCTAATTAGAATCAAAACTAACAAGCGAGAAAGACTACCCATCATGTGAAGAAGAAATTAGGGTTGGCTTATCGCACAGTCGACCAAATATTGAAGGAATGAAAAGAAAATGAAAAAAAAAATAAGAATACATAAATAGATAAACAAAAGCATGTTTCACAGCAATACAACGGGAAATTGACTTAATATCAATAATTGAATAAATTATGGTTTAGATTCTGTCTCATAATTCTTCCAAGTGTGCCGTGATATGTTTATATCTTTGGCGTGCCTTTGATAAAAAAAACAAAATTAAATCCTAAAAAACCTGCCTTCATTTAACGTGAACGCAACATGGTTGCTTTCTCTCCCTTTTTCATTTTGGTATCCGTTGATCTTATTTTTAATGCCTTAGCTGAAATTCCCATGGTGAATATAATAACATTCCGGAGAAAATCCAAAGATATTGGTAGTTTCACGAAGCCTTGAGGAGACATAATTTCTAGATTTTATAGTTATCTCCTATAAATCCTTGTAATATCGTTCAAATCTATATTGAAAATATGCTAGCATCTCAATTATACAGTAAAAAAAACTATAATTTTAAGTTATGTATCAAAATCATACAGAAGCAATACGTATATATATATATATATATATATATATATATATATATATATATATATATATATATATATATATATACAAATATATATATATATATATATATATATATATATATATATATATATATATATATATATATATATATATGTGTGTATATATATATATATATATATATATATATAAATATATATATATATATATATATATATATATATATATATATATATATATATATATATATATATATACATACATATATATATATATATATATATATATATATATATATATATATAAAATATATATATATATATATATATATATATACATACATATATATATATATATATATATATATATATATATATATATACATATATATGTACCTTTTACTTTAAATACAACCACATAGAGATAAGGGTCTACCATGAATATAATTTCGAGGTATTTTATGGGTTCATTAATAAAGCAAAAGAATACACTTCCATGTGGGTGTACTGACACACATACACTTTTAAACAGCATTATAGAGGCATGTTTCTTATATCGTCAGGTAATTTCTGTGCAATTCTATATGTTATCAGCTAAAAAACTGAAACAGTACATTACATCAATGGTCAATAAATCATGTGGATTCGTAGATTTCTGAAATCACATATATTTCAAACTAAATTTCTTTAGTATGTAATGGTTAGATTTCTTTGGACCTTCGTGAATTGTTTTAAATAGACCTTTGATGCTTCGTCTTCTTTAACAAATCCCTTTCCAGTCAAATCCGACACGCCCGCTGCTTAGGTTCTCATCATATTTAAGCATAACAAAGTTATGCGTTCCGGTAAATACACTTGCGACTACTTCCATGGCTGAATTAAGATGAAGGGAAATTTTTTCATTAATTTGATTGTTTAAATATTATCATATTTATCATTATTACTTACTAAGCTACAACCCTAGCTGGAAAAGCAGGATGCTATAGCCCAGGGGCTCCAATAGGGAAAATAGCCAAGTGAGGAAAGGAAACAAGGAAAAATAAAGTATTTTAAGAAGAGTAACAACATTAAAATAAATTTTTCCTATATAAACTATATAAACTTTAACAAAACAGGAGGAAGAGAAATAAGATAGAATAGTGTGCCCGAGTGTACCCTCCAGCAAGAGAACTCTAACCCAAAACAGTGGAAGACCATGGTACAGAGGCTAGCGCACTACCCCATACTAGAGAACAATGGTCTGATTTTGGAGTGTCCTTTTCCTAGAAAAGCTACTTACCATAGCTAAAAAGTCCCTTCTACCCTTAGAAAGGGGAAAGTGTCCACTGAACAATTACCGTGCAGTGTTTAACCCCTTGGTTGAAGAATAATTGTTTGGTAATCTCAGTGTTGTCAGGTGTATAAGGACGAAGGAGAATATGTCTAGAATATGCCAGACTATTCAGCGTATGTGCAGGCAATTGGAAAATGAACCGTAACCAGAGAGAAGGATCCAATGTAGTAATCTGTGGCCAGTAAAAAGACGCCATAACTCTCTAGTGGTAGCATCTCAACAGGTGGCTGGTGACCTGGCCAACCTACTACCTATAAAAGTTATCAAGTTATTTGTTCATGATTCTTTTATTATACTTTTCCTTTAGAAAATGAAAATTCTCTATATAAAGAGATCTCTTTAAACACCATTTCAACCAAGGAAAAGGCATTGAAAAAATACAAATGTGGTTCGATGGTTCAATAGGTCAAGTTAAGAATATAAAGGGAGATCTGAACAAACATAATGTGAAAAGACTAGTATTTGAATTGAAATTTAAATATATTTTTTTTTTATTTTGATTTTTAGATCGTTATTTCAACAGCTTATTTGTATGTAAACGTATAATCCAGTTTAATCTTCAACTCTAACTGTCATTTTAAGAATAATACAATTATATTTCTTACAGCACCGGTAAATAAATGTTTGAAATCGAAATCCCTTCTTCGTGACGTGTAATGGATCATGTAACCTAATGCTTCTTGCTAACATAATACTTCGCGCGTGCTTGCAGACTTTTTGAAAACAATATCACTATAGGTTGATACAACTTTATCAAAAATTCTCACCAAAATAATACTAACCTAATTATGCCAATTATTTTTATAACCTATTTGTAAATTTTCAACCTCATAAAATGAGAAAAATTTTGGTACCTTGTGTTCCGCCGTCCTATCGTTTCTTATCAGATTCAAGAGGGGCGAAAGCCACAAGCCCCACTGTTAGTTAAGGCACTTGAATTCTACATATTTGTTTATTAAGTTCTATCGGTGTCTTTTCTCATTGAGAAATAAATTTTGTGCTATCTAATTTAAAGCTTATGATTTATTAATGGAAATCAAAATCTCTTCTTGCATTACAAGCTATGTATTTTGTGTGCATTTAAAAATGTATCATTTATAAAAAAGGAATCAATGTTTTCAAATTAATTTGGGATAGAGAGGAAAAGGGTATAAGCCTCTCAGTACTTTGAACAATCGTATTACAGACTTAGAATTATTTATGTTATGATAGAAATAATATATGGAAAACCTCTAATCAATGGATACGGTACTCATTTCATTCCCTTCAATTATTAGATTTTTTAATTTAGTAATTTGAAAAAAAAGTATGGTGTGCTGAATTAATTTTATTTTCTCTTTGCCTACACAATCACACACCGAATAGTCTGGCCTATTCTTTACATATTCTCCTCTGTCCTCATACACCTGACAAAACTGAGATTACCAAACAATTCTTCTTACTGCACTGTAATTGTTCAGTGGCCACTTTCCTCTTTGTTAGGGTAGAAGAGACTCTTTAGCTATGGTAAGCAGGTCTTCTAGGAGAAGGACATTCCAAAATCAAACCTTTGTTCTCTAATCTTGGGTAGTGCCATAGCCTCTGTACCATGGTCTTCCACTGTCTTGGGTTAGAGTTCTCTTGCTTGAGGGTACACTCAGCCACACTGTTCCATCTTATATCTTATTTATCTTCCTCTTGTTTTGTTAAAGTTTTCATAGTTTATAGAGTGATATCTATTTCAATATTTTTGCTCTTCTTAAAATATTTTATTTTTCCTTGTTTCCTTGCCTCACTTAGCTATTTTCCCTGTTGGAGCCCCTGGGCTTATAGCATGCTGCTTTTTTAACTAGAGTTGTGGCTTAGCAAGTGATAATAATAATAATAATAATAATAATAATAATAATAATAATAATAATAATAACAATAATAATAATAATGATAATAATATGCAGATATATTACACACTTTGCTTTAACAAAATTGTGAATCATTACATTCTACAGTAGTTTCTAAACAAAAGAATGGATGGATCAATGAACAAGTATCAATACATTATTTGCCTACAGTCCTCCGACTATTACTTTTGTACACTATCTTCAATAATCTCTTAGTCATATTGGCATGCCTTCTGATACTTCCTCTCTCCTTCTCTATCTCCCAATAACCTCTGCGAAATTATTTCTCGGTAACACTGACTGATTTCTTTCGATCATTAATAATCGACTTAACTGTTTTCCATGTTCTCTAATAAATAAATGTTGTTACAAAAACTAAGTCATTGCATAATTGAAGAAAGAAAGGTTACCTTTAACATTTCAATAGCATTTTATAAACCCTCTGTTGTATAGGGTGATTTGTCTATTTTTGACATAATGCAACATTTTATTTAGTTCTTCAATGGTTGAAGGTAAAACGGATTTTTGTATTTAAATACATAAAGAGGGAGGAATCCTATGCCCTGCCAGGTTCATAATTCCTGGCGTTAGTGGCTTGGTTACTGTTGATATTAGAAGATAATTCTAGTTACCAAAAATTTATCTGACTGATTACCCGAGGCCATTATCACATATTTGCCTCTTCATATTTCTTGAAACTTGAACATCTGTTAAAAAGACAGGTTTATCTTCTGTTTTATATTTTTGAATCCTAACATTGATAATATTTCAATGAATGTCATATGAAAATACACCTATCCAACCATGAACATGATTTAATATTCTGGTTTTCTTCATGTGGTCCGTTAAGAAAAACACTAGCTTGAGACTTGTATGGAAATATACTTTGAAATGTTGAAAAAATACTAAATTTTTCTTGGCGTGAAGACTTTATATACAATATAATGTTGAGTTATAAACATTTTCTTTCATCGTATTCATATTCCTTAAGTTGATAAACATTAATCGATGTAGATTGAGAATTCCCGAAAAAAAGGAAAGACAAATAAAACTCTTAAGCTCAGATTAAGTGAAATTCCTCTAAGAAATCCCTTGAAAAAATATAAGAGGATGAAAATAAGTCTTAATAAGAATTATTCTCTCTCTCTCTCTCTCTCTCTCTCTCTCTCTCTCTCTCTCTCTCTCTCTCTCTCTATCTCTCTCAAACACATACGAACACACACACGAGCCTGCCCCCACACAATACGATTTAATTGGACTGTCCTTGTCTCTCATGTTATCAAAGTTTTAATCTGGTGAACAACAATGGCCCGTAAGCAAACCTGATTAGGTTTATAGTTTATCCATGAAACGTCCAAATAGTTTTCACTGACTGCAGGCAAAGTGAAGCGTTCATGATGAAATTATTTAACTTTGCACAAATAGATAAACACACCAATATGAAAATTTATCGATAGATATCTAATGGGAATGGAACCAAGAGCATCGTATTCATTATCAGTTAAAGAAGATATATTCTTAGAGACATTAAAAATCATCTAATAATGATTGATCTGTTATGACAAATAAAGCACAAACCTTTTCACCAAACTATAAAATGCGTATTTCATTAAATGGAATGAATTTACATGAACATATCTAAGTTCCCCTAGCAGCTACTCTCTCTCTCTCTCTCTCTCTCTCTCTCTCTCTCTCTCTCTCTCTCTCTCTCTCTCTCTCTCTCTCTCTCTCTCTCTCTCTCATCATTTTATCATCTTGCAAAAAGTAATACTATATAATTTTTTTTGGGCTCAGGCCATGTTGTCCTGATGGAAGGTTCCTTTAGATAACTTTCTAAGGGATACTTGGCTACAGTGATATTCCCACAGAATCGACCTTTAGGTCTTCAGAATTCTAACTCCTGCCACGAAGATCCTTAAAATTTCTCTTAAGGATATTGCATAATATCAGGGGACCTATATCTTGATACGACACATAAAAATATTCACCCCGAATATCGTTTTCGTTTCGAGGGGGAAGAGTGGCGAAAACAGAAGGGGAGCCATTATCAAGGTTACCCTTCCTCCCGTACTATTACGAGTATCCAAGATGGCGCTTATTCCTATTTTTGTAGTGAATTCGCACGATGGCTTTCCCTGTTGCTCTAACGTTTGTGATCTATTGATTGAGGATTTATTATGCAATCTCCAGCTTCTTCTGCCTCTGGAAAGTTGAGTATTTAATCTTTATAGTGTATAATTTTTAGCTCCTGCTTCACAGAGAAATTAGAGTAATTTTAAGTGTTCGGAGCTTGGCCCATCACCGGAGGCGCCTTGGGCGCTGTCTTTCATGACACATGTGTTATTTAGTTAGCAGAACGACACTCCTGGTTGTAATAGCATACATAAATTATGAAAACTATTTAAACACAATTATACTGGGAAAGTTATACATTATGTCGATCGTATACATTAGAGTTTCCGCGATTTAGGTAACTGAACCTCGCCCGTGCTAGGCTACCTATCCTACGCGCTTCAGTTTACTTTCCTACATGTATAGAATGACATTCCTAGTTGTAATAGCATTAATGAATTATGAAAGCTATTTAAGCACAATTATACTAGTAGAGATTTATATAATTATTCATATATTTCCTCTCCCTTATGTCGATCGTATACGTTAGAGTTTCAGGGATTTAGGTAAACGAAATTTTGCCTCATGCTAGGCTACCTAGCATATGCGCTTCAGTATACTTCCATACATGTTCACAGTTTACCCTCGTGTATCGTTTATCAATTCATTAGGAGATAGATATCTCCTAGAATTATTATATACTTGATACTCGTCTCCTGTGGAGATTTAAGGGTAATCCCTAATTCCCTCTGAGTGCCGCCATAGGCGACAACCCTATCTTGGACTTGCCATGGAGTAGACACTCCGTCTTGACTAGGCTAGTGTTTTCTGTCTCTTACCCTTGCTGGCGAATAGTCCGGCTTTGGTTTTCGACAGAGCCTCAGAGTATTCAGTCTTTTTGCTGGTGGCCGAGCAGCAGGGTGAGTAGTCCCTCCCCTGACGGCTTACAGCTGCCGGAATAGGAGGCTATGCCTCCCTAGGCCGCACTTGAAGTGGTTGTATGATGCCGCTACCTTCTCCCCTGCGGTGTAGAAGATGAGTCCTGTTTTGGCAGACCCTAGGCTGAAGAATAAATATTCTTCTGCCGCCTAGGATGGTGCAGACACTGAAACGAAGTCTCTCCCCTGTTGGAGGTTGCGGCAATCCTGCCGCCTCCTCCTAACACTGTTTCGGTAGACCCTAGGCTGAAGAATAGATATTCTTCTGCGGCCTAGAATGGCGCCGATACTAAAATAGAGTTTCTCCCTTGTTTGGTAGTGGCAGCAACCGGGAAAGTTTGTGCCGGCTGTGACGGCTGCCGGTGGGAGACCACTTTACTGTCGAGTGTTCTTCCGTCCTCTCTTGGATTGCCATCCAAATCCACAAAGCCGGCAGGGAACGACAACGGTTTTTGTGTTTGGATGGAAGCTTGAATGATACATTCTCCCCTTCCATTTGAACCCTCATTCCGGAGGAAGGTAGTAAGATTAAGTACTTACATCCTTATTTGTGGTTAATAAACATTTAATAAGGTAGCCCTTCACTCCATGCTTTCTCTCTCTCTCTCTCAGCTAGTGCCACCAGGTACTAACCCAGACGGCGACATGCCGGCTGGACTTGTTCCACCAGGTACTAAACCAGCCGGCAACATGCCGGTTGGGTCGGTACCGCCAGGTACTAACCAGCAGGCGATAGGCTAGCTGGATCGTGCCGCCAGGTGCTAGCCTAGCCGACAACATTCCGGCTGAACTACAGTATATGATTATACAGTAGCCAGTATATTTGCAGCATAGCTTATACTGCAGACAGAAAACTATAGTATATATTATACAGTAGTTATTTTCCAACATACCCTGTGTATCCTTGCACAGTCTATTGTTGAGACCAATCCTATATTGAAAGAAAATATTTCCTTCAATACACTGAGAGCTAATCAGTTAACAATCTACCCCACAATATTAAAGACCTTAAGAAGGGTTAGTATTAAGATACACTTATCTACCCCTAGCGGTTAGAACCCTTCCCTTTGGTTTCCTGAATAGGACGACTCTATGGCTTTTATTTTGGGGGAGGTCACAGCAATTGGCTGGACAGGAAACACAAGTATGTGTCTTTCATAGTTCCTTTCTAGCTTGACTATCCTAAGCTATAATGGTTGAAATATTGATAGTAATATTTTACATATTTGTTTATCAGGTGAGATAAACCACTACATACTCATTTAATTTTCCTCTCTTAACAGGAGGTCCTAGTGAAGTGTGAAGTCATCTTCTGCAACATCAGGAGTAAGGACTTTTGTGGCCACAAAGGGTGCAGGTCTCTTGCCCCCTGAACCACCACTAAAGAAGCCCTACAGTACTGGGACCCCCAAGGCTGAAACATATGCCGGACCTTGGTTACCGAAGGTTTTGACGACCCCAAGTCAGCGGAGTTAAGGGATGCAGCACGAGAAAAGCTGCGTAGATGGGTACGTGGGTTTCAAAAGAACTCGATAGGACCGTAACTTCCTAACAAAAGGATGCGCAAGTTGCTGTTCCTTAAAGCGGGTATTGAAGCTGTCATACCCAGGTATGACCTGAAATACCAAGCGTCCATATTGCCGTTGAGACGAAAATCAGTGATGCATTACAAGGTAGGGACATCCACCAAGAGAAAAGGATGTGTGAAGTGTCCTCGGAAACTGAGAAGGATATTCTCAAGGAAGATTACGAGGACGAGTCTACACTGACTCCCGTGGAGGATGATGAAGTTGAGTCGGAGTCCCTTCCATCAGTGCCGGCACTGGATCCGTTACCCTCAACATCTTCTGCCCCTCCATCAGACGACTTGAGACAGGCACTGGCCAATGTTATGGCTCTAATGGAGAGCATTCGCAAACAAGGCTAAGCTAGGGAAGCGAAACTTAAAGACAGCTCCATGAAGCTTGACTCTTCGATTCACGTGGGTCTCACAAGGGACTCAGAGTCCAAGACCTCCCACCCTGCTCCGAAACTAATCCCTGGCGACATGCGGAGTATATGCCAATCCCTAACGGCAAACTCTGGATTTCGGAGAAGTTGGGAGTCGTCCCTATTGATGAAATTCAGTTCTGGCTAATCTTCAAGGCTTACCCAGACTGCTTCATTCAGCTGAAGCTGGAACTAGCGTCGAAGGAAGAGACAGAACCCAAGGAGGTCATAGTATTCGACCATGACAAGACTCAGGCTCTTTTGTCAAGCAGCCTGAAGAATGTGAGCTACACAAATTCTAAGGTGTCTGCCCTCTGCAAGAAACATCCTACCTTTCTTGCTACAGCTTCAATAGCCTTCCCCTTTGTATAGAAGGCTCTCACAGCTGTTGTCAAGGCAGTAGAGGCAGGCAAACCTTGTCCTACACTGGATGAGTGTAGAACTCTGTCCTTTGCCCTGCCCATGGAGGATAAGTATTTGAAAAAAGTCCACCTTACCTTCTCAGTTGGGAAGTTGGAGGCAGATATCGCTGGACGACAGTTCAACAAGAATCTCCCAAAGCTGTCAGACTTTCTCTTGCGTAGGGAGCAAGAAACGAAAGAAAGACTAGCGGCATCTATATCACTGCAGAACTGTATGGAGATGTGTGCAGGCTTTAAGAGCACCCCAGATATGAACATGGTCATGGCCAAGATGCACATGGCTACCTTGGTAAAGGACCTGTACGGCTTTTTTAAAGCCAGGAGGGCATGCAGGGAGTTCGTGTGTGCTACAGCAACCGTAAAACACGAACCCAGGAAGCTGATAGCTTCCAATATCTGGGGTAAAGACCTCTTCCCAAATGAAGTGGTCAAGGAGGTAGTTGACAAAGCCGCCACAGAGAATAGGAACCTTCTCCAGAAGTGGGGCATGTCATCCAAAAGGAAGTCTTCCCCGATTGAGGGTCCCCAGCCTAAGAAGAAGACTAAGAGACCTAGACGACCCTCTCGGCCTGACAAGCAACATCACACAGTCACTATGACCGCGGTGTCCCAAGTGGCTGCTCAACTGCAAACCACTTACCAGATGGTACCTCAACAGCTGGTTGCCCAGTCACCAGCATTCAACCCTGCATTTGAGAGGCAGACCACTACCTTCCGTCCCAAAGGTAGAGGCTCCAGACGGGCTCCTCAAAACACCCCTCACGAGGTAAGGGAGGTAGGGGAGTACCCGGTCAGGGAGGTAAATCCTCCGGAAAACAGAAGCAATGAGATGCTTCAGGTAGGACGGAGGCTCCAACAATTTCAGGATCGTTGGACCTTCGATCCTTGGGCCCATAGCCTAATCAAAAACGGACTTGCATGGATCTGGAGCAAGGCTCCACCATCATTTCCTCAATTCTTCCAGCACTCCACCCCCTTACTGGAAGAATATACCCTAGAACTATTGAGCAAACGGGTAATAAGGAGGGCAAAGTCCATTAAATTCCAGGGAAGACTGTTTTGTGTTCCCAAGAAGGACTCAGACAAACTCAGAGTCATTCTGGACTTGTCGCCACTCAACAAGTTCATCAAGAACAAATAGTTCATGATGTTAACCCTTCAACACATAAAGACCCTGTTACCAAAAGGGGCGTACACAGTCTCCATAGACCTGGCAGATGCGTATTGGCATATTCCAGATATCCAGCCCCTCTCCTCCTACCTAGGATTCAGACTACAGAAGAAGAAGTACATCTTCAGAGCCATGCCCTTCAGACTAAACATAGCCACAAGGATTTTCACGAAATTGGCAGACGCAGTCATTCAACAACTATGCCTATATGGCGTTCAGGTAGCAGCGTATCTGGACAACTGGCTGGTGTGGGCAGCATCTAGGACGGCTTGTCTGCAAGCATCCATGAAAGTGATCCAGTTCCTGGAACATCTGGGATTCAAGATCAACATTAAGAAGTCTCGACTTTCTCCAGCTCAAGAGTTTCAATGGCTGGGAATCCATTGGAACTTGAAGTCACACCGTCTCTCCATTCCTCCAAGGAAGAGGAGAGAGATTGTAGGATCTATCAAGAGACTACTGAAATCCGACAGGATCTCATGACGCCGACAGGAAAGAGTACTGGGCTCTCTCCAGTTTGCAGCAGTGACAGACCCAGTGGTAAAAGCACAACTGAAAGATGCGTCAGGAGTCTGAAGAAGATACGCATCAAATGCTCGAAGAGATCAAAGAAGACCGATACCGACCTTAATACGATCACTTCTCAAGCCATGGTCGAAGGCCAAGAACCTAAAGAGAACTGTGCCCTTGCAACCACCTCTACCATCGGTGACCATCCACACGGATGCCTCGACGGAAGGATGGGGAGGTCACTCCCATCAACGGAAAGTCCAAGGGACCTGGTCTTCTCTGTTCAAGACCTTTCACATAAACATTTTGGAGGCCATGGCAGTCCTTTTAACGTTGAAGAAACTTTCCCCTCGCAGATCAGCCCACATCAGGCTGATCCTGAATAGCGAAGTGATAATGAGATGTCTAAACCATCAAGGCTCGAGATCGCCCCAGATCAACCAACTTCTTCATCTCCCAGTTTTCCGTCAAACTATAGTTCCTTCAGAATAAGTACACTCTATATTTTCATGACAGCTGAAGTAAATGACATGCCTGTGTGAGTATTGATAAAAGGCCTTTTTTTTCACACTCCTAGCTCCCATTCATCAGGTTTTGCCTCTTCACGCCATATTTTACAAAATAACCTTATAAGTATTATGCGAGTCATTTCATTTGCGTCCTATATCATCTCAAGCAGTTCTTCTATCATATTCAGGAGCTTTCCATTTCTTGATTTTTTATGATACCTTTGACTTCAAACACACTAAATTTATTCATGAAGACATCAAGGTCATCCTCAGCTTCAGTATATGAATCAAAATATTCCTTTCATATATCCTATTCATGACCTCACTAAAATGTTTCATTAAACGGGGTCATTCTTTATATATTATTGTTATTACATGTCCCTCTCTCTTTTTCATAGGTATATGCTTCTTCTCCTTTGCCCCGTAGAGATTTCATTAATATTTAAATGACCAATTCTTACACTATAGCTACTCCCTCAATTCATATATTTGTCCGCATCATCTGCTTCCCTGCCTAAATATTCTCTCAAGTCATCCCTGGATTTTCTTTTGACCTCACTATCAATACTGGAATACTTCACATGCTCTACTATGCAATTTTCTATACTTCCTCGAAAACTTCCAACAATCAATTTCTGTCTTTGTATCTTTTTTTTTCATAGTATCCTAAGCATCATTTGATATTCATGACTTTCTCTTTGTAACTTCATGCCCCAAGAGTTCACTAACATCTTACTGAACTATTTTCCAAATGTCACACGATGTTTCGCAAATTTTCTGTTCTCCGTTTCTTAAAGTCTCTAAGACTGTAAATCGATTCCTAGATTCAATCGCAAATGTTTTTCTGGGATGCTCTCAATTTTAATTTCCGTGTGGCAATGAGGAGTTCGTGATCACTACCAATATCTGCACCTCTATAGCTTCTTACTTTTCTCAGAGTCCTTCCTCTCTCTTTATTAATGACAATGTGATCTATTAGATTTTTGCATTTGCCACATGGTGAAGTCTATGCAAATACTGGAAAATAGTACCTCCAATAACAAGATTGCTTGTTAAACACATATTTATAAAATATTCTCCATTTTCATTTGCAACTTCGCAAAGACCCTCCATACCCGTCTCATTTTCATTATTTTCATAATTCCTTTCAACTTCAGCATTAAGGTCACCAATCAAAAATTTCATATATCTTTTTGAGATCTTATCTATTATACTCTACTTGTTGTAGCTTTGCAATCTCATTCATTATTCTAACATCACAATTATCAATTTTCAATGTTCTTTAGTATTTATAAAACGGGAGAGTCTTATATCTCCCCTACAAACGGGATTAAGGGTCATTCGGTCATTTTTTTTCTATCCATAAACGGACTAAATTCATAAAGGAATCTTTGGCTAGATACATCAATGGACAGCCAGCTCCTTGTGATGCGCAGTGTCTGTCTAACTAAGAAAAAGGACCCCCGCTGGTCCTTACTAATTTCAGAAAGATAATCCGTCAGGTATCAAGAGTAAAAGTAGAAAAGACATCTTGTCTATCACCTTAAACCCAATCACTCACCCTGCTGCTAGTGACTTCTTTGATATTTAGTGTAAGGGGCTGCGGGGGCGGGGGGGGGGGGGGGGGAGCATCTACTCCACACACAAAGTTCTTGTTACTCCTCCATGTTACCCATCCACTTATATAACCGTTGGCAAACATGAATTGTTTAGATATAGCGCCTAGCATGGTTTATTTAATATTGTCTTTTACTGAGAATAAAATTATTTTCGTCCATTTTCTATCTAGTTTTTTTTTTATATAAAAGAAAAAGGATTAATGTGATTTAAAAATTTGTTCTTTCTGCAAATTATACAAACCTGTCTCTTGTTACTTCTTGAGCCTATTCCATATTTGTCTACAGCTTATTCTCCTCTCTTCCTTTGCCTTACTTTGTCATAGAAATCCCCCCCCCCCCCCAAAAAATGCAAATAAAATCCTATGGGTTTTTTTTTTTATATTAGAAGATCTACATGAAAAGTTTCTCTTTCCCTCATAGTTGTTGGTGCATAGGTTTGAATGATCTTCGTTTTATACTTTTCATTTCGTTTGATAATCGATCCTAGAATTCTAAAACTGATACAATGAAATTTTTCTATGATACCTGCATGATTTTCTATCATAAGGAAACCCAGTCCATTCTATTTGTTCTTTTCATGAGTTTTAAACAAAAAAACATGACCTTTTATTAATTCTGTATATGATTCCCCAGTTCTTCTAATTTCACTCAATTCTATTATATACCAATTTATTTCTTTCAGCTCTTCGGGTAACAGAGCAGTTTCCAAAGGTGGATGAATATATATATATATATATATATATATATATATATATATATATATATATATATATATATATACATATATATATATATATATATATATATATATATATATATATATATATATACATACATATATATATATATATATATATATATATATATATATATATATACATATATATATATATATGTATATATAAATATATATATATATATATATATATATATATATATATATATATATGTATATATATATATTATATATATATATATATATATATATATATATATATATATATATATATATATATATATATATGTATATATATATATAAATATATATATATATATATATATATATATATATATATATATATATATATATATATATATTTATATATATATATATATATATATATATATATATATATATATATATATATATATATATATATATATATATTTTATATATATATATATATATATATATATATATATATATATATATATATATATATATATATATATATATATATATATATATATATATATATATATATATATATATATATTTATATATATATATATATACATATATATATATATATATATATATATATATATATATTTATATATATAAATATATATACATATATATATATATATATATATATATATATATAAATATATATATGTGTGTGTGTGTGTGTGTGAGCGTGTGTGTGTTATTTTCGAGTAAAAAAGATTTTTAAAAACCTCGATTTTTTAATGACCAATGCAGTATTACCAAGTCTATATTGTACTACTCCATTGGTAAGGTTTTCATCGTCATACATTATCACCATAGTTTAAAAACAAAAACAATTAGAATAATAATCAATTAAAACATTAGATATTAGCCTTATGTAAACTGCAAATTTCACAAAATTTAAAACATAAAAAGTTTGAAAATTAAATTGGAACAGAAAAACTAAGAATAGATATAATAAATCGTAGGTAGAAACATAATAGAGTTAGAGAACTAACCCTAACTTCATCGAAATTGGGAATGAGTCTGTAGCAAACAATCAGCATCATTGGTATGTTTTTGGTAAATTCATCAAGTAGGCCTACCGGTATTTCATTTTATATATATATATATATATATATATATATATATATATATATATATATATATATATATATATATATATATATATATATACGTATATATATATATATATATATATATATATATATATATATATATATATATATATATATATATATATATATCATCTTCAACATCATCATCAGCCGTACCCAAAAGGTTCAACTTCCTTGGTCGTAAATAGTTCAATGCACCCGTTGAGATACTACCGCTAGAGAATCTCCTTTGACTGGTCAGACATAACTTCATTGGATCCCTCTCTCTGGTTACGGTTCACTTTCCCTTTGCCTACACATACACTAAATAGTCTGGCCTATTCATTACAGATTCTCCTCTGTCCTCATACACCTGTCAACACTGAGATTACCAAACGATTCTTCTTCACCTAAGGGGTTAACCAAAGCACTGTAATTGTTCAATGGCTACTTTCCTCTTGGTAAGGGTAGAAGAGACTTTTTAGCTATGGTAAGCAGCTCTTCTAGGAGAAGGGAACTCCAAAATCAAACCATTGTTCTTTAGTCTTGGGTAATGCCATAGCCTCTGTACCATGGTCTTCCACTATCTTGGGTTAGAGTTCTCTTGCTTGATGGTACACTCAGCTACACTATTCTCTCTAACTTCTCTTCTTATTGTTTTGTTAAAAATTTGTAGTTTATATAGGAAATATTTATTTTAATGTTGTTGCTGTACTTAAAATATTTTATTTTTCCTTGTTTCATTTCCTCACTGGGCTATTTTCCCTGTTGGGGCCTCTGGGCTTATAGCATCCTGCTTTTCCTACTAGAGTTGTAGCTTAGAAAGTAATAATGATAATAATGATAAAGGCTTAAGGCACGCCCTTCCACTTACGTCGTTTTATGGTCTTAGTACGCCCATTTATACCCGCAAATATCGTTTGTTCGTCAGTCCCTCGTCTTCTCTTCCTTCTACTCCTTTTGTTGAAATTTTTAGAGGCCCATTCTGTTATTTTAAATGTCCATATACTATTTTCATTCCTAGCGTATATATGTATATATATATATATATATATATATATATATATATATACATATATATATATATATATATATATATATATATATATATATATATGTATATATATATATATATATATATATATATATATATATATATATATATATATATATATATATATATATATATATACATATATATACGTATATATATATATATATATATATATATATATATATATATATGTATATATATATGTACATATATATATATATATATATATATATATATATATATATATATGTATATATATATACATATATATATATATATATATATATATATATATATATATATATCCTAAGCCTTGTATAGAGAAAATTTAGATGTATAAGTCAGTTTTATAGTGTTATTATTGGCTTTTTTTAAGAGAATTATATTTTGTAAATTATTGTGCGAGTTCGTTGAACTGTCTTATAGGTGATGGCTTAGGTCTTATGACTGACAGTATAATTCCATTACAGTGGAAGTTTCCACAAATCTAGTAGTTTCAGAATATTGATAAAGCTATAATGCCTTACTTGCTCAGAAAGAATTTCAGTACCCCTCAAATCATCAAAAGAACAATATGGTACTCGCTTGATATCTCGCTGTGCAATTTTATACTTAACCTTTTACTATAAAGTGAAAAAAGGTTTTGACCTTTGTCTCATTATCCGTGGCCATACGACATTATTTTTGTCAGATGCAAGAATACGTTTGTTTGAGTATGCTGTGAGCGAAGGTGTACTTTAAATCAGTGATATACAAGTTCAAGATACATAGGTATGCACAATTTAACAAAACAGACACTACTGCTGCAGGAGATGGAGTCAAGGGAGGAGTAGGTTATAGTGGGGTTGATAAAGAATATAGGTAAGAGCAAGAAACACAGGACTTAGAAAATAGGTTAAATAACCTAACCGAAGTAATATATAGATTATTACTTGAATGGGAAGAACAGCAGTGCCAGACCTCCAAGCAAGTGTTAGGCCTTTTGACGATTAATGGCCTAATGAATGGTTTCAATCGATCAAAGTGATTTTGACAGACTTTGAAATAGCCACATATGGGTGGTCAGAAAGAGAAAAATCAATACAAGCATTTAGAATACTCAAAGATGCTCCTGCAATGGAGGTAATTTGTTGTCCACAAGACAGTTTAAGATGTTATACGAAAAAAATAATGATGTTTAATTGAAAAATGTGTCTTGCCCAATGCAGGAAAAGATGACATGAAAGAAAATTATCAACCAAAAATTCGAGTGGATGAGTCAGTTCTAGGATATGTAACGCATATTTTTTGAGAATGTGATTTGTTTGCTGCTAGGAGTGCCAATCTCAAAGCGTGATAAGAAAGCACACTTGAAGGTTAGTAAACCCGTATCTATACACCTATTTGTTTGATGATAGTCTCTCTTAAGCAGATGCAGTATGTATTAGCAATACAAAACATTCTAGACAGTTTGGGAAAATAATCCTACAGACTCTTGAAAAGTTGCTGGCCATGGGAACATAAACAATGAACCACAGCAACTGACCACCAAACTGGGGGAGGGGAGAATGAAGTCAGCAGGTGAAAAGAGTCCTCAGATGTTGGCAGAGTAAGGGAGATGGGTACTAACAAGTAGAATCCCCTACTTGAGAATCTCCCTGCTGTTATAACTGTCAAGCCAACGGTCATTTATCTTGAGAGTGCCCGACAAAAAAAGCCGAGAGTGGGCGAGCTATGGTACACCACCCCCAGGCAAATATCCGAGGACGAGAGGGCAGATGAAGAGGGAGACGAGGGAGACAAGGGCCACCACCCATCATGACAGCAGCAGCAGTTAACGAAGCAGCAAGTACGATGGAGCATGACCCAATGAGCATGCCAGCAGTGGCACCTCAGTCAGTACACCCAACCTCACCCCCATAACATTAGAGACGGCAATAGTGAGCAACGGTATTGCAAGCGAGGTCGTTAACACATGCTGCCCATTTTGGGATACAACCTGTCTACTCGGAACTCTAGAAATCAGGATAGTCTGCCAGAAAAGTCAATCCAAGCACTGATTGACACAGCGGTTAGCATTTTGCTTCTGGAATATTTTCTATTTTGGTGGGGTAGCTTAACATTTTGGGCCAGTTCTTCCTTCCTCTTCTGTGATCTAGTAGTTACTCCTATGGAAGCACCTTTAGAGAGGGTATCAGTTACTTTGTTAGCTTTACCCTCTATGCGGCAAAACCCCTTTTTGTTAAATTCAAAGCATCTTTCAATCCACCTCGCTTGTCTAGGTGTCAAGTTTATCTTGTAAAATGAATCACGTAAGGGTCAATGATCACTTTGCAACTCAAACAACTGACCTAATAATAAGAATGGATGCCTCTCTTGAACCCAAAGAATAGCCAGTGCTATAATGCCTTGAAAGAAAAAAACCGGGCCGTTCTTCACCCTCATCATCTCGTTGAGAAATTACCCCACCAATAACTTTGTTACTAGCATCTGTAGTCACTAAAAACAGGCGATCGAATCTAGGATATACGAGTAACTAATCGCTAGTTGAGGCAGCTTTCAATTAGTTAAAGACCCTTTCTTCATCCAATCACTAATTTATTACTTATTGTTTCTTTATAGCATCTAAGGGTCTCTCTATCTTTCTAAACCCTCTTATGAATTTGCAGTAATATCGCAGAAAAATATACACTTTCATTAAATGTATTTTAATACTATAATGGCACAATACTTCTAAAACTTAATGAATAATGTTATCATGTTCTTCTGCCTTTTCCTTTGTAATCATGATATTATCTACATAAAAAAAAAACATTATTACCAATTGAGGTAGGCAGCATACCATCATCACTCCAGAAAAATGACTAGGATAATTTTTCACCCTCAAAGAAAGAAAACTAAACTAAAATAGTTGGTCGTTGGCTATAAAGGCCGTTTTGCATTTATTGGTTTCCTGGATGGGTATTTCATAGTATCCAGATTCTAAAACGATAGTTGTGAAACAAATACTATCCCATACCTTTACGAGTAATTCTTCCATCGAGGGCAATGGAAATACATTATCCTTAGCGACTGCATTCAACTTCCTATAATCAAACCAGAATCTTACCGAGTGATCTATTTTCCTAACTGATACAATTGGAGATGCCCAGGTGTATTCGCTCGCCTTGATAATCCCTTGTTCTCCTAATTTACTATTTTCTCTCTCTATCTCTCTTTGGAACGGAATAGGTACCTTATAAGGAAGGCCTTGACCTGATGGGCGCCTCGTCCCACGTTTTAATACTTGAGGAAAATCAAACAACTCTCCCCTGTGGCTCGTCCCAAATTAGAATTACATCAGGATAAGTATTAAAAATGTTACTAACTACACGTTGATATCCTAGCAGACATAGTTTTCGAGCTTGCCTATTCAAATTCTGAATCTGTTTGTCTGTGCGGGCTGGAGTGAGGCACCCAAAATATCATCATTAGTAATTTCATATAACTCCAATTCACACATAGAATCACTTCCTAATACAATTCTTTTTTATGTAATTAACTATTGCAATATCTATTTTGTTCTCTTTTATTTCTAGCAAGCCTTCTAAGACTGTGTGAGCCCATTTTTCATGTGGTTTGATAACAAACTGTGGGAGAGGCTGTGGCGGGTTAACTACTATGCTCTTAAGCACCTGGGGAGGCAATATTTCTCTTTTTTTTTTTTCCGTAAAACCATCACCTTGCCCACTTGTTTCTCTCTTCACGCACAGACAGTTACTCTGTCATGACTGTCTATAAACAGAATGCCCCCTCCTGCCATAACTGTTACTCCGTCTCTTTTCTCTTATTTTGTTATTCATAATAAAATCAAGGCTACCTGGAATACCCAAGGTAGGTAAGATGAAAAATCTTAAGCAAACTTTACTGATCCCACCTGAAAGTTGCCTCTCATTTATGTCTTGCCTGGAGTTTGTTTCCTCCTGGCGTGTCGAGGATTTTTTAGAGAATTTCAATAGCTTGAAAACCATGAAAGCTGAGAGGAACACTAGTGGAGTTCGTGTTCCTGGCAAGTTTTTTTAGTGTTCTCGTCAAAACATCAGCGTTTTAAAGAATGCGTAACTTCAACATCATCAACATGATGAAAAAGATAAAATAGACTTGCAGTAGTACAGTAATTAAGACCATAAAAGCAACTAAATTTTCCCACAAATGCCTGCAATCGGCTCTTGTACCTTAATTCCATCGCCATTAAACTAATATCTTTGTTCTGTCAATCTCTTACGATTAAGATGAGAGTTCATTTTATGAAATGAACTTATCCTATATTAATCTTTCCCACTCTTTATAGGATTTAGTAGGAATCCAGGATGAATGTCTTTGCATTAATCCATACCTCTGTATGATAAAACGTACATCAATACTTTTGACCTAAAGATCATTGATAAAGAAAAAAAAAAAAGAAATATGTACTTTAATTGAAACAAAATAGAAATATTAAACCTTTTGAAGTAGTTTACTAACAATGTATCCTCCTAACGTGTTATCGAGTACCTGTCTGAGCAAGGCCTTCTCAAAAAAAAGTAGAGGGTAGTGTGTGGGTAAGAAAGGTCTGACGTCACACGAATAGTGTTTACCTAGCGCTAGTTTACACTTTGAATGAAAGGGTCGCACTCTATTTCTATCCAGTTTTTTGCTGTTATCATCGAAAATTTTATCGTTTTTTATTTCATAATCCTTCCTTTTACAGAATTGCTAATCACAGCGTTGTGGAGAGTCTTGTCTTAACAAATTAGCTGATGATAGAGCACTATTCCAATTGGATTCATCTGATGCGGACCATGATTCAGAAAAAGAAAATGAAAAAAAAAAATTATATAGAAAGTAAATAATGTCCGTAAAAGCAACTACAGCTTAAAATAAAACAACATAATCCCTTAAAATACGCTTATGAGCAAAGAACAAAGAAATTGTTAACCTTGACTGTAAAAGAAATAAATACTGTTAAATGCTTTAGGTAAAGAAAATACATAGTAACTCAGACATACTATTCTTTAAACAATTACCCAGAGAGAGAGAGAGAGAGAGAGAGAGAGAGAGAGAGAGAGAGAGAGAGAGAGAGAGAGAGAGAGAACTAGAAAGCAGCCCGGTATAATTAGCAAAATTATCAACCATCAATAATAATGAAAGATTATCGAATTCATAATATAGTTAGTCGGAAGAGTAATAAAGAAATAATGACGTTTAAGAGGAATTGCTGAATATACAATCACATGTCTGATATTCTGCATATTTTCTTTACGTGAAGCTTTTAACAGTATCTATTTATCTAACTGTTAATGTTTATAATTTACCTTTTTTTCCTTTTATAAAATGAAACAACCTAACTGTAACACGCTAACTGAGAGAGTATATCTTATTTTTGTATGCAAACGTAGTCTGGAATTAGGCTATTACCACAGGAATGTTTTAATTCCATTCCCTTTATTCATTGTTAATTGTCGCAAACGAGGTGAATGACCTCATATGAAATATCAAAATTTTCGCGAACGAATCTCATCCAACACATA
>NC_090730.1:104487030-104502030 GCF_036898095.1 Palaemon carinicauda
TATGAGTGGAATGGTTATTTTTGGTGGTGAAGTAAATTGTTCCTAGAATAATTCACACATCCAAATGAAAATATCAGGATTAATGGGAAACAGATTTTTGTTCCTACCAAATTCAATGGTAACATCTACAATTAAAAAGATGCTGCAGTACCAACCGTGTGTCACACGATCGTACATAGTTCATTTTGTGTATATATTATGCTTGTATCTTCGCTCTTCCCTCACACTATAAAGAACCAGAATAAACATGTCTGCTTTTCTCCTCTGTAACAGTGTTGATTTTTGAACAGGAAAATTCTTGTTGCTTTGAGATTTTGTATATGAAGAAGAGTGTTCTACAATAAACTTACTCAGTTGCTTCCATCCTGTCTTTGAGTCACAACCTTCTCTCGGCTACGTCACATTGGTGACCCCGGAGCGACTCGCTCCTCCCGCCTTCACCTCCCCCCCTCCCCCACAGCCTCTCACCATTACTATGACGCCGTCAACGCATACCTTCTGCAGCAGTACTCGCCGTCGCCAGCCGTCCGTATAGCAACGCTTTTTCAGCTCTCTCAACAACCGTTGGGGTACCAAAGGGTTTCGCTCACCCTCGGGAAAATGACCAGTATTACTCGCCTGCAACCTGCCGCAGACGACTCTCCTCATGATGTGAACCCACTTCATGACCTACAAAACCTCCATCAACGCCTCCACTCGTGACGTAGAGGATACCTATTCAACTTCAACCGAAGCTGACGTGAATGCAGTAGGACATACACGCCTATGAAATCCGTAGGACACACACGCCTATGAATGCCGTGGGCCTATGTATGCAGTAGGACACACGCTCCTATGAATGCCGTAGGACACACACGCCTATGAATGCCGTAGGACACACTCGCCTATGAATGCCGTAGGACACACGCCTATGAATGCCGTAGGAATGCCATGACGAGCCGGAGCGGCAACAAAGCCACCCATCATCCACCACTCGCTCGCGCCCAAACCAACGACTTCTACAGCTACTCACTGCCGCTATTCAGTGCAGTTTTTGCTACTACCACTACAGATTAAGGGCACCCTATTTTACATGTACAGTATGTCATTTTTAGGGGGGGAGCCATGTACCAACCTTGTGTCACACGGTCGTACATAGTTCATTTTGTGTATATATTATGCTTGTATCTTAGCTCTTTCCTGGCACTAAAAAGAACCAGAATAAACATGTCTGCTTTTCTCCTCTGTAACAGTGTCGATTTTTGAACAGGAAAATTCTTGTTGCTTTGAGATTTTGTATATGAAGGAGAGTGTTCTACAATAAACTCACTCAGTTGCTTCCATCCTGTCTTTGAGTCACAACCTTTTCTCGGCCACGTCACACTACTATTATGTTAAATGTAGCAACATTACAGCGAACTGTGTGATAGTAAGCTACATCAACAAGGGACAATGCCGATCTCATAAACAATATCCAGCCCGAGTTGCAGGTATTAATATATATTTTTTATCTCTAATTTTTTTCTGGGCCAGCTGATTATCCCATGGAGACCTTTTTGATGTGTGTGGTCTCCTTACTTATAACTCGTTTCTTTTACGTCTCGAACTCCCAACCTACTTGCGTGACGTCTTCCCCCCACTATCCAGGGTTGTATTCCAAAGGTAGTACAAGGAAGTCAGGAAAGTCACTTGGATTTCTGTGAGCATTTCCTAACTTTAGTAGGGTATGTAAGCCACAGATGTCGCTCATATACTGTGCGCTTGCTCTGATACCTCCAGATGGAAAAAAAAATCGCCAGCACTCTTTTCGAACTATGATGGGTGTTTTTTTATCGCGCTTGCTAAAATTCTAATGCACACCATGAATAAAACCACACTTACCACTAAAAACCATGCTATTCAATTTTCTATTTTCATTTAATCCCATGAATATATTGTATCTACATCCTTCTCAGGGGAATTTGCGATCTCATATTATGATAACACTAATTCAAGTCATCAAAACAATTGAAACAATGCCGTCGCCCAAGGTAAAACAAGAAGCATATGTTGAATAAATCACCCTTCAAGCGTAAACTATCATGTAATGGTGCATTTTTTCCTCGCATTTATCGGTGCAAAGTTGAGGTTGGGTTGTATATTGCATGTATATGGGATAATAACTAGCATGTGTACTAGTCAAAGTCCGAGATTATACATTGAAGCAGTACGTGATAAAGGCTAAGACCTACAAGACGCCCTTATTTTACTAAAAAAAAGTCATAACTCTGTATGATTCAGTCCCTATTGACAACTTCTCTTCAAAGTATTAGTTACCCCACTTTACTTGCATAATCAAAGAGTTTCATACAGGTTGAAACTGATTATACATAATATGAAGTTCTATGTACTCAAATTTCTAGGGTTTCTTGAGAAACAGAAATCAAACGCTAAACAAATAAAAACATCTTTTTACCATATCGTAATATGGTATGAGAAATAATTTGTCTGTTAACAAACCTATGTCAATATTAGACCTCTCACCACTGATCTCCCTACCTATAGCTTAGTGTAAGGCACAGGTCCTATCTCGGACACGTATATATCACATATTCTGTAAGTTATATTCGCAATATTTTTTATACGTTAAATACAAGGCCTAACCTTAACTTGCATTTTGTAGACGTGTGTAGTCTTAAGATTTACCATATTCTGAAGGTGATATACTCAGTTTGGTGTTCAATTATAGTAACAAATGTTACATATACGTATTAAATTTCGTATTGACTCGTCTTGTGTTAAGGAAGAGAGTCCTCAGCTTTGAGGAAGTAAATGAGCAAGCAACAAGCCATGTAAGTATGAAAAAGAATATATGTTGTCTAATTATCAATGCGCTTTAATACAAACATATGGAAAGCATTTAATGAAAAACAATAGACCAATTAATGGATAACTGTTATAGTAACGTATGAACCCTCCGAAATAGCGAATCCCATAATAGTTTTTTTAGCTAATTAGTTGGGCGCGTTGGCAATAGATGTCACTGATTAGGCACACAATTCTTTTTATAGGTAAGATTTTCTGTTTTTTCTATACTCTCCTTGACTGTATTAGAGACGGCCTTGGTCAGAGTCAGTGCTTTCAGGGAGATTGTTCGAAGCGTGACGCCATGCGCAAATGGAACGCATTTTCTCTCTCTCATGACCCGATCTTTTTCAAAGAACCTTGAGTCCTCTCTTATAATTTTTTGTTTCACATATAAAGGGCAATGGAATGCAACAAACAAAAAACTTTCAGATACTGGTATGGAATCTCGTGGATTTTGTCTTTAGATTTTTTGGCGGTGGCATATTAATACAACACTTGTTAATAATTTCGATCTGTCAGTTAAAATTGTCGATAACAAAAAGGTGGATTAGGTAGCAGAAAGGTAGAGAATGATAGGCTATACAACAACCAAGGTGTTCTAGGTTTTCAGCATCCTTATATTTAGTGTATGTCCGTCGCAAGAGTAGAAAAAACGAAAAAGCCAAGACGAAAATAATATTCTCAAAATATCTAGTATGGAGTTACTCAAAATTGTTTTCTGAAGATAGTTTCACATTATTTTTCCATATCTGCTCTTTTTTCTAGTCATGAAACGTAAGTTGAAATAAAAGATAAAATTTGGCAATAGAGAATAAATGTTGCATTTACATTTTCCGTTTTATCTATTTTCATTTATTTGACGTGGATTCTAAACAATATGCAAAAGATATACTTAATGGATTAGCTTGTACCATATTACTGTTGTATTACGAAGATTTAAAGATTTCTTATGCAGTAACACACGTTTTTCCTGCACTTCAGGTTGCAATGCTGACTGCAACGATTAAGCATGGTGAAACGTTTTAACGTGAGGTACATTAGGTACATTAAGTGAATCTGTAATTTCTGAGTAATTCGGAGAAATAATTGAATGATAATTAGTAGGCACCGCTTGAAATATTACTTGTAATATCTGGCAGTAATTAAGAATTTCGAGAAAGCAGTGGGAAATGATGACAAGATTCGTGATGGTAACGATGGTCATAATACATGTCCTTGGGAAAGCTTTTGGTTGCACATAGCAATTAGAAACATTAATGAAATGTTATTCGCTTGATATTCCTTGGTCCTTGTGCGCGATCATCTACTATTTAAGAAACTTACAAAAGAAAGGGATATTTTTTTTTTTTTTTTTGGTCTTACGTTTTTCTATGATACCTCTGACTATTATCAAATCATAAAACAATACTAATTAATCTCAATCTTTAATTATTAATATACTTTTTCATTTTTTTCGCAACCTGCATTTATATAGGGTAATAGCACACTACCAAATATTAAATTGATTTTCAAATGAATGTTCAAGTGTCTGAAGTGTTAAAAAATTAAACTGCTTGCTGTAACCCATCCTGCACGCCTTTCGTAAATCCTCAGTAATTGAGACGGAATGTATCATATAAACCACTATGTCGTTTATGCCTAATATGAAAATTCAATGTTCTTATAAACAACCAACAATGTTCCTAAAATCAATTAATCGAT
Source organism: Palaemon carinicauda (assembly GCF_036898095.1). Classification (NCBI taxonomy): domain Eukaryota; kingdom Metazoa; phylum Arthropoda; class Malacostraca; order Decapoda; family Palaemonidae; genus Palaemon; species Palaemon carinicauda. The sequence goes on from NC_090730.1 coordinate 104,491,558, forward strand.
AGAGTGCTGGCGTGCTTAGTAAAAGTTAAAATCTATTACATACTTTTTGTCCCTGAAGCAGATGAAAACATCGAATTTCATATCAATAATAAATTCCATGAGTGAACTATTTATAAACCGAAAGAGAAATTAAGTAAACAATCTCACATCCCAGGTCTAAGAAAATTCTCCAAAACAAAAATTAAATAGTAGATGTAAACACGGCATTTGAAACTTTGTGCATTATCTGTTGGACCTTGCACGTAGCTATATTGGAAAATATCGATTCAAAATTTCATTAATTACAGATGCGGGTTGTCTAGGTGGCTTCCTATTCAATATAATTTGAGAGAGAGAGAGAGAGAGAGAGAGAGAGAGAGAGAGAGAGAGAGAGAGAGAGAGAGAGATCAAATGGTTTTGTATTTACTGTAATCAATATAACAGGCTAATCGTCTACAATATAAATTCAATTTTAGACATTCATGCATATCAAAATTCTGATTTGCACAATTATGCAAGGTTTCTAACGTCACTGACTGTATTATGCTTCCAACAACCTTTTGGTATTTTTCAAATCCTAGATTGACTAATAAAGACTTTAGTCAGATTTTAGAGATTCATAAATCGCAACAGTTTCTCTTTTTTTTTAGCCTACCATCTTGAAATCCAATATGGCGTCACAAAATCAACTTCTAACTAGAACCATTCAATTCCTTGACCTCAAATATGTATATCTAGACACTAAAACAAAGTCTCTAGCTGGTATATAACCAGAATTATCTGTAATTAAAGATATGTAAGCCGCCATTTTGAAATCCAATATGGCGGCCACTTTGAGGATACTACAAAAGTGGTTCCATATCTGAAAAATTTTCCCAATATAATATTCTATCATTCCTCCATGTTTGGTGCTTCCATCACCAAATGCACAATCCTTATGAATTTTTTTGCTATGCTGCTGTACTATTATGGCCATAAAGACTTCTAAACAATAGACGGCTAATGGCTTTATATGAACTACTAGTCTTTTAATGTTGAAACCCTAGAAATTTGAGTACATAGAACTTCATATTATGTATAATCAGTTTCAACCTGTATGAAACTCTTCGATTATGCAAGTAAAGTGGGGTAACTAATACTTTGAAGAGAAGTTGTCAATAGGGACTGAATCATACAGAGTTATGACTTTTTTTAAGTAAGCTGATAAAAAAGTTGTGGAGGAAATTTATAAGAAGTCAGCTTTGTTTTCAAGCTATGTAACTTTCTGAAGATAAAGCTACAACCGATTATATAATTATTGATATCTTATAGTCAAGTATTGGCATAGGGAATCTTTTTGTGTTTATGCTATCTGCAGATGTTTTTATTTCCAGTGTACTGCACATGCATCACAGTGCACTGTAACTGTATTTCTGAGTTTTGTATATATCAATATCGCTCTTCCTTTGCACTGATAACCTGTTCAAGCCTGTATTGTCATGAATCATCGTGTTAAAGTTTTTGTACCGTTCTTGCTTGGAACGGCTTGCATGTAAAACCATGATCCGCTGAAAAAAAGTTAGTTGCATTCGCCTCGCCTCTCATTTATCAGTTAACTGGTCGCTTGCACAATTGGTGACCACAAGAGTAACTAGCTCTCTCCCGCCTTTCCCCCTCACTGCTATATCTTACTGTTCGTTGATGTGGCCTTCCGATACTGACTTCTATTAACACCACATTAATGAAAATACCATCCTTTGCTAGAATAGAGGCCTTCACCAGGTTTCAGCAGGCCGAGGTCCAGTTTTGCATGACTCAGTAAAGCTCCAAAGCAGAACATGATATTGCGGCAATCCGCGAGGAAACTTTCTTGGAAATCTTCAATTACCTTTATGAGCAAGGGGACACCCCAATAATGTATGACACCCTCAAAGTATACCTCCTGAATCACTATCCACCCTCAACAGCCGAACACATAGTCAAGCTTTTTCTTCGCTCTCAACAACTGTTGGGGAACAAAAAGGCTTGCCTCAGCCTCAGGGAAATGACCAGTATTGCTCGCCTGCATCATGCAGCAGAGGTGAGCCTACTTCGTGCCCTTTGAGTACAACGCTCACCCGAACCAATACGCGCTGTCATACCCGATGCTGATAATTTACCCGTGAAGGACATGATGACCAAAGTCGATGCCCTCATGGACTGCCACTTCACCGTCTCAAAAACCTTCTTCAAGGACACCCCTCCCGACGAAGAAGACAACTAATTCATTATCGACAGAAGCTGATGCATATGTGGTAGGATACAGACAGCCACATCGTGACATGCTGAAGCAGCCACAGAGCCTCCCACCACCCACTACTTGCTCACGCCCTAACCTACAACCTCAACACCGACTTACTGATGCCCATCGGCTGCAGATATGTTACTTATATTCCAGATTGGGTGCTGCTGTGAAGAAATGTGTGAACGGTTGTCAGTGGGCAAAAAACGTATTCTGTAAGTAGGCCATCGCTTGTGATGGTGGGCTTACCTGTCACTAACATTTTCTTTTTACATGATGTAGGTACGGGCATGTGATTTTTGGTGGACACAGGTACCACATGCCGTTCTCTTCTAACAAGACCACTCCCGAGGACACGATGTACTCTGTCTAAACCTGCAGACATCCACCTTGTAGCTGCCAAATGATCTGCAATACCTACCAACGGTTATAAGAAATTTGCCTTATCATTTAGAAGCAGCAAAAATAACTGGAAGTTTCTCGTTGCTAATAACACATTGCCAATCATCATCATGGATTTCCTCTCACATTATCACCTCCAGGTTTATGTCACTCACCCATGGATAGTCATAGCTGAATTTTACATGTCAACATCAGCTCACCCACAGATGACAACAGCCACCTCCTCAATTCCTACCTGGAAATTTTCCTTCCAAAACTTTTTGAAACGCCAACAGTTCCTGCCAAGCATGGTATTTATTACCGTATGAAAACAACAGGGGCCACAACTTTGCCAGATTCAGGCGTCTGGCACCAGATCGTTTAGCAGCTGCTAAACAAATGTTTTCCGAAATGGAAGAAATAGGCCTTTTCCAAATGGCATTAACCCGTGGTCATTACCCTTACACATTGGACAGATGTCTCTATGCATTCGTTTTTGGATTATAGATGCCTGAACTTGCAGACAGAACCAGATTACTACCCCCCCCCCCCCCCAACATCACCGTCATGACCATCTACTTGCATAAAATTCCTGAAAGGATATTATCAGGTGCCTATAATCCCAGAAAACATTCCCAAGACCACCATCACCCCATCCCCCTTCGGCATATACACCTTCAATCACTCCTGTTTTGGCCTTCATAATGCTGAGGCTGTTTTTCAATACATCATGGATAGCATCTTAGCGGACTTCCCTTCTGTGTATGTTACATGAAAGACACACTTGTGTTCTGTTCCTCCAAAGATGAACACCTGTGTCACCTATCCATTGTGCTTGGCCTACTACAACAGAACAGCCTTTTATTCCGGTAGGACAAGTGTACTGCACCGTATAGCTCCTGAAGGACTCTACCCCTCCCTGAGAAAGTAGCAGCCGTTCAGAACTTCTCAGGCCCTTGACCATCAAACCACTGCAAGAATATTGGGGCATGATCAAATATTTTCACCAATCCCTGCCCGCTATCGCTGCTACTCCCCCCCCCCCCTCTCCTCTAAGTCTCTCTCAAGGGCAAGCCAAAATATCTAAAGTGGGGTCCCCTTCATGAAGTGGCCTTCTGCAACGCAAAGAATGCTCTATCAACAGATGTTGTTGTTATTTTTCCCTTGCCACATGCACCTCTCCTTTTCTCTACCAATTCCAGCAACTTCACTATAGGTGCAGTCATCAAGTAGGTGGTCAATAGTTCGCTCCACCCATTGGCGTTCTTTGATAGAATACTGTCCAAGGCAGAATTGGGCTATTCTACCTTATACTGCAAATTGCTGGCTCAACACTTGGCTATCTATTACTTTCGTCAGTTCTTGGAAGGTACGCACTTCATCATTTGTACGGATCATATGCTTCTGGTGCATACCTTCAATCAACAGTCCGATGCCTGGTCTGCCCATCAATACCCACATATCTGCACATCGCTCCGTTGGGAAGATGTCCATTTTGACGACTCCAACGGCCCCCTCTTCTGTGACGTTTGTACTGGTAGACCTAGGCCATGAATATTTGCTCCCACATACCCACAGGTATTTCATTTCATCCACGGCCTTTCACATCCTTTCACCGATCTACTGCACATCTACTGAAGACAAAGTTTATTTGGCATGGCATTACTAAGGATGCCAAGGATTGGGTTACGCCAGTACTTCTTACAAAATTTAAAAAGTACACCAACACAAGGATTCAGGAGTGGGCCCCTGTCCTTAACCTCACCGTTGCTTTGCCCACATTCACGTCAACGTATTAGATCCCCTACCCACATAACAAGAACATTGGTACCTGTTCACTATCATCAACCACTTCACTCCTAGGACTGAACCCATTCCCATGGAAATTGCAAAATCCGTCTCATGTACTGTACATCTGCCTTACTCTCAGGATGGATAGTGAGATTTACTATCCCTGAGCATATTACCTCAGACAGCAATACCACTTCTACCCAACTATTGTGAACATCATTAGCGAATCTCCTGGGAATCACCTTACACCAGTCAACTGCCTATAACCCTGCTACCAAAGGAATGGTTGAATATTTTCCTCGCTCCCTCAATGCAGTTTTGATGTCCCGCTGCAAGAACTCCAACTGGTTTACTCTGCTTTCCTGGGTCCTCCTTGGACTAAGGATGACTCCTAAGGACATCCAAGATGGCTTGGCAGCTGAAATGATGTATGGGGACTCGTTGGTCATCCTTGCTGATTTTTTTTCCGTCGACTACATGCTCTGACAATATCCATGTTTTAGGAATTACTACTCCATGCTGCCAGACTTGCAAACCCCCAGCGAAGCAACGCCTACCACCAGATTTGGGCAAGGAATCGCTCGTTTTCATGCATGACACCAGCAAGCCACTGCTAGCGCCCCCATTAATGGGCTCTTTCCTTGTGACCTGTCAAACAACAAAGGAATTTTTACTGAACATTCGTTAAAAGGAAGACACGGTCTCCATTGATTGCCTTAAACATGCATATCTCCTGTAAGTTAACCTGCCTACAGTGCACCTCTTCAGACCAGGCCACCATATTTCATATGAATGTTTATCAAGGAAGGTAGGCATTTACCGGATGTGAATCACAGAGGCCCGCACGTGTATCAGACACACCTGCACACTAAAACAGTATTTCTGTTTTTTGTGCATATCGATATCACTCTCGTCTTGCACCTATAACCGGTTCAAGACTGTATGTGCATGAAATATTGTGTTTTAATTTTTGTGCCGTTCTTGATTGCAACAAATCGTATATAAACTCATAATCCAATAAGATAAAGTTAGTTGCTTTCACCTCGCCTCTCAGTAATCGCCTAACTGGTCACTCGCACAACAAAAAAAAATATGGATGCAATTTGAGAAATTTAAAACATCGCAATATCATGAGAAAATTACGGAAAAGGACATCGTTAAGAAATTAAGGATATTTTTTTTTATCTAATATGTTAATGAAACAGATTTCCTAAATGTTTAGCCATAACCTAATAGTGCTCTCATTTACCTAAACACAGATTTTTTTAACTTAAGTATCTAAACTATGATTACACTCAAGATGCTATGAGGTCATCAGTATGAAATTATTACTGAATTACGTTCTTTGTGGCCATAATTGGCATCATTCATAACAAGCAAAGATACCCAGAGTCGTCAGGGCTCAATGGAACGAGCAAGTGGTAACATAAAGCGTTGATGGCTGACAATGATTCACCAAACTGGGCAACAGGCGTAGAATTTTTTCAGTGTTCCAAGAATACTGCCTACCACGCAGTGATCAAGAGAAGTTCATATACTGCAATGTTCAATAGGACTGCCAGAGTTAGAATAGCATCAACATCACTTCCACAAGAAATCATCAGTTCCCTGCAGTCTGAACAAGACCCTATATGACTATGTTTCAGGAACTAGAAATATGTATCAACAAGTCTTAAACAAAAAATTATAGATACAGAATCTGCCAGAGACAAAATTAATGAGCCTGACCATGAGCATGAGCCTCTATGTCTACATCAATCAGACCTTGACCAGCTGCAGACCAGCATCAACACCCAATCTATAGCTACCAGTAAACTGGAACAATAGCATCAACCTGACCATGATCAACTGCAGAGCAGTAAAAACTCTCATTGCATAGTTGCCAGTGAATCTCAGAAACAACAAGCAGAGTGTATGGTGTAGTGAGACCGAAAAAAGTCAGTAGCAGGAGAGATAAGAGACAAAATTGCTCCTCCCATTGTTTTAGTTCATCAAAGAATCTATCAGTGGAGGACAAGGTTCTGTTTAATTTTCGTGTAATGGTCCCAAAAACGCTAAACAAACTGATGCAAATGTTTCCGATCTAAACTCCTATGCAATAGTAGATTTCATAGTAGTCTTAACTGCACAAGCAAGTAGCAAAATCAGTACTTTTGTTGCCATATGCTTTATTTTTAAACAACCGTTGTACTTTAATCATTTGTGTGAGTTTTCTTGTGAATAAAAGTATTTAAGTATGTAAATGATATGGCTCAACATAGTAAATAAAAGATTGTGTTGCATATATTGTTCTATTATTCAAGTGATATGCATTTTAATTAGCGTAATACTCTTATAAATCTGTAATTGTGTTGTCAAGTTTCAATATTATTCTAGTGAATTTTTATCTATTGTTTTAGTATAATTTGTGATTTTCTTATGAATTTTTTGGATTTATTGTGTAATGTGATTTATTTTTTTCACAAACATGTATCCCTCTCAGTATATGTACTATCATTTCATAGTACCATGTTCAGAATGATTTCCTGTGTTTTTATAACGTGTAAACTTACCTTTTTTATGAAGCAAATTATAGCAGAAATTTGTTACTTCCTTTCCCATGTCAAAAATAAAACACTTCTTTAGTCATTTTGCAGAATGGCTGAGCAAAAAAGTCACTCATTTCATGAAATTGCAACAATTTTCAGTCATTTTATGAAATGACTGACTTCCATAGGCCCTACTTGCAATGAGTAACAGTTTTAGTAATTTCATGAAATAAGTAATTTCACTGTTGGGCTGTATATGTTAATGTATTAATTTTATCACTTACTGTTTTGATTATCTTTTTTTTTTTAAATAAGAAACAAATTCCCTTTGATATCTAATTCGCTCAGCCAGTGGATCAAAGACCTATAGAGAATTCGTTTGTAACCGATATTTCTGGCCAGAAACTTATTTGAACTTTAGCGCCAAGAGAAATAAGGGTAAACATCTGACTCAACTTTTTTGGTTGTTAGTGCCATGAGAAATAAGGTTAAACAGTTGACTTATCTTTTTCGGTTGTAAAAAAAAAAAAAAAGATAAGAGTTAATTCTGACTCTAGCTAAATTCATTCCAGATGAATTCACTTGCACTTGAAATCGAAGTAAACCAATCTTCTCAATTACATGGAACACCTGGCTGTTTTGAAAATAATTTGTCAATAACAGTCGCGATTTTTACTTTTCAAAGGAGGCCCAAATATCCTTTAACATAGAATTCTCTCTGCCACGGGACCATAGACTCTAAGGATAAGCCTTTAAGAAAAATATATTTGCCTGGGCAATGAATTGAACCTTATATTCGATAAAAATGAGAGTAAACATTGCAATAGCTCATTCAGTCGTGATGAGAGATAATGGTTGATTCCGAAACTGCAGTAATTAATCTTGTCTAATTCAGAATTAGTAGTTGGAATCGAAATTTACCTGTCTATACCATTACAGCGGATTGGTAAGTATGTAACACATCACCATGTTTTAATTTTGTTGCCAACACATGTAATTTCCATATTTGAGAATGAGCCCAAATACCGTTTAATATCAAATTCACTCTTCCACTGGATCACAGAGCCCAAAATAGTAGACTAGCCAGGGCCTCAGCCACATGTTATGACTCTACTGGTATAGACTTTTAGGTTAATTTGACTATCCAGATAGTTCGACATTGACTCAGTCTCTGGTTACAGTTTAATTTTGTCCTTCACTTACGCATACACGGAAGAGTCTAGCATATTCTTCATATATTGTTTTCTTTCCTCATACACCTGACAACACCGCGATAACTGAAAAGTTCTTCCCTCAAGGGGTTAAATGTAATTGTTCAGTGGCTACTTTCCACTTGGTAGCAACTGAAGAAAAGCTGTAGCTATGGTAAGCAGCTCTTCAAAGGAGAAAGGCACTCTAAACTCCAACCACTGTTCTCTAGACTTGGGTAGTACCATAACCTCTGTTGGAGCCCATGGTAGTGGTGGTATTGTAGCCAACAATTCCTGTTGGCACCAGCCTCTCCCTTGTTCGGCCCGCAGGGATCCTTTGTGCTCACAGCATCCTTTATCTTCTAACTAGGGCTATAGCTCAGTTAAAATTATTAATAATAATGATAATAATAATAATGATAATAATATCAATAATAATAGTTATTATTATTATTATTATTATTATTACTATTATTATTATTATTATTATTATCATTATTATTTTTATTATTATAAAGGCCTGTCCACACTATCAGTCATGATCCACGGGCAGATAGTGATACCAGATATATATATATATATACATATATATATATATATATATATATATATATATATATATATATATATATATATATGTATATATGTATATATATATATATATATATATATATATATATTTATATATATATGTATATATATATATATATATATACATATATATATATATATATATATATATATATATATATATATATACATATATATATAAATATATATATATATATATATATATATATATATATATATATTTGTGTGTGCGTGTATGTGTGTGTGTGTGTTTGTGTGTATCTGGAATACACAGCCTAACCTTAACATGCATTTTGTGAATGAACAAGCAACAAGCTATAAAAATAAATATGAAAAAGAAAGTACGTAGTGTAATGAACAATATGATTTAGTGCAAAATATAATGCCCATCAATAGATGAATAATTGACCAATTATTGGATAACTTTTATGTAACATATGTATCTTCCTAAATACTGAAACCCCGTAGAGATTTTTTTAGCTAATTAGTAATGCGCGTAGGCTCAGGAGCACGGTTTATATAGGTAGGTTTTCCCTAACTCTCTTTGATTTTCAATACCCATTGGGATCTGGTATCAATATCTGAGTGGATGATGACTGATAATGTGGACAGGCCTTTTATAATGATAATAATAATAATAATAATAATAATAATAATAATAATAATAATAATAATAATAATAATAATTGTAATTATTATTATTATTATTATTATTATTATTATTATTATTAACTGAGCTATAGCCCTAGTTAGAAAATAAAGGATTCTGTGAGCACAAGGGCTCCCTACCGGCCGAAAAGGGAGAGGCTGGTGCCAACAGGAATTGTTGGCTACAATACCACCACCACCATAGGCTCCAACAGAGGTTTTGGCACTACCCATGACTAGAGAACAATGGTTTGAATTTAGAGTATCTTTTTCCTTTGAACAGCTGCTTACCTTAGCTACAGATTTTCTTCAGTTGCTATATATCAACCACAATGGCATTCAATACCGAATTCTATCTTGGGAGTATAGTTCTACAGCTATCATGGTGGAGATAGGTTTATTTAAAATCTATGAATATATATATATATATATATATATATATATATATATATATATATATATATATACATATACATATACATATATATATATACATATACATATATATATATATATATATATATATATATATATATATATATATATATATATATATATATATATGTGTGTGTGTGTGTGTGTGTGTGTGTGTGTATGTATGTATTCTTACTAAGCTGGTCTAGTGTAGGGTAAATATTTGATTTTTGTAATTCATTTGTGTATTTAAGAGATGTACGGCCAGCTCTAAAGGTAAATTCCTGTCATGTAGGTTTAAGTAATTGTGTGAAAAATTCATACGACTTTCCTCTTTCATTTAATTGTACTTTTCATTCAAGTCAGTATATGTATATCTACAATATCTTTATGAATTAACTTTTTATTTCATGTATTTTATTACGAATTCTTATGTAAATGATTAGGTATGATGTGCGAAACATACAATGTATGAACACGAAGGCTTACACCAAGTTTACCAGGTGTTAGAATGTTTTTGAAAACCCCGGAGCTAGCTTCATCTCTCTTATATTATTTCGAGAGGTAGGTGGGTAGAGTTAGTTGAGAAAGGATTACCTCGCAAGCAGGACTTGTTCCCTGTTGAATTTTTTTTGGGTTGCCAACCTCACACCATTAGGCTTTGTCCCCAAACTACGAGAATGGTCTATTT